>NC_134705.1:7952500-8308000 GCF_043290135.1 Rhipicephalus microplus | reverse complement strand
CACACGGTCGTATGTTTCTAGCCAGGTTTCCGGGTCTTCAAACGATGAGCCATGGAACGTTGGTGGTTCCCTGGGTTGATGAATGACGACCGCGGGCTGGGACGCTCCGGTTGTCATTGTCGCTGCAGTCGAGGTCATGGTCTTGGTCTTCCGCGCGTTGTCTTGTAGCAGGCCGTACTCCGGTGGGAGACCTTACTGTCGGCGGCTCGTTCGCTGCTGTTGGTTGGCGTCGGTGTCTTCTCCGCGAAGGGGGCTGGGTTCACGGCTTGACGGGGGCGTCCGGTACATGAACGAAGCAGCACCTCCACCAGTTGTCACGGGGTCGTGACGTGGCCAAAGACAGAAAACTTCGTGTCGGGATTTAACTGTTTATTTGGGCGAACCTGTGCCCGGTAAAGGGAAAGTCTAGTTACAGCAGCAGTCTTGCACAGATAGCAGTCTCGGACTGATAGCGGCGAACGCAGCGTCGGCCTTCGATCAACAACTGACAAGCGGCGAAGCGCGTCGGCAGTTATACCCTTGCCGTCGAATGTTCTAGCGTTATCGCTGGCGGTGGCGTAGGTTCCAGAACGATCTGTACCGTTCGCATAGTGGGCGTGATCTTATCCAAATGATCTACTACAGTCCGGAACCTTCTCGAAACCTGCAGGCGCGGTTTGCGCCGAGAATCGTGTGGTGTTTCGGAACGATAACAAGAACTTGTGAAATGGAACGTGGCAATATGCCAGTTTAAAATCAGCCCAACGTTACGAGATGGAAGTAAATGATGCCGTACGTGACTTCCGTGTCTCGATTATCATGTTTGGATGTGTCGTTTACCTTCGTCGTCTATTCACGTCACGTGATACCGAATTTAGTATATGTGGAGCTAGCAAAACACCCACGAGCACGCTATGAGCGTGATATGTTGTCATGTTCTTACATGACACGCGTGTCAGGATTACTATGTTTGCACCAGTAATATATTTCGTCATCGATTGATGTCCCGTAACACCACATTTGGTATATGTGGAGCTAGCAAAACGGCCACGAATGCAACATGAAGGGCCCAATATACTCCTATGTAGCTTTGATGCACGCCCACGCTTGGCACAGCGACGCTACGTTAGCAAAACACGAGCACTCTATAGTCTGACGCCAGGCGCAACCAGCGTCCGTCGGCACGGCCAGACGGTACCCGGCACGAAATGTGACATGCTGGATTTCGTGCCGATGCGTTAACCAGACAACGCTGCGTCTCCCTCTTTTCGTGACGGGCCGGACGCGCTGAAATACGCATGCGTCAAAGCAACGCAACGCAGCGCGGTGTGCGCGTGCGAGTATATGGCAGGACCGGCGCCTGGCTTGGCAACGCCGGCGTCACGCGATGTCACGGACGGCCATTTTTGGCGACACCGCGTCACGGCAATTAACGGGCGCCGTACTCCCCGACTGACCGTGAGAAACGGCGGCGCATGAAAGAGAGCCAAGAAGTGCAAAATGGGGTGCTCTTCTTAGAACGTCGCCGCCGATGGTTAATCCTTTTGTAACTGTGGCGGCGTCTGCAAGGTCGTAGAAGGCCGCGGTATACCCCGAACAAGGATTAGACTACGAGACACACCGGCTGAGAGCCAAACGTTTGACCGTTCCCACGGGAGCGTGGGAAACGCTCTGGTGGCCAAGCCGTATGACAACAACCCGACAGGTTGTCACTCTCGCTAGTTGAGGGCCCTCTCCCAATTAAAAAGGGGTGGGGTCAAAATATTTTTGGGGCGGAGTTCCCCATCAATCAAACGCGCATGATTGGACCCAGGTAGAGGTCTCTTGTTCCCAAGGAAGAGAGCGAGGAGACACGAGGGGGATTTAAGCGCAGGATTTTGCCCTGCTAGCAGACTAGTCGCTGACCAACATGGTGTAGAAACAGATCAACAAGCATCTCTTCTAGAAGTTTTTATTGTGGCTCTGTATCGGCTGGTTACCTAAGCTTAGCCGTTCGTCTAGTTGTGACGCGATATTAACGTCTGCAACGTAGACATCGGGACTTCGCCTCGAGTTAGCTCAACCTGCTCGAAGTCACCTGCAAGCACTAGCCTCCCGGGGCCACCAGCGTTGCAACACCGCCGACATCGCAGTCGTGCCAGAACTCTCTTCGACTTCTCGCATCCGATCGTCGGGGACGCAACGCTGCCGGTCATCACACGTATGCCTTCACCTGTTTATATCGTCGAACTTTCTCCTTTGTAGTTCTGTTGTGTTAGTTTGTGTAGTTTGTAATAGTTCTCTCGCGTAAGCTGATTTATTGTTTTTATATGTATTTGTATCAAGTGTTGATGTATTTTGTTAGTTGTATTGAAGTGTTGTATTAGATCCCGTGTGCTGCAATATCACTAGAGTAAAGTTGTTTTGTTTTCTCACGTCTCTGATCTCTTCACTGTCTCTGCTTGCGTACGGAACGAACCGACCTGCTGTCATTCCCGTCGCCGACTTCGCGCTGGCGACGCTAAAGTGGCAGCTTGTAACACGTGACGAATTGAACGCCGGTGAACAGGCACACAGCGTCACGTTGAATTGTATTGGCACCTTGACTGTGGCACGTAGTCATGATCTCACATGACACGCATCTTATGATTATCATGTTTGCAACAGTCAAATACCATCGCCATCCATTGGCATCACGTAATACCAAATTTGGCATATGTGAAGCCAGCGAAACGACCGCGAGCGCATCATCAGTGTGATGGGTAGTCATGTTATACATGACACGCACTTCGTGATTATCATGTTTGGATACCGTCATTTACCTATGTCGTCCGTTCGCGTCGGGTAATACCGAGTTTGGTACATGTTAAGCTAGCGAAACGGCCGCGAGCACACCAGGAGCGTAGCATGTAGTCATGTTGTTACATGACTTGCATCTCATGTTTATCAAGTTTGCACCAATAACAAATCTTCGTCATCCATTCACGTACTGTAATACCAAATTTGGTACATGTGACGCTAGCGAAACGGCCACGAGCGCATCATGATCGTGGCATGTAGTCAAGGTGTTAAATGACACGCATGTCATGATTTTCATGTTAGGGTCTGTTGCGTGTGTTCGCCATGCAATCATGTCATACCATACCAGTTTTGCAACATGCTATGTGAACGAAACCACCGAAAGAGCTGCAGAACCATGAAATGTAAATCATGACATTCATTACACGCATGTCATGATTTTCATGTTATGACTAGTCAAATACGTTCTTCATATAGCCATAGTTTGTCATAGTAAGTTTGTTATCGATACCGTCATCAAAACGGCAAGGAGAGCTAAATGTTGTAGCTGACTAGATAGATAGATAGATAGATAGATAGATAGATAGATAGATAGATAGATAGATAGATAGATAGATAGATAGATAGATAGATAGATAGATAGATAGATAGATAGATAGATAGATAGATAGATAGATAGATAGATAGATAGATAGATAGATAGATAGATAGATAGATAGATACGTTGAATGTCACTGAAGTTCGCTTAGAGATGCTTTGCATTAAAAGAAACAGTGCACATGTGTTTCACTGAGGAAAAGGCACAACATGACTCATTTTACACTGTAAATTCAACCCGGCTGCTAACAGTTCTTGACCACAAGCATCTCGGTGTATATTTTACACCGGATCTTTCCTGGAGCCGTCACAAGTAAAGCAGGACGTGTGTTAGGTTTAATAATATTAATAATATAGTTTATTTTTCATCAGTAGTTTGATGAAGGACAGCTGCAGGTAAAAGCTGCTCTCCAAAAGAGGCAGTTTGACAAAGGTCCACAGCCACCTTTAGCACGACAGCAGTGGCAAACAATCAGCAATGTTAAGTCAACAACAATAAGAACACCAAATAGATGAATAAATAAAAAATAAAGATATAAACATCAAGTCCGAACTCTAAAAATAGAAATAGCAACCAGGATAATACAGCAACTGCAAAGAAATCTTAAAAACTAAACATATTGACGCAAGGTAGGCTGGCAACTATAGTAGCCAGCCTCTAAGGAGGAGAACGAAGTAGTTCGGTGTGCGCGTGCCCTGGTGCTCGTGTTTCTGGCCCTTGGGTTACGAAAGTAAACGCCCTATTTTGTACCTGCGTACCTGTGTCTTTGCGACATTTTCTGGTGGAGGTGTGGGGTACGGTAGATGATACGGTCCCCTGAGAGCACCCCTGACGCAAGTCCATCGAGTAGCTCAGCTGAGCTTACTCCTGTGCACGTACGTTCCAGCCTTCGTCTCCAGGGACTCGAGCCACAGCACGGTTTGCTGCCTGAAGGTCAGAGGACTATGAACCAAACACCGCCTAACGTCACCGCGCCAGCACCAGCGCACCTGGTTATCAACCAGCCTAAGACGCCAAAGACATTTCACGGAGCTGCTTTTGAAGATGCCGACGACTGGCTTGAACATTTCGACCAGGTTGCCGTCATTAACGATTGGACCCCAGAGCGTAAGCTACGCTATGTGTACTGCTTCCTGGAGGACTCCACGAAAACGTGGTTTGAGAACCATGAATCAGCGCTTACGACATGGGATGAGTTTCGCGGGCAGTTCTCCAAGGCATTTGCCCGAGAGTACAGGAAAGAGACAGCAGAGCGTGCTATAGAGGCAAGGCTTCAAGGCCCTAACGAAAGGTTGACGACTTACATAGAGGACATGAATCGGCTTTTCAGGCCTGTGGAGCCCTCTATGTCCGAATCCAAGAAAGTTCGCCACTTAATGCGTGATGTTAAAGAAGAAATTTTTGCCGGCCTGATTCGAAACCCGCCTGCGACACTTGCGGAGTTCCATGAGGAAGCCACTGCCATGGAGAGGGCCCTTCAACAGCGTGCCAGGCAGTATAACCGTGGTGTACCCCCAAGTGAGGTCACTTCTGTCACTCTCGGCGATGACATCAGCGCGTTGCGAGAGCTTATCAGAGCTCGCATTAAGCAAGAGCTACAAAAGATGCAGATGACTGCTTCACCTGTAGAGCAGCTCTCCATTGCGGAGATGCTGCGCGCCGAGCTACGGCAAGCCGTTCACGCTCCCCAACCGTCCGAGGCGCCACAACAGAGGCACTGCGTCGAGATGAGCTACGCGGAACCAGTGCGACGTCCTCCATCGTGCAGTTCAATCAACGTATTTTACCCCAATGAGCGACACGCTCAGCAAATGGAGGTTGGCTTCCGTCCTCGCAGCTCACTGTTGATCGCCGAAGCAAGACCGAGAAAGAGTGACATCTGGCGTACACCCGACCACAGGCCCCTTTGTTTCCACTGCGGGGAAGCCGGACACGTCTACCGAACATGTACATACCGTCGAGTGAGTCTCCGTCGATTTTCGCCTAATGCCCCTCATCTACGACCTGACGAGCGGCCACTGGAAATTGAAAGTTTCATCTCGAATCGTCGCAGTATCGAACATAGGTCGCAAGAGTCTCGCTCGTCGTCGCCTGCTCGCTACAGGTCACCAAGCCCAGCCTATTCACGCGGCGCTCCGAGACACCGTTCACCCAGTCCTGCAAGTCGGGAAAACTGAGTTCAGCGACCTCCGGAGGTGGGGCCGCTGACGCTGATTCTACTGAAGATCCTCTACTGCGGCGACACCGACGGCAGCAAAAAGATGTACAGATGCAGTCAAACGTGGTACGAAGAGTAGTGACATCAAACATTGCGGTAACTGTGGACGACGAAGAAGTAATGGCGCTAATTGACACTGGAGCAGACATTTTCGTTATGAGCATGGGTCTTGCCTGCAAGCTGAAGAAGGTTTCCACCCAGTGGGCTGGGTCACAGATACGTACGGCAGGAGGCCATCTTCTCACTCCGGTGAGACGGTGCACAGCGCGAGTCAGTATTCACAGATTTACGTATCTCGGAGATTTTGTAATACTGCCGAGTTGCTCGAGAGACCTAATTCTCGGACTGGACTTTCTGCGTGATAACGGAGCCGTGATTGATTTGCAACAGTCGCAGGTAACGTTTTCTACGGCACACGCTTTAGCGCGCAACCCTCACGGCAGTTACGTCAATGCTTTGAGAATTGTTGACGATGACGTCACGTTACCGCCGAAGAGTAGCGTGTTGACCTTGGTAGCCTGCGACGTTTTTGATGAATCCAACGACTATGAAGGTATTGCAGAGGCAAATAACCCGCTGCTGCTCAAACGAAACATCTGCATAGTCCGATGTCTTGTTCGGTTAGAGAATAAACGCTCTCGAGTTCTGCAGAGCAACTTTAGCAATGAGTTTCAACGCGTCCCTAGAGGCACTACTGTCGCTTTCCTCAGTGAAATCACCGACTTTTCTAATATCGGCACATTGGATACGACTTCACCACATGCAAAAGCTTGTGCTGACCTGGGAAGCCGCATTCACGTTAATCGGGACTTGCCAGATTCACGAAAAGAACGGCTGCTAAACCTTGTGAGGGAATTCGCGGACTGCTTCTCCACAGCATCGAAAGTTCAACCACCGTTAAAAAACATCGCAATGTTACCGAGGAGTCGGCGCGGCCTTTTCGCCAACATCCATACCGTGTGTCCCCGAAGGAAAGAGAAGTGATTAAGCGTCAAGTTCAAGAAATGCTGAATGATGACGTCATTCAACCCTCGACAAGTCCGTGGGCGTAACCTGTTGTCTTAGTAAAGATAAAAGACAACACACTTAGTTTCTGCGACGACTATCGACGGCTTAACAAAGTCACAAAACGCGACGTTTACCCCCTGCCACGGATTGATGACGCCTTAGACCGTCTACGCCACGCCCAGTTCTTTACATCAATAAATCTCAAGCCAGGGTACTGGCCAATTGAAGTTGACGAGGGCGACCGTGAGAAAACCGTGTTCGTGACGCTTGATGGGCTCTACGAATTTAAAGTGCTGCCTTTTGGTCTCTGTTCCGCTCGCACCACGTTTCAACGCATGATGGACACTGTACTAGCTGGACTAAAGTGGCAGACGTGTCTTGTATACTTGGATAATGTCGTTGTGTTTTCAAGCACGTTTGACGAGCATCTTTCAAGACTAAAAAGTGTCCTCACTGCAATAAGGAGAGCGAACCTTACCATCAAGCCCGAAAAGTGCTACTTCGGCTATCAGGAACTCAAGTTTCTTGGCCACGTCGTGAGCCCGCGGGGTGTTCGACCAGATACGGAAAAGTTGGCTGCCGTTGCCGATTTCCCTCGTCCTGGAGACAAAAAGGCTGTTCAGCGATTCCTCGGACTCTGTGCGTACTACCGCCGTTTTGTCGAAGGATTTTCGAAAATTGCGGAACCTCTTACAAGACTGATACGGCCAGATGTGCCTTTCGTATGGACGGAAGAACAACAACAAGCCTTCGTAGAGCTACGCAATCGACTACAGACAGCTCCAGTGCTGGCACATTTCGACGACACTGCCGACACCTAGATCCGCACAGACGCCGGCAACGTAGGAATCGGAGCCATTCTAGTTCAATGGCAGAACGGCACAGAGCGTGTGATCGCTTACGCGAGCCGCAGTCTCACAAAAGCAGAAGCTAATTACTCTACCACCGAAAAAGAGTGCCTAGTAGTCGTTTGGGCCACTAGCAAGTTTCGACCCTACCTATATGGCCGGCAATTTCGAGCGGTCAGTGACCACCATTCGCTCTGTTGGCTTGCCAATCTACGGGATCCATCAGGCTGTCTCGCCCGCTGGAGCCTCCGCCTTCAAGAGTACGACATAACGGTGGTCTACCAATCAGGACATAAGCATACAGATGCTGACTGCCTGTCTCGTTCTCCTATTTCCCCGACGTCATCTGACACTGAACAACATTTACCGTTTCTTGGCATCGTCGATGTGGTGCGGATGGCTGAGCTTCAACGTGAGGACACTGAGCTACTTCCTGTCATCCAGCATCTTCAAGGAGAAGACGTTATCGTCCCACGCCGGCTCTCGCGTGGTTTGACAACGTATTGCCTGCGAAACAATGTTCTCTACAAGAGAAACCTTGAGAGCAGACAGGAAACTTTCCTCCTCGCCGTTCCAACGGCACTGCGTGAGGAAGTTTTGCAGGCGTGCCACGACGATCCTTCGGCCGGTCACTCAGGCTTTGCTAGGACATTAGCGCGCATTCGACAGAAGTACTACTGGCCACAGCTGTATTCGTCCGTTCAGCGCTATGTCCACACCTGCCGTGACTGTCAGAGGCGTAAAGTTCCACCCACAAAGCTCGCCGGTTTCCTCTAACCTTTAGATCCACCTCGAGCACCATTTCAGCAAGTGGGAATGGATCTTCTTGGTCCCTTCTCTACTTCATCCTCAGAAAATAAGTGGATAATCGTCGCAACCGACTATCTGACTCGCTATGCTGAAACCAAAGCTGTGCCAAAGGGAACTGCAGTTGAAGTCGCCAGTTTCTTTGTCCACGACACTGTTTTGCGCCATGGTGCACCTGCTGTTCTCATAACCGATCGCGGAGCAGCATTTACGGCAGAGTTATTGCAACAAGTCACCCAGCTGACGCACACCAACCACCGGAAAACAACAGCTTATCATCCCCAAACGAACGGCTTGACAGAGAGGTTAAACAAAACATAGGCCGACATGCTATCTATGTATGTTGATGTAGAGCACAAAACGTGGGATGAAATTTTGCCGTACGTCACGTTTGCTTATAACACCGCTCTGCAAGAGACCACAGACCTAACGCCATTCGAGCTTGTTTATGGCCGTCGCGTCACAACACCTTTAGACACTATGCTCCCCGTAGAGCAGGACACCAGCGGAAACGACAGCGTTGACGACTTCGTCGAGAAAGCCGAGGGAGCCCGCCAGCTTGCACGGAACCGCATTCGCGCGCAGCAAGATATCGACGCTCGCCGTTACAACCAAGGCCGAAGGAACGTCCAATATCAACCAGGTGACTATGTATGGGTGTGGACACAACTTCGACATCGTGGGCTTTCGGAGAAGCTATTGCGACGATACTTTGGCCCTTACAAAGTTGTGCGCTGCCTCAGTGACGTGAATTACGAGGTAGTTTCCCAAAGCTCCGACACCAGTTTAAACCGAAGACGTCCACGTCCAGAGGTAGTCCACGTAGTACGGATGAAACCGTATCACGCCCGCGAGTTATGAACACTTCGAACTTTTCCTTATTATCCCCAACAGTGTGGGCTTTTTTTTTCGTTGACATGATCATTTTTTTTTTCATGACCACCTCTAGCATCGCAGTCGATCGACCGGGACGGTCGCTCTTGAAAGGTGGGAATTGACGCAAGGTAGGCTGGCAACTATAGTAGCCAGCTTCTAAGAAGAAGAACGAAGTAGTTCGGTGTGCGCGTGCTCTGGTGCTCGTGTTTCTGGCCCTTGGGTTACGAAAGTAAACGCCCTATTTTGTATCTGCGTACCTGTGTCTTTGCGACAATATGTATATCACGCAATTGAGTCTGTGTACAAAGCAAAAAATCTATGCCAGCTTTCACATATTTGTTAAGTAACGTAGGAACAATGTAGGATAACTTATCTGCGGATTAGTTTGTTCTCGAAGTTTTTATTTTCCATGTTTCTTTATTTCGTGTTTCAAACATTGTAATATTTGGCTGCAATTTGGAGAGGTCATATAAAAAATGTCGACTTTCTTTGCGCAGAAACGCAAGTAAGTTACCACTTGAGGCTAAGAATCAACTATATATGACTACTATTCAATCTGTCTTAGATTACGCTTGTGCTGTGTGGGATCCGTGGAAGGCGTGTGATGTGTTTAATTTAAAAAGAATTCAAAACAGGTCTGTTCGGTTTGTCTTCTCTGATTTTACTAGAAATTTCAGTGTTTCAAAACCAAAAAAAAGCTTGGTTGTAAACTCCTAAACACGTGAAGGGAATATCTGAGGTTGAAACTTTTTCACTACATATTTCATAGCCGTACAGGTCTGGACCCCACACGATACTTTTGCAAACCGGACTACGTTTCACAGCGACTAGATCATGCCAATAAGATAAGGGAAATAAGCTGCCGCACCTACGCATTTAAAGTTCCATTTTTTCCCAGGTGATAGGGTGGTGGAATAGGTTGCCTTCTGAAATAGCAGAGGTTACTTCACATGAAGTATTTTTAAGATTACTTCAGGGTCTAGTGTAGTGTACTCGCGAGGATGTGTACTCGCTAGAGTAGTGTACTCGCGAGACGGTACTGTCAAGCTGCTTAGTATTGTCTACACCCACTTGCCGCTACGTATAGTTGACCATGAAATGCGTTATTATTGTGTTGTAAAAGTGTGAGTATTCATGTGAGTGTGAGTAAAAGTGTGTGTATTCAGTGTTGAAATTTTGTATTCCCCCCTCCCCCACTGTAATGCCCTTGGGCGCTGTGGGTACTATGGTAAATAAATAAAAAAATAAACATTGAGCCAGCTGCCTCATTTCCGCAAATCTTATCGCATACCTCAAATGAATAAAGACACAGTCTTTGGAATATACTATTCAAATTATAACAGCCTCGGTTGTCATGTCAGTGTAAGCATATGTATATTTACATATTTGCATAGAGTACCTATAGCTAATATAAACTCTAGGAACATACACAGCATGCACCAAACACCATATATTATTCACCGCAGTATAACAAGGTGAAAATAGAAAAAAAGTCTCATCATAACACACACTAACATGTGCACTTCACAGTGCATAAACCAAAAGTTATAAGCACAATCAGAAGAAATGGTATGCACAAGAAACTTGGTGTAAATCTACACATGAAGGTTAGCAAATTAGTACAATAAGGCTGGCATTACTTTTATGAAATATGCAACTATCCAGGTAGGCATGTTGTAGTTTTATTGCATTACCTTGTCCTATGGCATAAAAACTTCTGTGATTTGATCACAAGTTCAGTTTTTTACGCAAAAGTCCAAATGAGACCTGTTGAGTTCGTTGTACGTCCACTTACCGAAATTGGTAAAAGTGTTCATTCATAAGGGCCAAAATAGGAGCCTGTTGGTTTTACATGGTTGACACTCACGACGCGCCAGAATTAAACACTAAACGACATGCTGAAGCATCGCGTATGCGTGCATGTTTGACAGCTGCCAAAAGTCGTGTGACCACATGGTAGCGCGAAGTTTGATGAAGCAAGTTGATAGACTCAGCGACAGCGATTACCCTGATGCCTTGATCACTGCATTGGCCGAGAGGCTCTTGAAATTCGTCGGCAACACGTATGAAACGAACGCAGGATTAAAAGAGAAGTCAAAAGAGAGACCATTTGTTATGCCTTACGTCCACGGCGTTTCGCACGGACAGAAAAAAAAATTGCAAGTAGGCATGACATACCCATGAACTTCACAGCACGTTACAAATCAATTTCACTTTGTCACTAGGTAAATGGCAACAACTAGAAGAATAATTATACATGTTCTGTTAAGTATGTCAGCAAGTTTGTACCACGTGAATAAAGTGTTGTATATGGAACTCTTCTTCCATGAGGAAATCAGTACGTTGGGCAAAATGGTAGGTGTATTGATTCACGTTTACGCGAGCATGATTACAACTTCAAGCACATTAGTCACCCCAGTAACTTATCTACCCATTGCATGAAGTGTCATTGTAAGTGTATTTTGAAAACACTATTATTTTATCAAAATTCAAATACACAAAGGAAAGAGAAGTCGTTGAAGCTTTCATGATGTACACGCTTGGTGAAGACAGGTGTGTTACTGCACTATCTATTCATTTATTGAACGATGAATATGTTTTTACGTGCATATTTTAGATAGTTGACAAGGCCAGATTTGATGTCGCACAGATGGTTTCTTTCTTGTGGTTGGCATTGCTCAGGTTTGCGCTCTTTGTATTTTTTTCCCCTTTAACCCTGTATATATTTGTCATACTTCCATCGAATAAACAGTTGTTAGCTCGAGCTCGTTTGTGCTAGCTGTGCCGCAGTGTGTCTTTTAGTGTTCAATTCTTGCGTGTCGTGAGTGTTAACCATGCTCAGTCATGCCAAGAAAATAACAACATTGCATTCGTTTAGAGCTTCACATGTTTAATCACACATGCTTGAAAAATAACGTAATTTTCTGGAACTACCTATGCTTGGGAACTTGTCGGCATTATCACAAAGCTGTGATATACCGATGCTTTATCTGTACATAATTAGTACAGAAATGTTTGCAATATTTCTGTGCTAACCAATGTCATCTGTATCCTAAGAAGTTCTTCACGTTTAGTTCCTGACTTCATGGCTTATGCATAATTACCACATTATAATTATTCCACGTACCTGGGCTGCATAGAACTTGAAATTGAGCAATCACAGGCCTAAAATTTAAAACTTCTAAATATAGCAGATAGTGGTTAGCACATTGTGTCCAAGAGCTTGGCATGCCATGAGGTTGAAACTAAGTTGACCACAAATGTATACAGAGGGTAAAACAGTTAGGACTTCAATCCATGGCTTGAAAAAGTGCGATAACAAACCAACATAGAAACTGAAATGAAGATAACAGGGCAATATAGTACTCTAAGCTGAAGTTTACCGCATGTATGAATATTTTAGTCTAGTTCGTACTCATTCTGCGATTGCATGATACAGTCGATCCCAGATATGTCGAATTCGAAGAGAATCGCAAAATAGTTTGATATACAGCGAATTCTAAGTACAAAATATGCATGTTTAAGGCCCAAATTGAAAAATTTGAGGCATCTGAAATTGGTAAAAGAGCTAAGATAAATATTTGCTCGAAAACAAGGTGCGAACTGCAGGTTACCGCACTTTTTTCAATTCGTAAACTCGTCTTGCTTCTTGTGCGCTGTCAAGTTCCAGTCATCCTTACTATTGCGCTCCTGCATGAGCTTCACGACGAACCAACTGCCGGCCACTTGGGCGTATCCCGCAAGTACGACCGCGTCCGGCGCCGCTTTTTTGGCGTGGTCTCGCGCGGTCTGTTCGACGCTACGTGGCCTCCTGCGATAAATGCCAACGTCAAAAACGACCTGCCTAACACCCTGCTGGACTCATTCACCCGATCTCCAACCCTACCGAACCTTTCTTCCGTGTTGGTGTAGACCTCCTCGGACTGTTCCATGAATCAAACTCTGGATACAAGTGGGTGGCGGTTGCTATAGACCATGTGACCAGGTTTGCCATCACTAGAGTGCACACCACCAGCACCGCTACTGACTTTGCCGACTTTTCACTCCACGATGTGATTCTACACCTTGGCGTTCCTCGGCAATTGCTCACCGATTGTGGACGCGCATTTTTTTCACGCGTACTCGACGACCTTTTGCGCTCTTCCCCAACGCAACACAAACGGACCACTTCCTCAAATAACGGCCTTACCGAATGCCTAAATCATCAAAGACCGCTTCCAATCACAGCGCGTGTCTCATCAAGACATACCGGAAATGTCACCGCATGGTGGCCTTTCCACAATACCTCGCAACCACTTTTTGACGGCATCGTTAGCATGGTTACTATTGGAACTGCGTAAGTCGTGTAGCAGATGCTCTCACGGTCAATATGTGTAATATACACACGTACACTTTAGGCGGGGTCACTTCTCAGCTTTAAGATGCGTTCGATGGGAACGCCAGTGCACACCACCCATCGCGATTTTCGCTCGCTAGAAACGGGGCAAGCGTTTCAACCTTTTGTTGCTGGCATACCATAGCCTCGTTCTTAGGCTAAGTCAACAGTATCTAAAAACGTCGGCTAGGTGTTGCGTTTCTTGTTCTGCAAATACATCATTTGGAAACAGGAATGATTTCTTTCTGAGAACGCGTAAAAAAAGTTTTTGCAGTTTTTAGCATTCACTCGTATGGCCTAGCTACCACTGTATGAATAATGCATGCTATCTGTCGCGTCAAGCTAATAAAAAAACGAACGTTCCATGTCGTGACGTCGCACGACATGACGTCACTGCCCAAAACAAAAGAAAAATAGCCGATTTGTGTCGCCGCAGTCTCAAATCAAGGTAGTTTGTCCCGTGAATTAAAATTATAATAGCGTCGATTTTGGTGTTGCGATTTGCGCAACGGTACCGGCGTGTTCCACAGCACTAGAGGAACCGATAAAAAATGCATTATCACATAGTGTCGCCGGGCCCCTTCAAGTTATGTAACGCTGCCCAGCCTGGTGTATTGCTCGAAAAAGCAGCTAGAGCGTGCTTGTTTTCATTGCATTGTGCAAAAAATTATGTTTGCAGCAGACTCGCTACTTTTACTCAGCACCAACACTTCGTATGTACCTATAAACTCGAACTATAAATGCACTGCACGGGCCGACTTTTCCGGCCACAGCCCGGCACGGCCCGAAATTTTCGTGCTCCGACCCACCCTAGCCCTGGTGCAGCATTTTTATATACGGCCCGTAGCCGGGTCAGGCCTGATGCGTTTGGGCCCGGCCCAGCCCAGCACGGCCTGCTTCAGCCAGGTATGCCTTCAGCACAAACGAGACACAGTCCGCTCTTTGGTTATTATGAAGATACTTGCCTCCAATTAGGTATAGTCTTGTGGGTGTTTTGAAACTTCTACCAGCCGAGGCTGCTGACTAAACTAACAATGCAGTTTTAGCCCAACTAGCCCGACAGCATACGTTACTAAAACTAACAAGTCTCCTGACAACGTCATTTATTACGCCATGCAATCAAAATGAACATGCTCTAGCTACTTTTGGGAGGATTACACCAGGCTGGGCAGCGTTACATAAAATAAAGCTGTCGTATAACTCCTCGGCTGTCTCCAACGTAAACTGTTTTCGTGCTCGAAACAAGAAGGTTATTTGCCCTACCGTTCTTTCCTGAGTCGCCGCCACAACCATGCTATAGATCTGTCAAAGCGAGCCACAGCCATAAGCAAGTGAGCTGCGGTCCTCGTTGTTCACTCAAAATGCCTATCTCGTCGTCTTCTTGTGACCGCTTCCGATCTTTGAGAGTGTTACGTCTTTGGGAAAAAATCACTCTGGAGCCTTTATTAGCTTCAGCGCAGTGCCGTCCACAACATGGCGTATATTTGAACAGTCCAAGACAGGCCGTAGCCAGGAATTTTTTTTTTCGGGGTGGAGATCACCCGCTGAAAGCCTTGACTATTTGATAAAAACATTTATTTTCACTATTTTCATTAACAATGGCAGTATGTAAAATATGTTACTTTTTGAAAAGCTCTTTTAATGAATGTTCAAGGTCACTGCGGTTGCACGATGCTGACGGCAGGGAGTTTTTACGTGGAGCACGGGCACGGTGACCCGGCGTCGCGTCGGCCACGTGAGCGACGGAGTATAAATGTCGTTAAAATGTTGGCACCACACTAGCCGTAATCAGTGCTTCTAGAACACGTTCTCTTATGCTTAATATTTGTTGGTGAGCTCTTAGTTGCTGTTTAATACACGGACAAAATTATTTCGCCTACGGTATCGCGCTGCCATAGTGTTGAGCCCTGTTCCATTCGATACGGGCCGTCACGACACACGCACCGATCAGCCCACGTTCTTCCCGAGACGGAGAGGTAGTCGCGCTTTCTGCTTCACATTGGGACATAAACAAGAGAGGAGAATTTCGGCAGATGATATGACCGACTTCCAGTTTCATCACGGCTTCACAAAAAGTTAATTCAGGGCTTCTACTCAGTTTCCTTCCTCCATGTATTTCCCTTAGTCCGAGAGCTACCTTTAGCATCGGCAGCGCGCCCTGAGCAATGGTGCGTTGTCGGTAGCGCCATACCGGCCCGCCAGTTTGCGTGTAGGAAACGCAACGTTAAACCTCAAGTTGGCGCAGGTCTTTTGGTAGCTCAGCGGAGAGAGGTCGAACTGGAGGTTACTTATGGTTGCATGTGTTTTGTATTTCGCGCGAGAAAAACGTGTTCCCTAGTGAGAAGCACCTGCCCCCCTCCCCCACAAAACCTCCATGGGCCGCTTCGGGATGTTAAACTCCACAAAACAAGAAATCGAAGCAGCGTAGACACGCCATTATATTGATATACAGAGTGTTTCAAGAAATGAGCCCAATATAACTTGAAAACCACAAAAAGGAGGCATCTGAATTCTACCTGCGGTATTCTCTTTACTTGGGCAGAATAGATCTTCAGATTTGTAGAAATACGGCAGTAAATATAACAATAAAACGATTAGCTTTTAACCAGGCGAGATGGCTGCGCGAGTCAAATGGGCGAATTAACGTTCATCCTACGAATAGTCTATAGCCATTTTGAAATGGGCACGGCGGCACCCGAAGCATGCAGAGCGCTAATCCCTTCTTGTATGTCGTACAGATCGGCACTTTCCTGCTGCTGATACCGGCGGGGCATGAAGAAGCGGGCAAACCGACGACAGCGTGGACAGCAAATCCAGGCCGTGATAAAGCCCGCCACGTGCATCACGCGCCGGTTGGTATGGATGGCCGGCCCTTCAAGTTGGACCCGTTGGGTTCAGCGACGTACTGCGCCGACGCCATCTTCAGCGCCCCCTCGGTGCCTCACTCAACGTCGACAACCCTGGATATAAATACGGCCCCCAAGCGACGGTGATCAATGGGCACGGCGGCACCCGAAGCATGCAGAGCGCTAATCCTTTCTTGTATGTCGTACAGATCGGCACTTTCCTGCTGCTGATACCGGCGGGGCATGAAGAAGCGGGCAAACCGACGACAGCGTGGACAGCAAATCCAGGCCGTGATAAAGCCCGCCACGTGCATCACGCGCCGGTTGGTATGGATGGCCGGCCCTTCAAGTTGGACCCGTTGGGTTCAGCGACGTACTGCGCCGACGCCATCTTCAGCGCCCCCTCGGTGCCTCACTCAACGTCGACAACCCTGGATATAAATACGGCCCCCCAAGCGACGGTGATCAATGGGCACGGCGGCACCCGAAGCATGCAGAGCGCTAATCCTTTCTTGTATGTCGTACAGGTGAGAAAACGCTACGGCGAATGCATGCGTTCTGACTGCCTCTTTTTGATTGTGCTGCCGTGCCCACGGTTGCTTTGTGATCCCTTGTGTAACTTGTCCTGCTATTTGAGGGACCTGTTATTACTAGCAGGTGACGTCGAGACAAACCCCGGGCCCGACTTAAAACAAATTTCTCAACAACTAACGCAAATTGCTGGTGATATTAAACAAATTAAAGAAGAACGACTAACCGCTATTGAGTCCAAATTAGAAAAACTGGCTGCCTTAGATGAAAAAATACTGGACTGCACCACAAAAGTTTCCGCCTTAGAAAAAGTAGTATCAGGCCTAGAATTAAAGCTGGATGAATTAGAAAACCGGTCAAGAAGAAGTAACTTGATTGTGTATGGCATCCCTGAGGATGAAAAAGAAGACAAGGAATCACTAGAGCAAGTAATAAACAATACAGTTGCGAAAGGTGTTCTGAAAATTGAACCTGTTGCAATCGAAAGGATACATCGGCTCGGTAAACCAAGCGCGAACAAAACTAGACCAATAATTTTCAAACTCCTTGATGATCGAGACAAAACAAAGATTTTGAAAAACTGTCATAAACTAAAGGATACCGACATATCAATTAGTGAAGACTTTTCCCAGCGTGTGCGTAATATAAGGAAAAAATTGTGGGACTCGGCGAAACCAAATAAGAAATCCGGGCAAAAGGTACATCTTGTCTACGACAAAATTAGTATAGACCGTATTCTTTATCGCTGGGATGACACCGTAAACGATAAAGTGATGATTGGCGAGGCAAAAAATCCCTCAACTGGAAAAAAAAAACCTGCCAAGCAACGAGCCGGCGTCTCGCACTCGAAACCGCCCCAGTTGAGGTTTATAAATGTGAATTGCCGAAGTGTCTTAAACAAATTAGAATCTCTTGAATGCCTACTTCTCGACCTTGAGCCAGACTTTGTTGCTTTAACCGAAACCTGGTTAAATAATGACATTTTAGATAGTGAGCTAACGCCCCCAAATTACAATATAATACGGAAGGACAGACCGACACGAGGCGGTGGAGTAGCGTTAATGATAAAACGCGAAATTCAATACACTGTGCTGCCAGAGGTTGAAGGTGTAGAAGCTGTCTTTTTGAAACTAAAATTTGGCCTTCACACAACAATTGTGGGCTGCTGCTATCGCAGTCATACTTCTGGCGAAGATAGCATGCAATCGCTCTACAACTACATTGAACAAAACATACAAAGCGCAAGATTCATCTTGTTGGGTGATTTTAACCTTCCTGATATCGACTGGCAATCCATGAAATTTCATTCCGCATGCTCAGATGTCCTTATCGACACAATGCTGCGATTTAATCTTCACCAAGTAGTCAACCAACCAACACGTGTCCAGGGAGAAACTTCAAATATTCTTGACCTTATATTCTTGAGTAACCACTTCCCAGCCGATGAAACAAAGATTGAAGTTATGGATGGCATATCTGATCACAAGCTCACTTTGTGCACTGTCCCCTGTCGTGATAAAATAGAACCAACGAACATAAAAATTACTTACCCGGATTTTAAATATGCCGACGACACTAGCATACTAAATTATCTAATTATAAAGTTTTCGTCCTTCGAAGAATTGTCGAATGATAGTTCCACGACCATTGAAATATTATGGTATCAGTTAAAAGAAATTATGCACCACTGTATTAATACCTTTGTACCTCTTAGAGTGAAAAAAATTAAGAAACACAACCCGTGGATAACACGTGAGGTAATACATGCGAAACGCAAAGTAAAGCGAATACGAAAGAGAATGAAACGAAAACCCGGAGCAGTAACAGTAGATAATTTGACTGCTGCTGTGAGTGACTTAAAAACAAAAATCAAAACAGCGAAGAGCAACTATTTCACTAAAACGTAGCCAAACTTTCTAAAAAATTCACCCAGCAAGTTTTGGAGCTACCTAAAGCCTGCAAAAAACAACAAAAGCAACACACCCCCGGAAAAAGATAACCCGATCACTGCAGACAAAATGAACAACTATTTCAAGTCTGTATTCACTGTCGATGACGGAAACATTCCAGACATCAACACTAGTGCGGAAGGTACCCTGGAACCGATTGTTGTCAATGAGGCCGGTGTCATAAATCTCTTGTTAAACTTGGACACAAAAAAAGGAGCAGGGCCTGACAACATTCCTAACATCTTTCTTGTAAGATATGCAGAGGTGCTAGCTAAATATCTGTGCGTCATGTTTAACAAATCACTATCAACGTGCTCTTTACCTGTGGAGTGGAAAAAGGCCAAAGTTGTTCCTGTGCATAAAGGAGGATGCGGAAATGATATATCTAACTTTAGACCTATATCCCTGACATGTACAATCTGTAAAATCTTGGAGCACATAATTCTTAAACAAATAACTGTTTTCCTAGAAGAAAAACGTATATTATCTCCCTATCAGCATGGCTTCCACCGAGGTCTTTCAACCATAACTCAATTAGTGGAATTAACACATGAGGTATCCCAGAGTATTGACAACCAAAAACAAACTGATCTAATCTTCCTCGATTTTGCCAAAGCATTCGACAAGGTATCGCACAAGAAACTACTTCAAAAACTTGAGGCCACCTTAGGAAATTCTACTGTTCTTAACTGGATCAAAAATTATCTTACTGATCGTACACAGTATGTGGAATTTAACGATGAAACCTCTGCTACCACCACCGTCACATCTGGAGTTCCGCAGGGCTGTGTGCTGGCGCCAATTTTGTTTCTTCTCTTTATTAATGATTTGCCTACAAATATTAAGGAAAAAATCAAATTATTCGCAGATGACTGCGTGCTATATCGAGAAATAAACTCAACGGAGGACCATGTAGCTTTAAATAGTGCTTTACAAGATGTCTCCTGCTGGTGCCGTAAATGGCAGATGTCACTTAATGCAAACAAGTGTACAATTTTATCAGTAAGTCGAAAAAAAACTAGGTCAAATTTTCTTTACACCATTAATGACATTCCCATAACTAGAGTAAGTCAGCATAAATATCTTGGAATTATTATAACTGAAGATCTAAGATGGGATGCACACATAAGTTACGTTACTTCAGCTGCACTACGCCGCTTGTTTACACTCAGATACCGGCTTCGCCAGGCCCCGCCTTCTCTAAAACTGCTTGCATACACTTCCCTTGTGCGATCATAACTGGAATACGGTAATATTATTTGGTCACCATTCACAAAACAGCAAATCACGAAACTGGAAGGAATACAAAGGAAAGCTTTGAGGTTCATCTACAACAAGTACAGACATACAGATTCTCCGACTGAACTAATGAAAAAAGCTGGATTACTTACTCTAATGAATAGAACAAGGTTAGCACGTGCAAAATTCATACATGAATTAATACATGGTCATTTGAACATTGATGTATCCGCCTATCTTACGTTTGATCAAACTAGAAAAACACGCCAGAAACACCCAATGAGACTTAACGAATACTCCTTCAACACAAACTGCTTTGGGTACTCATTCTTTCCGTTAGCCACTAATGAATGGAATAAACTGGATCCGAGTATCTCCAGCACTACCGAATTAGCAAAATTTCTAACCCTTGTCGAAAATGAACTTTGTATTATGCAAACGGAATCACCTGGTTGATTTTAATATGGGTGTTCGTGTGAACAATGTACGAGCGAAGTATCATGTCATCATTTTTTTTTCTTTAAGCAATTTTTAGTACTGAATCCAGGTGAAGAGAAATCGCCCTGTTGAATTTTGAACATGTTTCTGTTTTTCAGTGTGTATAAATTTGCCCTTCCTTGAAATACTTTGCCATATTGTAGGGTAGTTTCTTATTGCTGTGATTTGTTGTTGTGTTTCTTGATGCATATGCCAATATGTCAACCAATGTGTCAACCAAGTCGCTGCATTTATTTTCTTCTGACAACTTCTCTTTACACTAATGTTTTATGCCTTCTTTGATCTGAAATTGTTAAATGATCCGATTCTGTTAGTTTCATTCTGTACTTTATCGCGATGTATGTCTTTATTGTGTACCTATTCGAATTTTTATGTTCACGCCCTTCCTGCTAAAATCCCTGATGGGATTGGCAGTATGTCGAAATAAATAAATAAGTAAATTTCAGAAAGGCGGCAAGTTGTAATCACCTCTGGGCGATGAAATCTGGCTTATTTAGCTGGCGAAACCGAAACCGACGCACCAAATAGCGTATATACTATTGACTTCAAAAGCACCTTCATGAGATGTTAATTGTTTTAAATTTTGTGAAGAGCTAATTGTCTTAATTACTTTAAAGACTACCGTAGTTATCATTTTTATACATCTGAAAATGCCTTCTGCCAAAATAAAGGGAACACCGCACGTAGAATGCAGGTACCTTCTTGTAGTTTTTCAGAAATATGGGACCCATTTCTTGAAACACCCTGTATATGAGACCCGGGCCTAATTCGGGCCCGACTCAGGCCTGAACCGAGCCCAAAGATCATGGGCCTCGGCCCGGCCCGGGCCCGATCCAACAATGCCTTATCCGGCCCGCGGGTCGGCCCGGGCCCGTGCAGTGCTCTAGTCTGCCCTCCATGGACGTCCCCGACGACTCACCAGTAGAAGCACTCATTGGTGACACTGTATCGACTGAGTTTAGACTAGACTTCTTTATGCGACTGCTTAGAGCTCTTTGGATAGATTGTAGGATGTTTTTTTATCATCAGTGCGTGTTGTGTGTTTCATGTCCGTGTATTGTTTTGATAAAGTGAGGGAAACGGAAAGCAGCCTCGCCATTTTTTAAAGAGCGTTGCTCTCCCCTACGCAACGTGCTCTTATACCTCTAAATGGTCCAAAGAACCCCATCTCAATATTACATGACGGAATCTTAGTCCTGCTGTCAGAAAATTTTCTAGCTCACCGTTCAGCGCTACTAATTTTGCCTGGACCGCCTTTAACCGGCTAAAGAGGATGTGAAGCATCGAGAGGTCTAACTGCGTAGACGTTGTAGCGACGGGATGGCGTCCGACGTAGATGCACCATCGTCGCTGGTTTAATGAAAAGAACGAGACGTACAGAGAGTGAAGTGCTGAAGTAGAGCAGCGACCATGGCGTCGAGCCAGTCAGAAGCAAACGAACATTCTAGGCTCCGCGTAACATGAGACACCGGTACCCGTCATCTCCTCCTCTGGTCAGCTGGCCGCCACTAGCGCTACGCTAGAAGGACTACCCGTGTTACGCGATAGAAAATGAACAAAGCGTCCGGGCCGCGAATCGAAAGGGTCCCTCAGCAGTCCAGGTCATCAACAGGAAGGGACTATCGGCAATCAGTGGGCTTCGGTGGGCGACGCTAGGAATGTCGCAGCGGACGCGGGTGGCAACGCAGGTACGCTGTTGAAAGGAGTGGGTGAGAGTCATGATGAAGGGACTCTTTTGGCGATAGCGAGTACCGACGACAAAATGAAAAATGGTTAAGGGCCGAAAACACACACGGGCCGTCTCGGCGCAGTCGGTTGTCGCGCGCACTCGGGCACTGATGCATGAAATATGAATTTTAGCATGCGCGTAGTATGGTCAGTCTAGTTATTCTAGTTGTACGTCCATGTTGGTGCTGGTGGGAACGTCGACAGCAAGTGTGGTCCACCCAGGTAGTGTGTTGAGGGTGCTGGAACGTAACTTACGGTGGCACCTTACCGTCTGTGGCGGCCGCCTGATCTGCTGAGTAGGGTGCAGACAAGCTGAAAGTCGTGCGCTCTGGCCCGACAAAGTGCGACATGGCTTAGCGTGATGACGAGCCGACTCAGAGGGCACTAATAGATGGCTTTTTCAAGCCTTTGACGACGTGTAATGCGTAGGCGTACGCCGATGAGTCATCGCGTTGTTCGAGCGAGAGCCGATGTTGGGCGACGCGAGATCGGGTGGTGGGTCTGTGGCGTCAGAGTTGTCAGGGGCCGTCGACGGCGTTGAAATTTTTGAGCACGCGTATGGAGCGGCAAGCGGATGGTTTACCAGTGCGTCTGTTGGGACGTGTGCGGTGTGCTGCACCTGTAGTGAGCCAGGCGGGTGGTCTTCGGGATTTCCTGTCATCGTCGCAGCATTATTCACGTTCAGCCGTACATGTTTAGGGGCTTGAACGTCTGTGGGATATATCAATGTATGATGTTAGAAGATGCCGGCAGTCCACGAGGTTTTAAGCAGCAGGCGCCGGTGCGCTGGGAAAACTGATGGCGTGCAGCGCTAAAGCGGGCTCCGGGTCCACATTGTGAGATGCGTCGTGGGCTTCGACAAGTGTTGGTAGAGGTGTGGAGTCTGCAGGCAGTTCAGCTGGCTTAGCTAAGATCGCCAAACAACCCGGACAGTCTCTGCAGCGAATCCGACGCCGCGCGGAGCAGCGGCCTGTGTCGAATCTGCGATAAAGCGAAGGGGCAATGCCTTTGTAGGCAGAACCGGTACATCAGAAGCAGGATCCTTGAACTCCACGGTCGTGGGTCTCTCTAACGACGAATAAATTGGCGCGGAAGGTTGGTCTCTGTTACCTGTGTGGCCAGTTGTCGTCGGCAGGGGAACGGTCTGGACTGGCTGCGGTGCGTTATAGGCATTGTAATGGGCCAGATGCCGTTGTGTCGCTTGTGGGAGAAGGAACATGTTTGAGGCCCTAAAACTTTAGCATGGCATTTCGCGATTGATCGTACGGTGGGGGGCTCCAGAAGTTTTTGAGGTGGCGTTTGAGGTCCTGTGGAATATGGTATTCCAATAACTCTGTAGTGCCACGCCATTCTTGGCCAGCTGCCGCGCTAAAGAAAAAGTGAGCCGCATGGCTCGTGATGCGTGAGCCACGAGAAATTTCAGAACGACCTAGCTCTTGGCCTGGCTGGACGCTGCTGCTGTGACTTAGTCCACGCTCGCATCCCAAATAAAGCTTTGGCCTCGGCACGGGCTCATCGTCACTGTCCGGTCTCTCGTACCTCAACGTTTGCATGGACGTACGGACAAGCGACCGCCACGGCACCGCTGCCTCTGAGCTTGGCGGCCATGTTCCAGCCAGCTCAAGCCTTGCAGCCACACGTCGACCCACCTCTGCTTCCGCTCCGGGTTTCCTGCATCGAGTCATGGTTCCAAGAGTTTGAGGCAGCCTTGGAGCTCACCGGTATCTGGCTCCAAGAATTGCTGTCTATTCACCTCTCGCATATTGTCTGATCAAATTTGGAGTGCTCTTCTGGCGTGAGACGTGGCCACAAAAAATGTAAAAGACAGTGATCGCTTATTCCGGGTAAACAAGTTCATGAGTGTACTAAGTTGGGGTTGTTAACCAGCACGAGATCGAGAGTATTTGACGAGTAGCGCGAGCTCTAGTAGGTCTAGAAACAAGTTGTGTAAAATTAAAATATAAGCACAAGTTAATAAAATAGTCGCTTTCAATGGACGAACCAACAACAGAGGGATATTGCTAAGCTCAATTTATTTTAGGAAAATTGAAATCGCCCAGAAGGAGCGAAGAAAAGTTGGAAAATTCTGAAACAAGAAATTTAGGAACATCACGAAGTTCATCGCAGAAAGCAGTTGGTGCATTTGGCGGACGATAACAAGCACAGATCAATGTGTTTTGTTGATTTAGGACGGCACGTACGCATACTAATTCGATTGATTGGTATGTGAAGTTTAACGTCCCAAAACCACCATATCATTATGAGAGACGCCGTAGTGGACGGCTACGGAAATTTTGCCCACCTGGGGTTCTTAACGTGCACCCAAACCTGAGCACACGGGCCTACATTTCCGCCTCTATCTAAAATGCAGCCGCCGCAGCCGGGGTCCGAACACGCATACTAATTTTAAAGACGTCGTGAATGCAATCCTAGCCGACACTATATTATTGGTGACGGCAATCAATACGCCACCACCCAGTTTTATATCACACTCGTGACGGTACCCAACATAATTCTTCTGGCAGTGAAACAACCCCTCGCTCAAAAATTTATCGGTCAACCAGGTCTCCGTCAATGCAATCATGTCAGCGGCACATGAATTAAGAATTGGAGATAGAGCGTCGCGTCTAATGACTAAACAGCGCACATTTGACAACAAAAAGAACGAGCCTTCAAATTATTGGCTGCGTGGCTGATGTCTAACTTTGTCAGAAAAAAGAACCGCCTCAACGGCAGTTTGCAGAAACATACGATAGTTCTGTGTTACTTAGGGCATTGCCAAAATGCAATTCACAACATTGTCAGTGTCGGGGAAGTAAACGTAACACTTTTTGTTATGGTATAACTTTTTGTACCTCACAAAGAAAACTTCGCCGCTTTTCTTGCCAAAATCATACAGCTTTGTCTTGACAGTTCTGGTTGCCTTACGAAAATATTCGCTTACGGAAACACCAGTTGCTTTTAACTTACTTTTAGAAGACAGATTCGTTTTTCTTAGTTTACAAGATAAAAATCGAACAATGACAGGTCTGGGCTTGTAAATGACAAAACGGCCAAGTCTGTAGGTCCGGAAAATCTGGTCATCGCTGTTGTTTAGGCTCAGGCTTAATGCTGAATTCAATATCAAGCAAACTTTTACTACCGATTGTGCCAAGTTTCAGCAGAGGTGTGAGCTATGCCGTGAAATATCAAAATTTTCTCGACGCGAACAGTCTTCAAATTCATTTAGAGAGATAGAGAGAGGGAGAAAGATTGTGGTTATAAGAGGGAAAATAAAAGAAAAGTGAGCCCCGTAACTGTCTGCATCAGCGTGCGACACTTCAACAGTAGCTCACAAGGGATGGAGGGATTAAAAGGATAGGATTGAAGGTATATATATATAGAGAGATGCGCTAGGACAGTGAGCGACGACATATGAAAGATAGGAGAGATATCCAAGATGGGAACATGGCCACAGGAGTCGGAGGACGGGGCACCACTTGCGAGAGCTCTTGTCGGTGACAGGAGAAGGCGTATGGCTAATCTAGTGAGCCAGAGCTGCGCTGACGTCGTTGTAGGGGTCCGGCGGCAGGAGGTGGCATAGGACCAGCCCAGTCGGCCAGAGCTGCGCTGCCGTCGGAGATCGCGAGGGCACAACCGGTCGGCACGAAATCCAGCGAGCGAGTTCACTTAGCCGTTGGTTCAGTACAGCCATTTGAGGCGCTACGCTTTCCCCTCGTTGCCCCTCAGATGATCAAAGGCTTTGTTAAATGGCCGAGAACTATTATCGATATCGGCGATAGGCTGCTCTATCGAAAACTGATATTCTTTTACTTCATCCAGTGCAGGCATGACTTCGTCATGTTTCGCATCAAACTTATCGTGAAGTGATTTAACAAGCTGTAGTAATTCCTTGTTAGCATCGTCTATGGGTGGGGGGGGTGGGGGGGGGGCAGGGTTTAGCTTTATGCCACCGGACACGAATAAAAACATGGCGATGAATAGACACTCACATGATAATTGAAACAATACTTGGGGGTTTGGAAGCACTAGCACGCAAGCACTGTTTGACTTTTTACAGTGAAGTTGCAGTGCTATGCTCACCCGCACCCAGAAACGGAAAGGTGTTTCAAACATGTTGACATCTGCAGTGCCTCCATTCCCACTAAAACTGTGCAAACTTTTTCAGCAGCCTTTACGGTTTGCCGATGACGATACTTCAGTCGACTTAGCCGGGAAACAGCACAGCAGTAATACGCGGCCAGCTCGCACAGAATGTTTCAGTAGCTTCACAGTGGGACATGGGCCCTGTCATTCGGCTTAGCGGGTAGATGTCTCCGTCATTAGCTGCCGGGATTACTAGCAGTTGCTGTAGTTTAGGGCTTCAGCTACTTCAGACTACCTGGAGTGTATTAGCATACACTGAAAACAGAATGTACAACGCGTCTGTAAATTGCAGAAATTAGGCGAAGAATTCTGAAGTGATGTAAAATTCCTGAACTCAGGGTGCCGCAGGAGCCGTCGGACATTTACGTGGTAAATGGTGCCAAAAAAACTCGTGCCTATACACCCCCCCCCCTCTCCTTGTTTCAAAGGGTACCGCAGCAAAGCAACCCAATAATCATGACTTTCCTTGTATAGAGCTCTTTATCCGCGGAAGTGCTTGCACATTTTGAGTGCCACTTGCACTTCGACAAATGAGGATCTTTATGTATTACTGTCCAAATACGAAAAACACGAAGGGGATCATTAAAATAAGTAAATCTTTGTTGTGTACGGTGGCCATTGTAGTTAAACGCTAAACATTGTTAGCTGATTAGCAAGTGCTAATTATTTCCAACTGCCTTGCCAGCTCAAAAAGTCGGCAACATTTGCATAGATTAGCAGGCCTGTGATATTAGTCATTCCGGATTTCGTACATAAAGTGCACCATTAATAGCTCCGGAGATATTCATGGCTCACGAGTCGCATTGACGAGTCGACGCAGCGCGTAGGCGGGAAAAGGCGTGGTGGGCTTGCGAGCACATCTGCGTACCCGGTTTTTCTTTCTCTAGATACAAGCGTGTGTATCTTATATACACTGTATAAAGTTAGCAGCGTACCGTTGCTGTTGCAGCAGTACCACCTGGCAAACGATTCCTTGCAGTATGCAAGGCCGTCTTTCACTCAATATAATGGGGGAAACTAGTACTACGAGCTTCTTGAAATTACGTGTAGCATATCGACAGAGCAATATAAGACGCCTTGTACATTCTGTTTTCAGTGTATGCTAATGCACTCTAGGTAGTTTAAATTAGCCGAAGCCCTACAATACGGCATCTTATGTAACCCGAGTCAATTCTGGATGTTAAGCCCCCTCCCCTCTTGAAAAAAAAAACGTCGTAGGCACGCCATGATGTAGATATGCAGCGTGTTTGAAGAAATTTGTTCATTATTATTAAAAAATAGAGAAAGGAGGCATCTGCGTACTACTTGCGGCGTTTTCTTTACTTTGGCAGAAGACATCTCCAGATGTGTAGAAAATTAATCACAGCAGAAATTATAAAAATCGAGACAAATCAACCCGTAGAAATAACCGGTCGAGTTGAATAAGTGACTTATTGTTCTTTCTACGAATATACTGTACGCACTTTGAAGTTTGGGAAGGGCAGTGCCTGGTAATCACCGCGGAGCGATGAAATCTGGCTAATTTAGCTGGTGAAACGTAAAGGGACGCACCAAACAAAGCATCTACCGCTGACTTAAAAACACCCTCGATGATTGTTTTGTTTTTCAATTACTGCCATAAAAGTTTTTTTTAAACATCTGAAGATGCCTTCTGCCTGCGGGTAACACGCAGATGCCTCCTTTCCGCAACTTTTGAATAATAATGGACACATTTCATAAAACACCCTATATATGAGCCTGGGGCCTAAAAGGGCCTGACCCAGGTCCGACCCGAGCGCGAAGCTCATGGGCCCGTGTCCGGCCTGAGTCCAATCCTACAATGCTTTATCCGGCCCAGCCGCGTAAAGCATTGTTCTAATTTGGAGTCGTCCTTTGAAGTGCAAAAATAATGCGTGGTTAGCACTGCCATGTGAGAGCCAACTATGAATGCACTCATAATTTATTTTATCGTGCAAATACTTTACAAAAGTGTTACGGGCATAATTAACCAAAGATAGAACCAGTGGAAGTCATGACATTAAATGAGGTTCTGAAAACACTTTCTAGAATCTTGTTTGCGTCATGTATATTTGTAATAATCAAAGATTGGGTAGCGCCTCGTCTATGTTCAAGACATAAATAACTTAAACGGGCTGGGCCCTAAGCTTTCGGGCCCGAGCCACGTACGGGCCACTCAAGAACACTGGGCCGAGTACTGGCCAGAAAAATTGGCCCGTGTATTTCTGTAGTCTAGGCGGTCCAAGTTTGTGGCTATGGTGATTGCCTAAATCGATTACGCTTATAAGTTTGTCGTCAGACTAAGACCATCTAATGTTGTCATGGAGGCATCTCTCATATTCATATGGCCGTTTTGGGACGTTAAAACCCACATATTAACCTAATGTTCTGATGGAAAGAAGGCATAAGTTTGTGAAACGTTTTTTGACAAGGATAAGATCTATTATCAGCCAGTACGTACATTATTCACGATGTGCAGCTTGCCATATATAAATAGACACGGTCACAGTGAACCCAGCATTTTCTACTGAAGACCTTTCAGTACGTTTAAGTTCGCGCAGGAGCACTTTTCAGCAGGCTGGGTATTACCGTATTTTGTGTGCGATAAGCGGGCAGTGATAGCTAGGACACTACCATCAAGACGAAGTGTAATCGTCAGCGGCGAGTGTTTAGGGGCTGTTATGATGAATACATGGCGAATCTTGTGTGGACCACAACGCAATATCACCTGCCACCGATCGCAACCTCACCCACAAAGAAAACGTAATCGCGCGCTCAACCAGGGTAGCACCGGCCAAACACACGCGATCCACCGCAGACCAGCAGACAATGTAGTGACACCTAAGTTCTATCTCTTCCGTCACTTGCAAAAATCAGTGTCACACACAACGTTGCCATTATATTCTTGTAAGTGAGGTGGGCGTTTCAATCAAGACAAATTATAAAATTAATTTGAAAAAAAAAACCTGTGAAACTCACAAGCCTGCAAGTTGGCATGAATGCCTCAAACATACCAGTGTACGTACCCAGCGAATTTCATTGAGATCCGTTGACCTCGAGAAATTCCCAGAGTAAGCCTCTAAAGGTTGCAAGGGTTACTAACCTTTGCGCACCGTTACATTTTTTCATCCACCTGTTTACCAATATTGTTGAAGAAACTTTGGGAGATTATATTACGAGCTTCTAACCAACTCATTTACTATCACAGGAAGGCACTAAAGTGCGTTGAGGCGATCTTTGTAAGCTTAGTGCCCAGTCTAGGTTCTCGTACTCTAGGCCTTGTTGAGGTGATAATATGCAAAATAGATATAACTTATTGTTCTTGTAAATATGCTCGATTAAAAGTTTTTGCTACGTTACCTTGTAACTTGTAAGATGTGTAAGATAAACTTGTAAGATGTGTAACAAAAAGCACACAAATGAAAGTCTTTATTCTACAGCATAGTCGCTCACCGGCACAAGCTGCGTTCCCCAAAGGCAGGGGTATAAATACTCCTGGCACCATTTTGGAACTGTAGGTGTTGCCTACAGTTGTTGTGTTTGTGTGCTGCTCTGTTTTATGGACATTTTGAGCATGATTACCTGATGATATCTCGCACTGTTGATACTCGCAAATCGCACCGTCATAAAAATTTTCAGTGCACCTTTCTAAGCAAGGACGAACACGACTTTGCAGTGATCTTGGACAGTGTTTCAGATGAAAGCAGCTCCTGCTTCCATCTCTATTCACCTAATCTAAAGCAATTTAAGCTGGCGCAAACAATTAGGCTGTTTAGTATATGCCACGAGAAGTCTCCATAAACGGCGAAAATTGAGAGCCTACACTATCAAGCAACGAATCGGAATAGTGCGATACCGTGGATGGAAGATAACGTAACTGGGAAAGAAAAAAAAATCATGCGGACGTAGGCACTGCTGCCGGAAAATACAGGAACGATGCATCGCAGTTTTAATAAAATTATGTAAATGCTCCAACAACGAAAACAAAAGAACTACATGCAATGGGGCTCCATCGAACAAGCATGTGCCATACCAAGTAAGTAAACACGTCGCTTGCGGTGCGTCAACAACCGTCGGTGCGAGAGCATTACTGTTTGCATAGAGCGCTTGCCTTACTTATTTCCACCGGGGGCCTGTACTTGTGGCCGCAAAGAATGCTGGTATAAAGAGCAGGATAGGCAGCCATGAAATGACTGCATGCGTCGGCAAACTCCGTGCACACAAAACGAAAGCAAACTTATACGAGTGACCTGCTGGGAAGTAGTATCTATGACCTACTAGAGAAATACGAGAGGGCGTCGTATTTTCAATGCGTAGCATTTCTTAGCGAAGTTCAGTGACTTTGAACGTATCTATCTATCTATCTATCTATCTATCTATCTATCTATCTATCTATCTATCTATCTATCTATCTATCTATCTATCTATCTATCTATCTATCTATCTATCTATCTATCTATCTATCTATCTAGCCGCTTACGTTTTGTTGCTCTCATGGGTGGTGAACTTGACGTGAACCAAAATTAGCATGGGAGGGTAAGATGGTTTGACGAACATGACGGGCTAGTCAAGCCATGAATAAAGTCACAATACCGTCGCTTACGTCGGCAAACACTTCCCGCCAGACAGTAAAACATACCCGTGGTCGGATGTGTGCCACTGCTATGTGGGTATGTGCCACAGGTTATTGACGCATAGTATGTATAGCCAGGAACGACGAGACCACAAAACGGCAATTCTAAGGCGCGAGCGTTCAGAAATACCCAAAAGTGGTAGAATAAATCCAACATATGCAAAGAGTAAATGCCAGGGTCTCAGCTGGAATCGAACCAAAACATTCCGCGTGGCAGTGAAGCATCTTACAACAGAGCTACCCCATGATTCTGAACTTCTTTTCAAATAGACGCTAATCTACAACAACGCCGGGTAATCTCACGCGCATTGGAGGACGCGGTGTCCCAAGGGATCCCCACTGACCTCCTCTAATTAGCGTAACCAACATCTCGGCCGGTCCCCTTTTTTGGGAGTAATAAAGTTTTCATCATCATCAACGTGAAGCGTCAATAATGGTTGCAGCACTGCCTACCCAATTTTATCAACATTACATATATACAGCCGTCACGTAGTGTTAACGTTGATTGTGGTTGCCATGCGGTCAAGTTGATTATTGTAAAAGTGTCCAGGGCTAGCATCCTGGTGAACATCAGCGCTTCATATCAACTTGTGGTGTTGCTAATACGCATGTTCTAGTTGGTGTCGTTGTGCAATTGCAAACGACTGATTATGTAAACATCTGCAACTCAGAATATGTCTGTGAGTGCAACATGTGTACATATAATAGTGTCATTTTATGACGTGTCGCTCAATAAAACATTGCAACATAATCAACTTCTCTTAACATGCTCCGCATAACGTCGATTCCCAAGTACGTGGGATCTGCCAAATTTTGAAATACGAATCGATTTTTTGGCGTACTGCAGCCACTTTGAACATCTATCTATCTATCTATCTATCTATCTATCTATCTATCTATCTATCTATCTATCTATCTATCTATCTATCTATCTATCTATCTATCTATCTATCTATCTATCTATCTATCTATCTATCTATCTATCTATCTATATGTCTATTCAGAGAGAGAAAAAGAGAGAGACGCATTATTAAAAAAAACAGATTTTTGGACGGCGTCTAATATCGCTGGCAGCTACTCTGTATAGGGATAGGGAAGGGGGCAGAAAGATTTCAGCAGAGAGTAAAAAGAGATAAGAAAAAAAATGTGACCTAGTGAGTCTGATAAAACTATTTACATTCGGGTATCAGGTAAATGAAGGATTTTTCGTCTGAGAAGTTGGATTATTAAAGCCTTCCGGCAAGGCTAATATTGAATATGTGATTGATCAATAACAGTATGACGCGGCGATGTTTAGAAGGTCCGCGAATAGGGCCTGATATGTTGTGCAACGTTAATTGTTTGTGGCAGATCATGTCCATTTCTTGTTCAAACAGTTCTTCTCATCGCGGTATGCGGGGCATTTTAGTAGTGTGTGCTGCAGTGCTTCTATGCTGCCACAGTTATCACAATGTGAACTTGTGAAGCGCCCTATGCGGTACCTGTAACTGTTCGCGTATGCCACGTTTAGTTGAAGACGATTATATAACGTCTGTCGATCGATCGATATGTGGTGTTTAACGTCCCAAAACCACCATATTATATAACGTCTGTAGGTAATGAAGGAATGAGTGAGAGACTTCCACGCTCAGCTTTGGGTAAATGCAATAGAGATTTATTGTTATGAAGTGGTGAATATTAAAGCGAGTCTTTTTCTTGGTAGGCATATATTTTTGCGATGTTACAAGCATTGGCCCATGTAAGAAATATTCTTCTGAAATTGCTGAATCGCGTTCCATTTCGTGCAGATCCATTACTTTTTTCGTTTACAGAAATACCAACATGACCATGTATTTATTGAAATGTAATGCTGTGTCCAGCAGCCTCAGCCTTGTGGTTTAGATAGGTGATATCAGATGTTACAGGTCGTTGATTCCAACTCTTATGCTTGTTTCATATACTTTGAAGAGCTGCTTTAGAATTTGTAAATACAGCCCATCTTTCAGACTGCTGGCGTCGTAGAATAACCATTAGAGCGTCCCTAATTTCATATATCTCCGCAGTCATCCAAGATGTCGCTCTCTCTTGGCGAAACGCAAGTAATTTCCTTGTAGAGGAGAGGAAGGCTCCGTACGGCGATCGACATTATGTTGCAGAGCCCTCGGTCAGTATGTGCATTACGTCAGCGTATTTTTTGTACATATACTTTAACGCTGTCTGATGGGTTGCTCGGGGCATATTTCTTTTTGCGCTGATGCCGGGCATATAGGGAACAATTTTTAGTGGTTACAAAGTCGAGGGTGAGTTTTTTTGCCATGATGGGGTGCCGCCTGAGCAAGTATCCAAATAGCTGCACATATACTTTCGACGGCTTTCCCGAAGCCAGATGTAGGGTTGCTTGAGAAATGCTGTTTAAGAAGTGAGTCTTGGAGTGAATTACTTGTCTGAGGTGAATCCGAAGTGCCTCCTGGGAAGGGATCACTTCTAGAGGCAGGCATCTGGTATTCTGCTACAGTGCACGCTCGAGACGACCCCCTTGGCAGAACAAGACAAATTGGAAGACTGTTGTTGCGTGCTACCTCGAGTTTTCTCCTGGCTATATGCGATATATAAAGTAGGATGCGTAGGTAATACCGCAATGTCCCATCAACGTAGACATTATAGAGGAGCACCATCAATCGGCAGTTGCTGCCCCTGGGATCCGGCTAAAAATTGAAACGTGTGTAACGCCTACAAAGTCTTCTCCATAAGTTTCTTCACTTAAGGAGGCCATGTAAGATTCCGATCAATGGTCACTTCAAGGAACCGTTGTGTCCTGACGTATGGAAGGGTGCAAACGCCAAGCACCCTTCCTCTATCTATCTATCTATCTATCTATCTATCTATCTATCTATCTATCTATCTATCTATCTATCTATCTATCTATACTATGAAGTCTTGGTTTGGAAGACCTTTATTAGGCCCGAGGAACCGGCAGCCGACAGCTGAGATGAACGAACCAAGATGATGATGCTACGTGACAACGATGAGGATGCATGAGCAACACATGATAATGATGATAATGTACAGATGAAGAGGATTGGTATACTAAATGCCCACACTAATTCCCTCAACGTGAAAGCGGCCAGCCTGGCCACGGCAAGTCAAGGGGACAAAGAACGTCGCATGAATGGCTTCATACGGGAGACATGGACGACCTCAGTAGTTCGATAACGGCGATCTGCTGGGGCAACAAGGGGCGTCACACGATACATCACTGGTGAAGTTTCTTCAAGAACTGTGTACGGCCCGATAAACCATGGCTGGTATTTGTCGCACAAACCAGGTGTGCGAATAGGCGTCAAAAGGAGCACTTCGTCTCCAGGTTGAAAGGATACAGCACGATGCGATTCATCATAAACCAGGTTTCTGTCTTGCTGTCGGGCTTCAGTGTTTATACGAGCACGTTGGCGGCTCTCTGCGAGCCGTAAAACGTATTCCTCTCAAGAGGATGGAGATGAATCTGCGAGGCAGGTAAAGAAAGAGACGTCCAGGAAAGAAGTAGGGGAGCATCCATAAACAAGGTAAAATGGTGAGTAGCCGGTTGTCCGCTGAATAGCCTTATTGTAGGTGAAAGTGACGAATGGTAGAACTACATCCTAGTTCTTGTGGTCTGGTTGAATGTCGGCGGCGATCATGTCAGCAAGAGTGCGGTAGAATCGCTCAGTGAGGCCATTAGTTTGGGGATGATAACTAGAGGCAGTCTTGTGAGTTGTGCCAGAGGCGCGAAGAAGTTCGTTCACTAGTCGTGAAAGGAAGGCCCTTCCATGGTCACCGAGCAATACATGTGGAGCACCATGACGCAGTATAATGGCTCGGAGGATGAAATCGGCAATTTCAGAAGTTGAACCGGTAGTGACAGATGCCGTCTCGGCGTAGCGCGTTAAATGGTCAACGGCTGTTACGATCCATAGGTTTACAGCAGCACTGACTGGAAGGGGGCTATAAAGATCGATGCCTACAACTTCAGATGGTGTGGCTGGGCACGAAAGAGGCCATAGTGTACCGGCTGGAGCAGATGTGGGTAGTTTTCTACATTAGCAGGTAGTGCAGGACCCAACGTACCGAGCTACACTAGTGGTATTACGTGGCCAATAAAACCGACTTCAAAGGCGATCGTAGGTTTTGTGGTAACCAAGGTGACCAGCCGTCGCATGGTCATCAAGTGCTCTGAGGACTTCGGACCGAAGTGATCGGGGTAGAACGGGAACCAAGCGCTGACCCTCAGGATGGTAAATTTTGCAGTACAGCACCGTGTTGTCCAGCCTAAACTGCGAGAGTTGGCGACGGATCGCATTAGGTGGATGGAAACTGCCAGTGAGGTAGCCTATATTACGTCGACAGTATGGGTCAGCCAGCTGTCGAGAAAAAAAATTGTGCGGGTCGTCCGAAGGCTGCTGGTCCATAGAGGCGAGAGAGGAAACCACCGTAGACGTGGACTCCTAGGGTGTGTTGTGCAAAGTGATTGCGGAAACGCTGAGGAGAGCCGCTGGTAGTGGGCAGCGAGAAAGAGCATCGGCGTCGTTATGCTTTCTGCCAGACTTGTATACGATGTCAAAATCATACTCTTGTAGGCGTAAAATCCAGCGGCCGAGGCGTCCCGACATGTTCTTGAGTGTCAAAAGCCAACATATAGCGTGGTGGTCGGTTACAACGGTGAAATGGCGGCCGTGAAGATTGGGACGAAATTTCTACACTGACCAAATGATGGTGAGGCACTCCTTCTCGGTGATCGTGCAGTTCCTCTCGGCTGCGGAGAGGACGCGGCTGGCGTACGCAACGACTCGCTCTCGCGAAGAGTTGTCGCGCTGGAGGAGCGCGGCTCCTAAACCGTGGCCGCTAGCGTCTGTATGGAGGAAGGTCGGTGCACCATCGTGAAATTGAGAAAGTACAGGATCGGTCGTGAGGGCACTCGTCAACCTGTCGAAAGCCGATTCACATTCCTGAGACCACTGAAAGGGCGTACCAGAACCAAGTAGCTTATGGAGTGGTGCGGCTATGGAGGCAAAGTTTTGTATGAATCGCCGAAAGTAAGAGGCAAGACCAAGGAATTCTCGCAAATCTTTCGGCTTGTCAGGGTGAGGGAAGCGAGGCACCGCAGAAGTTTTCTCGGGGTCTGGACGAATTCCGTCCTCGCTCACAACGTGACCGATTACCTTGATAGATATGCTGGCGAAATGGCACTTCTTGGTGTTAACTTGAAGACCAGCGCCCGCAAGGCAAGTCAGGACCTCGTCCAAGCGTTGCAGATGTTGAGGAAACGTCGATGAAAAGACAACAGTGTCATCGAGGTAACATAGGCAAGTCTTCCGTTTCAGGCCACGCAGCACGGTGTCAATCAAGCGCTCAAAAGTTGCGGGCGCATTGCATAGACCAAACGGCATAACATTGAATTCGTATAGGCCGTCCGAGGTTGCAAACGCGGTTTTTTCTTTGTAATCTTCATGCATGGGGATTCGCCTATAGCCGGAACGCAAGTCGAGGCTTGAAAAGAATTCAGCACCTTGTAAGGAATCGAGGGCGTTGTCGATACGTGGCATGCGGTGTACGTCCTTCCTAGTGATTTTATTGAGTGCTCGGTAATCGACGCAAAATCGTACGGAATCGTCTTTTTCACGCACCACAACCACTGGAGACGACCAAGGACTAGTTGAGGGTCGGATTATCTCCCGTTGCAGCATATCATCTACGTTTTCCTCAATGATTTTTCGTTCGGTTAGGGAGACGCGGTACAGACGACGATGCACAATGGATGTTTCGTCGGTCTGAATACTATGTGCTGTAGCAGTTGTCTGACCCAGGTTGGATGAATGAACGTCAAAAGAGTTTGCATGCTTTTGCAACAAATCAAGCAGCTACTGCATCTGCGAGTCTGTCAAGTCCTTGTTGATGGCTGCTGCAAAGGCCGAGGAAGCAGCATGATCTACAGGGTGGCCTTTAGAGGAGGCAGGGGTAAGAGGCACGACGCACACAGGCTCCAGATCGGCAACGCAGGCGACAGTAGTGCCCCACGGCAGTAAAATTTTATCTCGTGTGGTGTTCGTAGCAGCGAAGACAGCTGATTCATTCTTAAAGCGAGCCACACCTGATGCGAGAGCTATACCTTTATTAAGGCAACGGGGCGATTGAGTGACCAAAATGTCACCAGAGTCGACGCCGTTGGACAAAACTGTGACTAATTGATGTTCGTTGGGGGGTAACTCGATGTCTACAGCAGCGATGAGTCGAAGTGGCCTGTAGGTTTCGTCACTAAGCAAGTGGTCTGTGTCAGTACGATAGACGACACATTGTGCACAATAAATAGCGCTGAAGCAGGTGAAAGAAAGTCCCAGCCTAAAATGAGTTCGTGGCAGCACGGGGATAGCACAGCGAATTGTATATGATGAAGAATGTCGTCGATTACCACACGGGCAGTACAGAGAGCGGAAGGGCGAATCATTTTTCCCTGGGCTGTAACCAGTGTTGGTCCATCATAAGGCGCCATGACTTTTCGAAGACGGATACACAAATCAGCACGAATAATAGAAAACCCAGCCCCAGTGTCTACCAAAGCATCAACGTCCACTCCCTCAACTGTGACTGCAATCATATTGTAAGGGCGCGCTGGAGAAATTGGAGTACTGTGTTGGAATGCAGTTTGTCCTCCAAAAACTGCATCGCTTAGTTTTCCGGACGCCGATCAGAAGCGAGGGAAGCAAGCTGAAGAGGAGAAGAGGAGCGACATTAGGGCGATGGTGAACGGCGTTGGGGTGATCGATGACTACTGCGCAGTTCACCGGATGCTGGCGGAGATGGAGACCGACGCGGCGATGACGAATAACGACGGCCCTGGTACACGGCTCCTGCAGTATAGTCTCGTTTACGTATGTCGTATCTTCGGCGCTCATCTTGCTGGCGCTTACGGCAAAAGCATGAAATGTGACCATGATAGCCGCAATAATAGCACGTAGGGCTAGTCGATCGATAAGGAGGGTAGTAGCTTGTGTTAGATGCACAGGGAGAGAGAGCAGTGAGAGGGACAGATGACGGCTCAGGTGTTGGTGATGGAAAGCTCGTGGAAAAGCTTCTGGGAGGTGCGGCAGCAACCGACGCGTACGTTCGTGATGGCGACGTCGAACTGACGGTGCCTGATGGTGCGGCGGCGCCATGCAAGAACGATGGTAGAGTACGAGCGACAGTGGGCTGCAGGTGGGCCATGTGGGTCATGGACGTGAGCTCCTCCCTGATGATATCTCGCAATGATGTTGAAGAAGACTGAATGGTACACACTGAAGGTAGTGTGAATCCCATTGATCCTAATTCTTCGCGTGTAATCACCCTTATTGTGTCTCGTAGGTTTGGATCCACCGTAATACGGACCGCGTCACTGTCCGGATGTAGGCGCATAGACTCAAGTTCTTCGAGGCGCTGACAGGTTGTCGCAACGTCAGCAACGGTAGCCGGATTCTGGATTGCAAGGGCATTGAATGCGACGGGTGGAATCCCCTTAAGAAGCTGGCGTACCTTGTCTGACTCTGTCATTGGGGTGTCAACCTGGCGACAAAGTGAAAGCACATCCTCGACTCCCCGATGTGCTGTTTCCGAGTCGCGAGAGCTTTCTTTGCGAGAGCTGAACGAACAGCCGGTGTGCCAAAGACATGGCGAAGCTGATGTTTGAAGGCTGACCAGTCAGGGATGTCGATGAAGTGGTTGAGGAACCACGTCTTCGCGACACCCGTGAGGTAGAATGACACGTGAGTGAGTTTGTAGGTGTTATCCCACCGGTTAGCTGCGCCGACACGTTCGAAATCGTCCAGCCATTCCTCCACATCTTCTCCGCGCATACCAGCGAAGGGATGGGGCTCACGCTGGAGGCTGTCAGTGACGTGAGAGGGTGCAGCACGCGGTGGTGGAGGGGTAACGGCTGCAGCACCGACCTCTTCTTGGTGCGACATATTTCCGGACACCTGGCCCAAGCGGCGACCTGAACGTAGCTCCAGGGGGTAGAGTGGTCGAGAGGATGACGAGGGATCTAACAGCACGCTCCACCACGTATGAAGTCTTGGTTTGGAAGACTGTTGTTAGGCCGGAGGAACCGGCAGCCGACAGCTGAGATGAACGAACCAAGATGATGATGCTACATGACAACGATGAGGTTGCATGAGCAACACTTGATAATGATGATAATGTACAGATGAAGAGGATTGGTATGCTGAATGCCCACAATATGCCTATTCAGAGAGAGCAAAAGAGAGACTCATCATTAAAAAAAAACATATTTTTGGACGGCGTCTAATATTGCTGGCATGCTACTTTCTATAGGGATAGGGAAGGGTACAGAAATATTTCAGCAGAGAGTAAATAAATATTTGAAAAAAAAAGTGGCCTAGTGAGTCTGGTAAAACCATTTACATTCGGGTATAAGGTAAATGAAGGGTTCTTCATCTGAGATGTCGAATAATTAAAGCCTTCCAGCGAGGCTAATATCGAATATGTGATTGATCAATAACAGTATGACCCGGCGATGTTTGGAAGGTCCGCGAATAGGGCCCGGTATGTTGCGCAACGTGAATTGTTTGTGGCAGATCATGTCCATTTCTTGTTCAAACAGTTCCTCTCATCGCGGTATGCGGGACATTTTAGAGTGTGTGCGGCAGTACTTTTTTGTTGCCACAGTTATCACAACATGAACTTGTGGAACGCTCTATGTGGTACATGTAACTGTTCGCATATGCCACGTTCAGTAGAAGAGGATTATATAACGTCTCTAGGTAGTGAAGGAAAGAGTGGGAGACTTCCACGCTCAGCTTTGGGTCAATACAATGAAGAAATATTGTTACGAAGTGGTGAATATCAAAGCGAGTCTTTTTCTCGGTAGGCATATTTTTTCGCGATGTTCCAAGCATCGGCTTATGTAAAAAATATTCTTCTGAAATTCCTGAATCACGTTTCGCTTCGTGCAGCTCCACCACTTTTTTAGTTTACCGAAATAACAGCGTGACCAGGTATCTATTGAAACGTAATGCTGTGTCCAGCAGCCTCATCTTTGTGATTTAGATAGATGATATCAGATGTTACAGGTCGTTGATTCCAACTCCTATGCTTGTTTCATATACTTTGAAGAACTGCTTTAGAATCTGTAAACACAGCCCATCTTTCAGACTGCTGGTGTGGTAGAACAACCATTAGAGCGTACCTAATTTTATATTTCTCCGCATTCGTCGAAGATGTCGCTCTCTCTCAGCGAAACGCTAGTAATTTCCTTGTAGAGGACAGGAAGGCTCCGTACGACGATTGACATTATGTTGCAGAGCCCTCTTTCAGTATGTGCATTTTGTCAGCGTATTTTTTGTACATATACTTCAACGCTGTCTGATGGGTTGCTTGGGGCATTTTTTTGCGCTGACGCCGGGCAAATAGGGAACAAATTTCAGGTGTGACAAAGTCGAGGGTGGGATGTTTCTTGCCATAATACGGTGACGCCTGAGCAGGTATCGATATAGCTGCACATATACTTTCGACGACTTTCCCGAAGCCAGAAGTAGAGTTGCTTGAGAAATGCTGCTTAAGAAGTGAGTCTTGGAATAAATACTTGTCTGAGGTGAATCCGAAGTGCCTCCTGAGAAGAGATAACTTCTAGAGGCAGGAATCTGGCTTATGCTAGTGCACGCTCGAGACGACCCCCTTGGAAGAACAAGACACATTGGAAGACTGTCGTTCCGTGCTACCTCGAGTTTTCTCCTGGTTATATGCGATATATTATGTAGGATGGGAAGGTAATACCGTGATGTCCCATCGACGTAGGCTTGATTTATTTTATTGTATTTTATTTATTTAGGTATCCTAAGGGCCCAAATAGGCATTACATAGGGGGGGGAATGGGTTGAAAGCCGACACAACGTACAATATTGTAAAAAGAAAGAATCAACACAACAAATGTGACATTACAATATCATAAAGGCAGCAAAAATACACAATTGCAAAGTACAGCGTGAAACATATAAAAAAGTGTAAAAGTGACAGAAAATCTGGTATTTGGAAGGCAGGAACACAAATTTACAGCCTAGAAAAGATGAGCATGATGAAGACAAGTTACAGGGTATTTTGAATAGCTAGAAAAGCGAGGATTGCGGTTTGAAAAGAAGATGTGTCTGTTTGGTCCACTAGGCTACTAGGTAAAGAATTCCATTCATTGATTGCCAGAACAAGGGGTGAATTCTGATATTTATTTGTTCGGGCAAAAATTGGGCCGACTTTGTGAGCGTGGTCAGCGCGTGCGGACGTATGAGGTACCGGGAGTATAAATTTGCGAGCGAATGGTGTTTGATGATGGTACAGTGTGTGAAAAAAATTAATCTTGACAAATGGAGGAGCACCATCAATCGGCAGTTGCTGCCCCTAGGATCCTTCTAAAAATTGAAATATGTGTAATGCCGACAAAGTCTTCTCCATGAGTTTCTTCACTTAAGGAGGCCATGTGAGATTCCTATCAATTGTCACTCCAAGGAACCGTTGTGTCTTACTACCTAATCAAGTTAGTAGTTAGTAGTTATTATCAAGTTATTATTTAGTGTGGCCTAAATGACATCGTAGTCTTTTCAGCTAATTCCCAACGCATCTTTGTCGTCTCAACGTGATTCTGATGTGTCTTACTTCTGCAGACCTACAATCTAACACCAAGAAGTGCCACTTCGAAGCCCGAAAACTAATCATCTTGAGACACGTCATCACAAGAGACGGTGTTCTTCCGGATCCCCATAAGCTTCGAGCTGTTCCTGACTTTCCAATGCCCACACCACTGAAAGCCCCAAGAAGTTTCGTTGGTCTTTGCTCTTACTTTCGTCGCTTTGTGCGCAACTTCGCGTCCATCATCGCACCTCTGACTAGTCTGCTTTCCAACAGCAAAGGTATATCTGCATGGTCACCTGCATGTGACGACGCATTTCGCCAGCTGCGCCGCCTGCTGACCTCACCACCTATTATTCGCCACTACGACCCCACTGCTGCCACAGAAATTCACACTGATGCAAGTGGCGTTGGTCTTGGCGCAGTTTTGGCACAACGGAAAGGCACCCAAACTGAATAGTAGTCGCTTGTGCAAATCGCGCTCTCAAGAAGGCTGAATTGAATTACTCCGTGACAGAGAAGGAGTGTTTGGCCATAATCTGGGCGCTTACGAAGTTTCGCCCGTACCTTTACGGCCGTCCTTTCGACGTGGTCACAGACGACCACACTCTATGTTGGCTGTCCACCTTGAAAAACCCGTCCGGACGTCTGGGGCGTTGGGCACTACGATTGCATGAATACGACATCCGTGTCGTATATCGTTTCGGTCGCAAGCATGCGGACGCTGATGCACTTTGCCGACCGCCATTAACACCAGATGTGGCTTCTCTGTCACCCCTTTTTACCACCTTGTCACCACTCGACACCACTGACATGCTTTCGGAGCAGTGTAAAGACCCATACCTTTCCTTGTTAGTCGACTACCTTACCGATCCGTCTGCTGTCCCTTCCATGAGAGCGCTACGCTGGCAAGCAGCCCACTTTTTCTTATGATACAACATTCTGTACCGCCGCAACTACATGCCTGATGGTTGGAAGTGACTCCTTGCTGTCCCAACTCATGGTCTGCGCATGCTCTCACATCTGCATGAATTTCCATGCATATCCCCAAAGTGCTCACGCAGGTGTCCTGAAAACCTACGAAAGGCTGCGCCAACGATATCACTGGTGAGGAATGTATCGCTTTGTGCAGAAATATTTTCAGTCTTGCACCACTTTCCAACAGAACAGGACACCTCCGCGGCACCTTACTGGCATGTTACAGCCGCTCCCGTGCCCAGCTCGCCCATTCGAACAGGTGGGTATTGACCTCTATGGCCCCCTGCCATATAGTAGCTCTGGAAACCGGTTGATTATTGTCGGCGTCGATCATCTGACACGCTACGCTGAGGCTGTAGCTCTACCGGCAGCGACCACCCACGAAGTTGCACTCTTCATTCTCCGCAGATTAATTCTACGCCACGGTGCTCCGCGGGAAATACTCAGTGATAGGGGTCGAGTGTTTCTGTCGGAGGTCATCCAAGCTATCCTTGCTGAATGCAACATTATCCACCGGAAATCTACCGCATACCATCCACAGACAAATGGTCTCCCTGAGCGGTTCAACCGCACACTTGGTGACATGCTGAGGATGTACACCTCTTCCGACCACACTAACTGGGACGCTGTATTGCCTTTTGTTATCTTCGTTTATAACACCGCGACGCAAGTGACTACCGGTTTTTCCCCGTTCTTTCTTATTGTACGGCCGCGGACCTTCCCACCCACTCGACACCATACTCCCGTACCGCCCTGATGCATCTGAGTGCTCCCCGCTTTCGGAAGTCGCCAGATACGCTGAAGACTTCCGTCAGTTGGCTCGGTCTCTGACAAGTGAGGCTCAAGATCTACAAAAGACTCGACACGACGACGCTCACCACATAGCTCCTACGTTTCGTGCTGGCTCCCTTGTGTGGCTTTGGGTGCCCCCACACGTTCCTGGCCTGTCTTCTAAACTTCTGGCCTGGTACCATGTTCCGTACCATGTCATTGACGCGACCTCCACGGTGAATTACATCATGGAGCCACTAACACAATCACCAGATTTGCGCCGTCGAGGACGCGAGACCGTACACGTCGACCGTCTCAAGCCCTACTACAACCCCCTCTATGTACCTACTCCCTGAGTCGCCAGGATGGCTACCCTTCACCCCGGGAGTATTGTAGTGGAGCATGCGCACCAACGCGTATGCGCCTTTGGAAGATAAAGAAAAGCCCCGTGCACTGCTTGGGCGAGAGCTTGTGCCGCTTTTGTCAGACTTGCCGTATGCCCATTTTCCGTCGCGACCTCGTTTTGACTTCTCTGCTCGAATAAACGTCATCACATAGCTTTTATATGTAATGTAATAACTTTGATGTCAATCGAACGGAATCAATGTTGACAAAAGAACATATCTTGGCACCGACTGGGACCAGACCAGCATCTTTATAATTACGTAGACGGTCTTATTTTTCGAGAGTTTCTGGCTTAGTACAAACTAACAACGAGCTGCTTGTGGCGATACATCTGAAATGGGTTGTCAGAAATGCTCTTCTTCAAATGACGCACCATGTTCATTTCCGCTATCGTCAGTTTTACCCGCCGGCAGCGGTCGAGAACGTCTTCGTTTTATTACAGGATAATTAGCGCAATGTTAACTTCCGCAAAACAGTCACACAATCACTCACTCATCCACCCGAGAAACGCACACGACACACACCAATGATTGTCGCGTGTGTTCCTCGGATAGATGAGTGAGTGAAGGTATGAGTTTCCGAGGGTCAAAAGTGCACTAATTACCTAAAATATGGCTAACAGCCAACTGTACCAATAACAAGTTTTGTTGAGAAAGTCTTTGATGTAGCTGGTGCACGTTTCACCCTTTTGATTGGACCAGCTTCGTAGCGTTGTTTCACCTAGTGTTCGCACCCATAGGGGCATTCAATAAGTACTGTTATGCTGGTTTTGAAGGTCACCTAAACACCGTTGTACACAGTGTACATCATTATCCTGACTATGTCCGCTGCAGGACAAAGGCCTCTTTCATGCTGCGCCAGTCAACCTGGTCCTTTGCTTGCTGCTGCCACTTTATACCCGCAAACTTCCAAATCTCTGAGCGTACTAACAGCGCAACCTAGAAGTATTAACTGAGTAACTACGAAAGCGAAAAAACAAGGATAAAGCAGAGCACCCACTTTCAGCAATGATTTATAGTGGAGTGGTGTACATATATAGGTGAAAAAAGAAGAGAATGAGCATTTGAGAGGAAAGAATAAACTGAGAACGTTCATAACTGGGGCCACTTTTGTTTCTTATTTTTATAAATGATATTTTCATTGACATCCCTGTGAAAATCAAACTGTATGAGGATTACTACGATATGTATTCAGCAATTTATACTATCAGCGACCAGGCACGACTAAATGACGCCTTTAATAGAATAGAGAAATGGTGTAATGATTGGAAGATGGCGATCAACTTTGACAAAACTGTTTATGACAATTTTGCGCAAGTGTAGCTATCTGCATTTTCAGTATTCGGCACATAATGTGTTTTTCTCGGAAGTTTACCACATCAAATATCTTGGTATTTGGATTTTTTTTATCTCAAATGAAACAAACGCACCAATACTATGTATAATTCTGCCGATCAAAAGCTTTTCTTCCTTAGACGAGCTTTGAGGTTCACAACTCGCCATGTTCATCTTCTTGCATTTAACGCAATTGTGCAGCCTGTATTACATTACGCATCCATAATCTGGTATCTTTTCACAAAAAAGACATTGATAAAGTAGAAGGCATTCAAAAGCGGGTGGTTTGATATATATACAACAGCTTTGGACGCACTTCGATCACAGTCTTGCTAAAAAGAGCTAATCCACCAACCTTGACACAAAGAAATCGTGCTCTCAGAATACAATTTCTCTATTAACTTATTAAAGGACACTACAGCGTTGATACTGCTGAGATCATCTCCTTTTCTACAGCCTATGCTACAAGAGAGCAAAATGCACTAACAATCACCCCATTCACTACTCGCAACCACTACTTTAAGTACTCTTTATTGCAATGGTCATAATGAATGGAATCAACTGTTGAATGATGTGGTGTTGCAGCCATCCCTGAATTTGTTCATGTCTCATATTGTGTAACTGACTCATTTTCCTTTTTGTTGTGTTGATAGCTGTATTTGACGCGTTGTTTCAATTATACTTGAAGCGTATATCTGCATACACTTTGTACCACATGTAATTTGTTTTTCATTGATTTTGTTTGCCCTACTAGTTGTATCAAATATTTGTATCCCATCCAGAGAAAGTTCCTTAACTGGGTTGCAGTATTTGAAAATAAATAATTGTAAATAAATGCGTAGAAGGGTGTAGTTAATAAACGCTGTTATGCAACCACACTCACACAAGCACTCGGCTGTTGTTGAAAGTCAGCGCTATGTTCTATCCTTTTTTTTTCGCTTCCGTATATAGTTACACTGTAATCTTTTCTAGGTTGTGCGGTTCTTACGATCAGTCATGTCCTACGAAATTGCTCGAGTTTACACGCTTTCAAATATTATGTGCCCACCAAAATTTCTGTGTCCCCTTTCGTTTGTCTTCTCCGAAAATCTAGTCAGCTTCTCTTACTTACCAGCGGGTATCTCGCCTTCGAGCTACGTGCCCTGCCGGTGGTCATTTATTCTTTGTGATGTCGACTGTGATCTCGTTAACGAGGACGCTTGTCCTGATCTTTTTCTGTGCCGTACTTTCGTGCAATTTGTGCTTAACATCCGTTTCCTCCTTCATACACTCTGTTCTCTTCTTGTCCCTTATGGCTATGCCTATCATTTTCATTTTCATCGCTCACTGCGTCGTCTTCAACTCACGTTGAACCTTCTTTGCAATTCCCCACGTTTCTGCTCCGTAGGTAAGTACCGGGAAGATGCAGCAGATATATACCGTAAGCTTGAGTTCCAGTGGCAACCTGGCAGTCATGATTTGAGAATGCTTGTTGATTGTGCTGTACCACGTACCCATTCTTCTAGTTACCTTAATCTTGTTGTTTGGATCCACGGTTACTACTTGTTCTAAGTAGACGTACCCCTTTACAACTTCAAGTGAACTGCTACCTATCTCGCTGCGCTGTTCTCTTCCGAGGTTGTTGTACATTTCTTTCGTTTTCTTCAGGTTAATTTGAAAAACTAAACTCCTGCTCTCATTGTTGAATTGACTACCCATGAATGGCAATTCGCCGCCTGAGTTACTCAGAAATGCAATGTAATCGGCGAAGCACAGTTACTAAGGTACTTTCCATCAACTCTGATCTCTAATCCTTCCCATTTTAGGCCTCTGAAAACCTCTTGTAAGTAAGCATGCGGTAAATAACATTGGGGAGCTCGTCGCCCCTTCTTTCATACCATTCTTTATTGGTATTTTGTCGCTTTCTTTATGAAGCACTATGGTGGCAGCTGATCCACTGTGGATTTTTTTTTCAGGACGTCTATATGTGCATCTGATTCTGCAGTGTCAGCACGACTGCTCATATGGCTTTTGAATCAAGTCATAATCGCTGAAGGCTATATAGTGTTTGATTGTATCATGAAAAATTCTCTGTTATCTAAATGGTTGTAAGAATGTGGTCGGTTGTCCAGTAGCCAGTACGAAATCCTGCTGGATCCTTTGATTGATTGAATTCTAATGTTGCCCTAATTCTGTTAGCAATCACCTTTGTAAAAAGATTTTGTACAAGGGAGAGCAAACTGATCAGCGTGTAGTTCTTCAAGTCCTTGCCGTCCGCTTTCTTATGGAGTGACATTAGGTTAGCATTATTCAGAGATTCTGACACCATACCTGTGAGGAGACACTTCGCAAACGTGGTTGATATTTTTTCCAACATAATCTGTCCTCCGTCTTCAGCATATCTGATGTTACCTGATCTTCACCAGCAGCGTTGCCTCTTTGTATTTGCTACAAAGCGTTTCTGACTTCTTCTGTCATTACTGGTAGGATGCATCTGAGGACACTGCTAGATCTTACAATATGGTCGTGGTTGTCCCGGCTACTGTACAGATATTTATAGAACACCACCGCTTCTCTAACTATCCTATTATTATTGGTAGTTACTTTGCCTTTCTTGTCCCTCCAATAGGCGCGCGGTGAACGCATAGACCATTGAGGAGGAACCACAGATGGATGAGTGCCACGTGCAAACCACTTAGACTCCAAACACGCTCCAAAGGGATGAACCGCCTGGGAAATGCAGGCAGTGCGAGAAGCGTTGCCAAGGTCCCTAGCCCTCCTCCTCCTCTCCTGGCTCAGTCTTTCCCCGTATTTTGCTGGCGACGGATCGCGTTGCGTCGCGCTCGGAGTGCTCGACCACGGCCGCCTGGTTTCGACGATCTAGGAATTACGACGTGGTGCTTATGTGTACGCTGCTTTTGCGTTTCGCTGCACATATGAAGTCTGGAGCAAGTCTCGACACGTCACCACGCCACGCTGTAAATCTCTGGCTTGAAGATAGTTACGACCAACACGCGACAGCAGCAGTTGGGAAGGCCAACATGATGGCCGAGAAGACAGCAGGCCTATCGGATATATACTTCAGTCTGACTCAGGGCAGAAATCAGCACCGGATTCTTTCGCAAGTAGGTTATCATTCTTTATTCTACTCTACTTGTCACGTGTGCGATACGAATCGCGCTTGCCGGCAACGGGCTCGGTCGTGTCGTATATCCCATGCACGAAATGCACCGCGAAGGTCAGCTTGGGCGTCTGCAGGTCGCCTGTGCTTTGCAACCGCCTGGAAAGCGGTCCATTGCCGTCGGCCTCCCGTACGCTCGCTCATCGAGTGCTCGCCTGTCTTCGCCGCCGCGATGAGCTCCGGGCTGGCGATATTGGGCTGAGTGCTCGTCGCTGTGTTGAGAGTCGTCAAAAACACTTTGCGGGTTCTCGTAAAGAGCTTGGTTGTAGTATGTCGCGCGCTGTAATTTGTAGTATGTCGAGCGCACGGGCTGGCGGGGCTTTCGCTAGCGTCGGAACTCACTGAAAATTGGTCGCCATTACCGTTTGCTTTCCCGTCAGTCGGTCGCAAGCATCTCGGCGCCGTCCGTTGGCCGCGGCGGTGGACTCGCGTTTGCGCGCTGCACTCGCTCCAGGTCGAGGGAAAGGACCGCATTACCGTCGATTTCTTCAGCGCTAGCTGCAAACCAGCTCGATGCTGTTCGTGGCGGTGGCCAAGCGTACGCTCGCTCTCCTGTTCGAAGCTCCCTGGCGGCAGACACTCCGCGTGCAGTGCTGTGTTTGGTCTCGCGTTCGCTTGCTCTAGCTGAGCGACGTCGCTCGCTTAGGACTGACGACTTGTTGGCGGCACGGTGGATCGTAGAGTTGTGGCTGCGGCCGCTGCTCCTAAGCTGTGGCACTACAGCGATCAAAATGAGTCTTTGAAGATGTGTGGCATCACGGTGAAATTATTAGCATGTCATATCTAACGTATGCTTTTATTTAACCTTGCACGCATTTTTCATATGCATTCGTATTTATCCTCTGTCACGAGTGACTCACTATTCTACATACTTATTGTGCAGCCGTGGCCACACACCGTTCTGAAGGCTGTGTGCGCTGACGTCTGCGATGCCTGTCATCCATCTCTTCCGTCAGAGCAGCTTCAGAAGGACTATGCGAGATGTGAAGGTAAAGTTATTTGTGTGTCATATTTTACTCGCACGTTTTTATATTAACTTGCACGTACTTGTCATATCCGTTCATAGAGATCTTATGTCACGTGTGTCTAACTATTTTTATTATCTTATTGTACGTACAGCCGTGGGAACACAACAGGCTGAAGGCTGCGTGCGCTCGCGTCTGCAATGCCTGTCATCTATCGCTTCCGTCGGAGGAGCTCCACAACAAGTGAACAAGATGTGACAACGAGACTGACTTGTACACTTCACCATGAATTCACTTTAAAAAATGAAGAAACTTCATGGGTATGTAGAAAAATAAAAGAAGTCTCCTTTTTGTCTTTTGTTGTGGCCGTGACTGCGAAAGCATTTACACATAGGCGGCTAACTACTTTTTCGCGTGTTTTTTTCTGCGCTATTTGTCGCCCATTGCGCAGAAAAACAGGCGAAAAAAGTATTAGGCCTGGCGAAAAATGAACAAAAAAAGCATTGTTTGAACAATGGATAAAAATTTCACCCGATTTAAGCATTCGGGTGGATCTACCGTTCATCCGGCTAGGTGCAACTGTGAGGACTAATGGTTGCGCGGTAAAGTGTATATGTGAGGATTAACAGTTGTCCTACAAGGTGCGAATGTGAGGACTAAATTTCAGTCCTTTGAGGTGAATTATGGGACTAACGGTTGCTCACTAAGGTGTAAATGCGAGGAATAATTGTGTGTCTCTTGGGCTCTGTTGTGGGGACTAACGGTTAGACCTGGTGCCGTTAGTCCGCAAAGGGATTATTGAATGTGGCAGTCCAATTAGTCCCCAAAAAGACGAGCCACACACCCTTTTAACACACTTTTGCCTTAGACTGTATATCTGCTTTCAGCCTGTCTCAAGTTATCTCGTCACCACTTTGACGCTTTTGACGCATGTTCAATTCTCTTCATAATATAACTTCTTACATCAGATACTTTGCGCTTATTAATCAACTGCGGAAGCTCTGGCACCGCTATTTTATATGCTGTGTTTGAGGATTTCATGCTTTGACGTTTCTTAACGAGATTCTCCATCTCCTGGAATAGCTTGCCAGCCTCATGTCTAACTTCCGTACCTCCAACTTCCACTGCACACCCCGTAATGACACTCGTCAGATTATCATTTATTGCATCAAAACTAAGGCTGGTTTCTTCGATAAGAAGCGAGTATCTGTTCTGAAGCAAGACAATGAATTCCTGTACTTTCCGTCTCAGTGTAGCTCATTGATGAGCTTCTTGATTATCAGTTTCTGTCGTTCCTTCTTCAAGTGGAGGTTAATTCAAGACGGTACAAATCTATGGCCACTGTATCGTACCTCGCCGAGCAGTTTCACATCATGCACGATGCCCGAATGTGCACTAAGCATAATATCAATGTCGTTCTTTCGTTCGCCTCTAGAACTCCTCTACGTCAATTTATGATTCACTCGTTCTCGGTAGTAGATATTCTAGACCCGTCATTTATGGCGTTCTGCGAATTCTACTAATACCTCTCCTCCGGCATTGCTGGTACTGATTAAGAACACTGCACGGCCCGATTTTTCCAGCCCGAAAACTTCATGCTCCGGCCCACCCGAGCCCACCCCGGTGTTTTTAAATATGGCCCGTACCCGGCATGGTACCGAAAGGCTTGGGACTGGCCCGGTCCGTTTCACACAAAATTATATATAAACGAGGCACTGTCTACTTCGGTTGTTGTCACTCTTCGGTGATTGTCAAGATACGTTGCTCTCGCAAGATATTTTCTAGTGAGTGTTTTGAAACTTTTTTTCTGAATTACTACTGTCGCTACTTGGCCCCGTGTACTTTCAATTAATTACGCCCGTAATTTTTTTTTGCAAAATAATTGCAGGGCAATATAAACCACAGCTGCAGTCATATCTGGCTGCCTCATGTATTAAGTGCTAACTGCTAACCACACAATCTTAGTTTTGCATTTCAAAGAACGACCACAACATATAGTACCCCCATGATGTGGAAAAAATAGCAGACATTCATAGTTCGAAGTCACATTTTTTATGACTACAAATAAAGTTCCTTCATCCTTTCGTCCGTTTTCAGTTTGAGTCTACATAAACTTCACGCGAGCCAGGCCTGTTCAGTAAAGATTTACACGCTAAGTTTGCACTTCGCGTGTAAACGTCATTTATTAGAGCATGCAATAAAAACTAGGGAGTCCTAAAGCTTCACCTTTAGGAGTTGAACGCGATAGCGACACTGTGTTTCTAGTGCGTGCTTCAAACACCTAATGCATCAAGCCTTTTAAATTTTGCTATGCAACCCACTACGTGGCCTTAAGGGAATATGCGCAGTTGTGTGTGTACCTGTTGTAGTGAGGTACAAGCATTCAACCATGGAGCCTATATGATAATCACTTATCCTGACACCCGTTGGCAATGAACGCTTTTAGCACGCAATAATACTGCAATATTTCATGTTGCATTGTGAAGCATGTATACAGGGCACGTGTGTTTGTGAAGCATAAAAGCTACATCATTGCGTTTGCAGGCAGAGAAAGTTCTTTCCCCTGTTTTCAGAAAAACAGGCGGGGCCATGTGGTAAAACATCCGCTAGCCGCGGAAACGACCCGGATTCGGAACCAAATAACTCTGGTTCAGTCCCTAATCTGCTGCAAGATTTTTATCATTCCTTTATTTTATTTGCATCGTTCTCGATTTTTCGGTCATGCATAAGATGATGATTTTTCGCACACAATCAATGACGCTTGCGCTGACATCAATGCTGGAAGTTCTGCGAAACGAGCTCTTCAACGCTATCAAGTTAAAAGACATGTTCTAGCTACTTTTCGGGTGGAATACAGCAAGCTGGGCTGCGTTAAATAAATGAAAGCGGTCGTGTCAACTCCTCGGCTTTCTCCAACGTTGACTACGTTTTCGCGCTCCAAACAAGTTATTTCCCCAGTCTTCTTGACAGAGGTGCCGCCACTACAGTTTCATAATCTGTCAGTGACCCATTATTAGCTAGCGAGCTGCCATTTCCATTCTTCACTGAAGATGCCTATCTCGTCGCGTTCTTGTCACGTCCTTAGATCTTTGGATGTGTTATGTTTTCAAGGGAAAATCTGTGTGAAGCTTTTATTGGGGCTCAGCATAGTGCCATACATTCGGACACTCCAAAGACAAACAAGCGTCTGCACCACTACTACGTTTCGTCTCCTCGGCCCATCTCGTATAACATTTTCTACATCATCTGCCCCAACAATTCCGCATTCCCCTAATATTCTCAGCAGGCAGCCTTTCACAGCCCGTATAATCTTTCCACAAACCCTCCTCTCAAGAAAGAACACTCAGCTACAATCATCAGATTAGTTACAGGAGTGTAAATAAGAGCTAAAATATTGTCTCCTCGAAGCTTTGCTTTCAGTTTATTACCATCAGTCTTGAGCGTTACTTCCTTATCGGTCTCTAAAGTCTGCGCGATAAAAAACGGAAAGAATTCAAAATGCATTAGCCTCAATGCCGCCACAATTATATGCATTGCTCTGAATGGCATACGTTTAAGGCTGATAATATAAGCTTTCACTAGAGGGTCTCCCCCCGCCGCCACAGGAACAACATTGTCGGTACCGTTGAATTGAAGCAGGGATACACTGTCTTTTGGAAAGGTGTTGTAGCGGTTGTGAGAGCATCGAGTCTAAATCGCACGTATGCATAACAATTGCTGCGTACTTTTTAACTCGTGGGTCTCGTCTTAGTGACCAGAACCCTTTACATAGCTCAGTGAGAGTGCCGTGAAGGCCACCATGACGACGGCGTCGATGCATGCCAATCGAATTGAGGTGCGCATAATACTAAAATCGGCAGACATTCAGGCTAGTTGCCGTCTTGTAAGTTATTGATTATTCTAAGTTATCTAAGTTATCTAAGCATCCGCCCCACATGCAAAAAGTCCGTGGGTCAAATCCCAATACCACGCAGTACGCAGTTCACAACCGGATAAAAAAAAACCGTGCGGTGATGGAACTGCATTAAGAGGCCTGGGGTGCGGCCTGACCAGTAACCATCGCTGCTTACGCACTCCCTCACCAGAGAAAGATTGGCCACCTTGGTGCAGTATCTGGCCACTACCTCCCGCATGAACACGTCAACTAGGTCAATTAACTGACGGCCCTCAGTCCACAGCAGCTGCGAAGCAACTGACGACGGCGGTGGTCAGATCTGCAACGCAGCAGAGGGTGCTAAGAATCTCTGGATCCAGACATCCGCCATTGGAACCTGAAATTGGCAACGTTTAATGTAAGAACCTTATCTAGTGAGGGAAGTCTAGCTGTACTATTCGAGGAGCCAGAGGGTCGTAAATAGAATATAGTAGGGCTCAGTGAGGTTAGGAGGCCAGATGAGGCCATACGGTGCTACAGAATGGGCACGTCCTTTGCTACCGGGGCTTGGCTGACAGAAGAGAACTACGAGTGGGGTTCATATTTCACAGAAACATTGCTGGCAACATAGAGGATTACTATAGCAATAATGAAAGGTTGGTAGGTGTCGTAATTAAACTGAATAAGAGATACAAGATGAAGGGGGTACAGGCTTACGCACTTACATCCAGCTATGATGACGCTTCAGTTGAAAGTTTCTACGAAGACGTGGAGTCGGCAATGAGTAAGATAAAAACACAGTATACTATACTGATGGGAGACTTTAATGCAAGAGTAGGGAAGAAAAGGGCTGAGACCAGGCAGTAGGATATTATGGTATCGCTACTAGAAACGCTAGAGGAGAGCTACTAGAAGAATTCGCAGAACGCAATAATTTACAAATTTTGAATACCTTCTACCGAAAACGAGAAAGCCACAAGTGGACATTGAAGAGCCCTAATGGCGAAAGTAAAAAAGAAAAAGACTTTATAATGAGTGCACACCCAGGCATCGTGCGGGATGTGGAAGTGCTTGGCAGGGTACGGTGCAGTGACCATAGAATTGTGTGGTCACGAATTCACCTAGACTTGAAAAAGGAATGACAGAAACTGATACGCAATAAGCCGATCAATGAGCTAGCACTTAGAAGGAAAGTACAGGAATTCAGAGTCTCGCTTCAGAGCAGGTACTCGGCTCTTAGTGAGAAAACTATCCTTAGCGCAGATACAATGAATGATAATTTGACGAGTATCATTACGGAGTGGACAGTGGAAGTTGGAGGCAGGGTAGTTAGAGAGGGCGCTGGTAAGATTTTCCAGGAAACGAAGAATCTCATTAAGAAGTTTCAAATCACAAAATTCTCAAGTACAACAGACAAAATAGAACCGGCCGGGCTTTCGAAGTTTATTGATAGGCGTAAGGCATGCGATGTAAGAAGGTATAACATGGAGAGAATTGAACACGCTCTGAAAAACGGAGGAAGTGTCAAAGCAGTGAAGAGGAAACTTGGCATAGGCAAAAATCGGATGTATGCACTAAGGGACAAAGAAGGCAAAATAACTACCAATATGGATATGATAGTTAAAATAGCAGAGGAGTTTTACAGAGATCTGTACAGTAGCCGGGACAACCGCGAGCTTAATACTATAAGAAATAACAGTCACCCACATGACACCCCTCCAGTAATGACACAAGAAGTCAGAAAAGCTTTGAAGAGCATGCAAAGAGACAAAGCTGCTGGTGAGAATCAGGTAACATCAGATCTGATGAAAGATGGAGGACATATTGTGTTAGAAAAACTAGCAACCCTGTTTACGAGGTGTCTCCTGACGGGAAGAGTACAGGAGTCTTGGAAGAACGCTGACATAATCCTAATACATAAGAAAGGAGATGACCAGGACTTGAACAATTACAGGCCGATCAGCTTGCTCTCTGTAGTGTACAAGCTATTTACAAAGGTATTCGCTAACAGAGTAAAAAAACATTAGAATTCAATCAACCAAAGAAACAAGCAGGATTTCGAACAGGCTACTCAGCAATCGACCACATTCATACTATCAATCAGGTAATAGAGAAATGCTCAGAATATAACCAACCAATATACATAGTCTTCATAGATTACGAGAAGGCGTTCGATTGAGTACAAATATCAGCCGTCATGCAGACACTGCGGAATCAGGGTGTCAAATAAGTATATATAAACACCCTGGAAGAAATCTACCGGGGACCAACTGCTACCATTGTGCTTCATAAAGAAAGCAACAAAATACCAATCAAGAAAGGCAGGGGGACACAATATCCTCAATGCTATATACCGCGTCCTTACAGGAGGTTTTCAGAAGCCTAGATTGGGAACAGTTAGGGACAAGATTTAATAGAGAGTAACTTAGTAACCATCGCGCCGCCGATGACACTGCATTGCTGAGTAAGTGAGGGGACGAATTGCAACTCATGATTACGAAGTTAGACAAGAGGACCAGAAATGTGGGTCCTAAAATTATTCTGCAGAAAACGAAAGTAATATGCAGCAACCTCGGAAGAGAGCAGTACTTCGAGATAGGTAATAATGCACTTCAAGTTGTAAAATATTATGTCTACTTAGGGCAGGTAATAACCATGAAGCCGAACCACGAAATTGGAGTAACTAGAAGAATAGGAATGGGGTGGAGCACATTTAGCAAGCACTCGCAAATTATGACAGGTAGATTGCCACTATTCCTAAAGAGGAAGGTATACAACAGCCGTATCTTGCCGGTACTTAGCTGTAGAGCAGAAACCTGGAGACTTACAAAGAGGGTTCAGCTTAAATTGAAGAGGACGCAGCGAGCAATGAAAGGGAATATTGTAGGTGTAACCTTAAGAGACAAGAAGAGAGCAGAGTGGATTAGGGGACAAACGGGGGTTAAGAATATCAGAGTGGAAATTAAGAAGAGGAAATAGACATAGACCGGGCATGTAGCGCGTAGACAGGATAACCGCTGGTGATTCAGGGTAACTAACTGGATACCCAGAGAAGGCAAGCGGCTTAGGGGGAGATAGAAGGTTAGGTGGGCAGATGAGATTAAGAAGTCTCCGGGTATAAATTGGCAGCAGCAAGCACAGAACCAGGTTAAGTGGCGGAACATGGGAGAGGCGTTTGTCCTGCAACAGACGTAGTCAGGCTGCTGCTGATGATGATTATGATGAAAGTTATCGCGCTATCTAAGGGAGAGTAGCTGACACCACGAGGTTCCATGTCTTCACTTCCCTCGAGAAGTTTGATATTGTAGGGTACCCTTCTGCTCTGCTCGAAAAAGTGTGAAACGCAACTATGGTTCTTGTCGTACGCGGAATACTTCTGACATTCTATCAGTAGCAATATCCCCCGTACGTTCGTTTTCTTTGTGTGGCTTCATACTTTTTACACAAGGTTACTGTTCGTTTATTTAAAAAATGACAACACTGTCATAAATCACATAATTCTTCGCTGATGGCCTTGATTGCGTACGTATTTCCTGTAAGGCTACTAGCATCGAGCTCTGAAACCCGTTGTGACGAGTTAGAGAAATCAACCCCCCCCCCCCCTCGTAGGCAGGACGCATGAACGCAGATATGACTGCTCGCATACTGTCCATCTTGCTCCTTGAAGGATGATGGTCTTTGAAGGGCCCACCCTCTTTTCTGTATTTATAGTCATTAGCACTCTGTTATCTGACTCCCACAAGACCTTGCTGTCATGTGGCATTACTTTTCACAATTGCACCACTCCATTCAGAACACTTACTCCGGGTTCGCAGGTGGCACTTGGGAAAACAACTGCATCCGCTAATGGTTTAACCTTTGGGAATAATGACATCCTGAAGTTTAATCGTTCATAAAGATTCACTGATGTCACTGCGGATCAAAGGAACGAGGACAGCTTCTATCTGTAGTAATTACGGCAGTAATTACAGAAGTTATCACAGCTTTTTAACCAGTTCTACTTGGCCGGGTATTTTCATACCCGGCCACGTCGAACGGGTGAATTGAAGGTATTCCGAGAAATTCTCTATTGCCACTTTGAAATTTTGGAAACCAATCACCACGGAATGGTGCTAAATCACTACTGAACGGTAATAAACTTGGTAATCACCTCGAAACAATGAAATCTGGCTACCATAACAGACAAAATCGAAACCGACGCACCAAACAGCGCATCTACCATTCTCTGTGAAGACACCCTCAATGAAAGCTTACTTATTTTCAATGGTGTGAAAAATGGAATGTTTTAGTTTATTAATTACTGCCATAATAATTGTTTGTGATACTCCGAAGATGTCTTCTGCCAAAGTAAAGCGAACACCCGATGTAGCACGCTGATGCCTCCTTTCTGTGATATTTATATAATATGGGCACATTTCTTGAAATATCCTGTTTATAGGACTCGGGCGTAATACGGGAATGACTCAGGCCCGACCCGAGCCCGCCTAAGGCCTGATGCAACAATACCTTTCCCGGCCGGACACGGCCAACATGCCGGGCTGGGCCTGGGCTCTTGCAGTGTTTTATTACCATTGCCATAATTCACTACTGCCTGCTCTTCTGTCTGCTTCTTCCCTACTTTGGAATAGATGTCACCCATCAGTATAGTATACTGTTTTCCCCTTACTTATTGCCGATTCCACGTTTCCTTAGAAGCTTTCAAATAATACGTTATCATGGTTGGAAGTTAGCGTGCAGGACTGTACCACCTCGATCTTTATCACTTATTGAGTTGAATTACAATAACTACCATTTTAAATTATTGTATAGTACGACTTTATGTCACCAACTATATTTCTGTGGATGAGGAACGCAGCCCCAGTTCTCCTCTGTCAGCGAATCCAGGATCTGCAGCACTGTATGCCTCATCTGTCCTTCTAACCTCACTGAGCCCCATTGCATCCCATTTAACACCCTCCAACTCTCCGAATAGCACAGCTACACTTGCCTGATAGATGAGGTTCTAGCACAAAACGTTGCCAAGTTGAAGTTCCAGTGGTGGCTTGTTCGGACCCAAAGACTCCCAGCTCCCTCTGCTGCGTCACCAATCTGACCGCCACCATGGTCAGTTGCTTCGCAGCCGCTGGGGACTGACGGCCGAGGATTATTTGGCGTATCAATTTGGGAGATAGTGGCCAGATATTGCAGCAGGGTGGCCAATCCTTCTCTGGTGAGAGAGTGCGTTACCGCTGGTGGTCTTTGGTGAGACCGCATCTCAGGCCTCTTTATGCAATCGCATCATCACGCAGACAATTTTTTTTTATCCGGTGGGTACTCGCGTGGCACCAGGATTTAAACGACTGACCTCTTGCATGTGAGGCTGATTCTCTAATAACTACGCCATCGCTGCATGTGTTGTACCCGTTCCTCTAAAACAATAACAGTAGCTCGTTTCTTGTCTACTTTTCAACGAGTTCTCGTTACGATTTTCCTAAATGCACAAAAAGCTCGTTACAGTTTTATTTCCGAAATTACAACATGTTGCTACATTAACGTTACGTTTCGCTTTGAATACAATAATGGTGTCGGGTAATACCAAAGCAAAAAAATGCGCTCAATTAAGAGCTCTCATCTAGTTGAATATATTACACGAATCGAACATCACCGAGAGGAGGTAAAATGAAGCTCAATAAATGCTCGTACGAGAATTTTCTAGAAACCACCGGCCTTACTACGAACCCGTCTAACTGGAAAATTCGTGGTCCGCAATTTCAAGTCCCACATATTTGGCAATTCCTTCGCTGGTCTTCAAAGGTGCAATTGACGCTTCAGATATTCAAATAGAATACACCAACGTACTTATATATTTACAATTGCTGCACATAAAACTGCGTTGAAAGGTACAATACTTAAGCGTTTAGTGGTTGGTGATTCATTGTTCCGACGTAAGTATAAAATCATGTCTTGAATACACATCGCCAACTAAGGAGAGTACCCAATCTTTCATATCTGTCTCTTCTTCGTGGTGCCCCTGTGCGGCGACTTCTCTCATTTTATTTCTCTACTAATTTTTACCCCCCCTCACACATCCCCGAGAAAGTACTCTACTGTGTTGCCACTTAGGCAGGCATAAATTAGATCTTCAAGAACCACGCTGTAATTTTTGCTGAATTTTGTCACACACACACAAACACACACACACACACACACACACACACACATATATATATATATATATATACATATATATATATATATATATATATATATATATATATATATATATATATATATATATATATATATATATATATATATATATATATATATATATATATATGAAAGTAGATGCGCTTTCACGTAACAACTGTTTAATGTGCCGACGTTTCGACAGGAACCCTGTCTTTTTCAAGGCATAAGACAGGGTTCCTGTCGAAACGTCGGCACAATAAACAGTTGTTATGTGAAAGCGCATCTACTTTCATATTTATAACCTTGCGGCAACAGAAGTTATTCTTCTGTATATATATATATATATATATATATATATATATATATATATATATATATATATATATATATATATATATATATATATATATATATATATATATATATATATATATATATATATATTACCACGTTCTATTTCTCAAGTTTTGTTATCGCCTCAAAACACTACACAATTTTCAGTGCAAACCGCGCCTGCAGTTTTCGAGAAGCTTCCAGACTTTAGTAGATCATTTCGATAAGATCACGCCCACTCTGCGAACTGTACAGATTATTCTGGAACCTACGCCACCACCAGCGATAACGCTAGAACATTCGATGGCAAGAGTATAAATGCCGACGCACTTCGCCGCTTGTGAGTAGTTGATCGGGGGCCGATGCTCCGTTCGCCGCTATCAGTCCAAGACTGCTACTGTAATCGGATTTTCCGTTTACCGGGCACAGGTTCGTCCAAATAAACAGTCAAATTCCAACACAAAGTCTCCTGTCTTCGGCCACGTCACGACCGCGTGACATCTGGTGGAGGTGCTGCTTTTTTGATGTTCCGGACACCCAATTCAAGCCGCGACCCCAGCCCAAGCGGCAAAGAAGTCACGGACGCTAACCCTGAACAGCGAACAAGCCGCCGACAGAGGGGACTACAACCAGAGTACGGGCCCCTTCCTGAAGCAGCCAGGCAGACCCGGATCCAGACATCAACTACTGTAACCATGACCGCCCCCGTGCAGCCTGCACCACTCCTGCTCCGACAACCCAAAGAGCCGCCAACTTTCCGCGGTTCGCCACTGGAAGACCCGGAAAACTGGATCGAAAGGTTCGACCACGTCGCCGCCTTCAATGACTGGACAGACGATGACAAGCTCCGGCATGTGTATTTCGCCTTAGAAGATGCTGCTCGGACCTGGTTTGAGAATTGAGAACGAAGCCTTACAACGTGGGACATCTTTCGCGCCAGGTTCCTCACCACTTTCGGAAGTGTGGTGCGCAAGGAGAAGGACGCAGCTCTTCTCGAAACCCGTATGCAGATGCCAAACGAAAATGTGGCGCTATTCATGGAAGACATGATAAAACTTTTCCGCCACGCTGACTCCGACATCTCTGAGGAGAAGAAGGTCCGTCTGCTCATGCGAGGAGTAAAGCAGGCACTCTTCGCCGGGCTGATCAGAAACCCGCCAAAGACGGTCGCCGAATTCACTTCAGAAGCATCTACGATAGAGAAGACCCTCGAGATGCGCACGCGGCAATATAACCGTAGCTTCTTGTCTACAAGCTACGCCTTCCGATGGAGGCGGAAATGTTGCAGGCCCGTGTACTCAAATTTGGGTGCACGTTAAAGAACCCCAGGTGGTCAAAATTTCCGGAGCCCTCCACTACGGCGTCTCTCATAATCATATGGTGGTTTTGGGACGTTAAAGCCCACAAATCAATCAATTTACAAGCTACGCCAGCATTCAAGGGCTTGGAACCACTGACTTGCCTGAGACAATCCGAGCGATCGTGCAAGAAGAGCTGCGAAAATTACTCCCTTCAGCCTAGCCTCACGTGGAATCCATCGCGGACGTCTTACGCCTGGAAATCCAGCAATCGTTTGGCGTTCCTCAGTCTCAAGAGCGTCAGCTGCAAGCCGTGAGCTATGCTGCTGCAGCCCACTGCCATGCCCCTCCTCCACGCGCACGCCAAAACGCTGCCCCATCGCACTTCCGTCGCCAGACGCCACCGCCGCCACCACCCCCACCAGCAACTGTCAATACCGGCAACTAGGTCTCCACGGCTTCCATCCTGATGCTCGATGCCCGCGCTACGGTGAGCGCCCCCGCTAAATCGAAGCCTATCTCACGGGCCAGCGAACACCTTCGACTGTTCAGCACCACGAGTCGAGATCACCGTCGCCTCGCCGGTCCACGTCACCCAGTTTGCCCTCATCGTCTTCCGCTCCTTTCAGGAGCCGGTCACCAAGTCCCCGCAGGGGAAACTAGGAACGTCGACTTCTGGGGGTGGAGTCGCGACCCGGCGAACTGTAAAAGACCCTCATTCGACGCAACGATCAGACGAGGACCATTCCGGTTTTGCAGTGTTCTCTGACAGCAGAAAGATCGTTTTTACCGAAATCGCCGTCTTCGTCGACAATAATGCTGTCGACGTCCTCACCGACACCGTTGCCGACTATTCCGTAATGAGCGCCACACTGGCATCTGAACTGAGGAAGGTTACCACACCATGGCAAGGACCTCAGTTGCGCACGGGAGGGGGCCATCTGGTAATGCCTATCGGTATGTGCACGGCGCGCATTCGTATGCGTACGTCGACATTTGGGGGCACTTTCCTCGTATTGCGCGTGTGCTCTCGGCCAGTCATTCTAGGAATGGACTTCCTTCGTGAATACGGTGCCGTCATCGACCTCCGTGAATTACTTGTGTCGTTCGAGGATTCTTTTTGCGCTGCAACAGACAGTAAACAATTCCGGAAAAGAGCGCTCCGTGTTACCGACGATTCTATGTCTCTCCCACCTCGAAGCAGCCTCTTTATCGAAGTAGAATTGGGACAGTACGTGTCTGACGCGGTAATTGCAGAGGCCAATTCGTCTCTCCTTATTTCACGACAAATCTGTGTTGCCCGAGGAATCATTCAGCCTAGCAATAGGCATGTTCACCTGCTGGTCACGAACTTCAGTGACGAATATCGCCACCTAACGAAACACACTGCCATTGCACATTGTGAAGAACTTGCCGATGCCAATGGTTCGCCCATGTTAGCTTTATTTTCATCGAATGGCCACCCTGACGAGGCCTTCGCGAGCACTCTCGACGTAAACGAGAGACTACCTTCAGCTGAACGAGAAAGCCTTTTGCGTTTACTCGGCTCACTTCAAGACTGCTTTGCCACTACGTCAAAGGTTAAACAGACACGACTTGCTCAGCACCGTATCATCACGAAACCCACCGAGAGACCCATCCGACAACATGCCTATAGGGTGTCGCAAAAAGAGCAAGACACTATACGTGACCAAGTCCAGCAGATGCTTCAGGACGACGTCATCCAGCTATCAACCAGTCCCTGAGCTTCGCCAGTTGTGCTTGTAAAGAAGAAGGACGGTACGTTGCGTTTTTGCGTTGATTACCGTAAACTAAACAAGGTCACCAAAAAGGACGTTTATCCTCTACCCCGGATAGATGACTCGTTGGACCGTAAACGCAACGCTAAATATTTTTCATCCATGGATTTACGTAGCGGCTACTGGCAAATCGCAGTGGATGAGCGCGACCGCGAAAAGACGGCGTCTATTACTCCCGACGGCCTGCACGAGTTTAAAGCGTTGCCTTTCGGTCTATGCTCAGCGCCAGGTACATTCCAAAGAATGATGGATACGGTTCTCACAGGGCTCAATTGGCAATCATGTCTTGTTTACCTTGATGACGTCGTGGTCTTTGCAGACACGTTTGAACAACACGTCCAACGCCTTCATGCAGTACTTCAGGCAATCAGAACAGCGGGGCTTTCTTTCAAACCCGAGAGATGTCATTTTGGATAGAAGAACTGATGTTCCTTGGTCACGTTGTGAGTTATGCCAGCATCCGCCCAGATCCGGAGAAAACCCGTGCTGTTGCTGCCTTTCCCGGGCACACAAATAATCGCGACCTACGCCAATTTCTGGGGCACTGTGCTTATGGATTACAGGCGCTTTGTCAAAAACTTTTCGAAGATTGCTGAACCACTCAACAAGCTTACAAAAGACGGTGTCTAGTTTGTTTGGGGTCCCGATCAGTGTCCTGCGTTCGACACCCTCCGAAACCTCCTCCAGGCTCCGCCTGTACTGGGTCATTTTGACGAAAGCGCTGACATGGAATTACACACTGACGCCAGCAACGTTGGACTAGGGGCGGTATTAGTTCAGTGGCATATAGGTGTAGAGCGCGTGATCGCTTATGCGAGCAGAACGTTATCTCCGGTGGATAAAAACTATTCTGCAACCGAGAAGGAATGCCTCGCTGTTGTCTGGGCCATACCAAAGTTCCGCCCATACTGGTATGGCCGCCCATTCAGGGTAGTTAGCGACCACCATTCCCTTTGTTGGCTCGCAAATCTCAAAGATCCCCCAGGTCGTCTAGCACGATGGAGCCTTTGGCTACACAATGTCACCATCGTCCACAAATCTGGGCGGAAACACACCGACGCCAACTGTCTCTCACGTGCACCGGTCTAAAATGCCAACACTGACCTTGAAGACGACGACACTTTTCTTTCTGCCGTGTCAGCAACCCGCTTGGCTGAGCAACAGCGTCACGACTCGGAGCTCATTCCGCTCATCGACTACCTGGAAGGACGCAATTCCCACCCTCCTCGAAGTTTTGAACGCTCGCTATCCTTTTGTTTCCGCGATGGAGTGCTTTACAAAAATAACTTTCTTACTACACAAGCTATGTATGTGCTTGTTGCGTCAACTAAGCTTCGTGGTGACATTTTACGTGCGTGTCACGATGAGCCATCGTCCGGACACCCCGGCTATTCGCGCACGCTGCAACGGATTCAATGCTCCAACTACTGGCCACGTCTCGCAAAGACTGTGAAGCACTACGTTCGCACATGTTGCGACTGTCAGCGACGCAAGATTTCACCTTTACGACCAACGGGACTACTTCAACCAATAGGCCCACCAAAGGCGCCCTTTCATCAGATTGGCATGGACTTGCTGGGGTCATGCCTCACGTCTTCGTCTGGAAACCGGTGGACTACTTAACACAGTAGCGTGTTCAGCAGTCGCTACCGAGTACTTAACATGCTACTGTAAAACCAAGGTGCTTCCAAAAGCAACCGCAGCAGATGTCGCCAAATTTTTCGTGAACAGCATCGTCTTACGTCACGGTGCTCCAGCTGTCGTCATAACTGATTGTGGGACAGCTTTCACTGCAGAGATGCTGCAGGAAGTCTTGCGATTAGGTGGCACGGAACATCGTAAAACAACGGCTTACCACCCGCAAGCAAACGGGCTGACTGAACGACTCAATAAGACAATTGCAGACATGCTGTCAATGTATGTGGACATCAATCACAAGAACTGGGTCGCCATACTTCCTACGTAACTTTTGCGTATAACACTGCTGTTCCAGAAAGTACCAGTTTCACACCTTTTCACTTAGTCCACGGTCGCGAGGTCACGACGATGCTCGACGCCATGCTCCTGCGCGACAACTTAGGAATATACTTCACCGGTGCCGCCAAATTTGCGCAGTGTGCAGAAGAGGCCCGTCAAATTGCTCGTCACCGTATTCAACATCACCAAACCGCAGACGCGCGCCGGTACAATCTTCGTCACCGTGAAGTTATTTTCAAGCCCGGTGATGAAGTCTGGTGTGGACCCCTATCCGACAACGTGGCCATTCAGAAAAGCTTCTTCGCTGCTACTTCGGCCCTTACAGGTTCGTACGTCGTCTCAGCGACGTCACATACGAGGTTCTTCCAAAAGGCACTTTGAGACGTTCCCGTTTCACCACGCGAACTGAAGTCGTTCACATTTCACGGCTCAAACCATACTTTTCGCGCTGTGAATCGCCAGTGAGTGACTGACTTTATTCGTCTCTCCCTTACATTCTTTCCTATTTTTCTTATTTCTCAGTTAACTCCTGGCTCCACAACCTACTATGTTATTTCGCCTTACGCTATTCATTTTGCTTGCATGGTAATTTTAATCTCACTTTCTTTTTTTTGCCTTCATGCTTCTTGAGAGCGGGGTAATGCCACCATTGATGAACGAGCCGCTGTGGCTCATACCCGTTTTGGGCTACGAAGAGGAAGAGAACATTTTCGTTGCTCGGGTTCAGGTGAACTCCTGGCTCCAGGTCTTGTTTTCGCTCGCGGCGACAATATATATATATATATATATATATATATATATATATATATATATATATATATATATATATATATATATATATATATATATATATATATAGGCAGGCATGGTGTTTGAGTGGCCGTAGCGTTGCATATAGTCGAGTAGATCCTCCGTGAGCGGTCACAACGTGGTTTATTTCGACGTTTCGGCCGAGAGCCTGACTTCATCAGGATTAAAGATACAGTTTGTTGGTGCTCAAGTTTATACAATCACAAATCATAGGGCGAGGAAAGATGAAAAAAGACAGAAAAGAAAAAAAAGAAAAAAAAGGATAAAAGAAAAAGAAAAGAAAAAGAAAAAAAGAGAAGAAGAAGAAGAGAAAAATAATATACGGTGGACTTCCCTCGGGCGCCCCCCTTCCACTCTTCCTTCCACTTCCCCCCTCCACTCTAACCTCCACTTCCCCCTTCATCTCTCTCCCCCTTCTCCTGTTCACCTTTCTGATGTCAGCGGTCTGTGTATGTTTTCACTAACGCATTCCTCCCGATCAGACGGCGCCTCCTGGCACTGGTGGTTCGTGTGGGGCAAAAAAGAGCTTTTTTAGGAAGTCCCAAGCCTTTAACTACTCTTTTTTAGGAAGTCCTAAGCCTTTAACTACTCGGAGTCCCGTAAGCAATTCGTCGTAGAAGGAGGGGTGCCACGTACTGTGACAGAGGCTGGTAAGCGGGCATTTTAGGAAGTTCTAAGCCTTTAACTACTCGGCGCCCTGTCAACATTCCGTCGTAAAAAGAGGGGTGCCCTGTATTGCGGTAGAAGCTGGCAAGTGGGCGCAATGCGAATTCCTTGCCCGCTTCTGGAGTACGCGTGTAGTGGGGGCCTCCCGGCTGTGCAAAGGGTTGCTGTTGGGCATGTCATGCATGGCACAATTGATTGGGTAGTTAAATAAAACAGAAAACAGACGACAGCTGCACTTAGCAAGAATAGTTACACTCGGAATTGTTTTGGGTTGTCCAGTGCCCTTCGCAGCTGCAGTGCCGTGAACTCAGTTACTATTTTCATTGTTGCCGTTATTGTTTGCTAATGCTTTAATTGCTGCAAGTGTACCAGGATTCTCATTTATTCCTCTATCGAGGGTGTTAAATCGGTGGATAAGGTATGACTCTCGTTGTTCACGTTCTCGATTTGATTTAAATCCCATCTCTAAGATCGTTACTGATAGTTTGTCGAATGCATGGTCGGGAAGATTGAGATGTTTTGATAGAGGTAGACTTGGGGCTGATTTCGCATGGGCTCTGTGATTATTGAAGCGAATCCTAAATGGTGCTTCTGTTTGTCCGATGTACTGCATACCACACACGTTGCATTCGAGTAGGTATACCATATTAGAGGAATCGCATGTTAGGTTTCCTCGTATGTTAATTGAAAACTTGGATTGCGTGCTGGTTGCTTTGTCTGTTTCTCGCATCGCCTTACATCGTGGCTTTAAACAAGGGCGGCATGAATTATTGGGGGATGATGTGTTAATCTGGGAGTGGACAAGGGTGTCTTTGAGGTTACGTGGTCGTCGGTAAACGACGCCAGGAGCGGATGGGAATGCGCGTTTCAGACGTTCACTTTGTTCCAGAATGTTGTAATGTCGTTTAAGGATTTTGTTTACATTGGGGAAGTTTGTGCTGTAAGTCAAGCAGACGTTTGTTCGTTTTTGGTCTTCTCGTGGTGGTCGCTTCATAAGTAAGTCTTCACGCTTTAGTTTTCTCGCTTTTTGAACAGCGTCATTAATTACATGTGAGGGGTATTTTTGTTTCTCGAGCATAAGTTTTAGCCTCTGTGAGCTCGTGTCAAAGTCAGCGTCTCTAGAGCAGATTCGCTTAAGCCGGTGAGCCTGGCTGTATGGAATACTGTTTTTACAGTGGCGTGGGTGATCACTTTGGTAATGGAGGTATTGTTGTCGATCCGTTGGTTTGCGATATAGGGTTGTAGAGAGCTTCTCTTCTTCTATCGTTATGGTAACATCAAGAAAATTTACGGTAACTTGCGAGTATGTGTGTGTGAAGTGTATGTTCAGCATTGTAAGTGTCGATGAAGCTGAGAAGTTCGTCCTCGCTGTGGGTCCAAATAAGAAAGATGTCGACTATGTATCTTCTGTATAACATTGACTTCAAGGAACTTTGTGCAAGAAATTAAGATTCTAGCTTTCCCATAAATATTTGGCATAATTAGGTGCCATTTTTGTGCCCATAGCGGTCCCGCTGATCTGTCGAAAATACTCTTGGTTAAACTCGAATGAATTTAATTCGAGGACCATCCTCGTCAAAGCTGCAATGGCAGAGAAATATTGGGTGTTAGATTGTCTATGGTTTGTGTACATGTTTTGTAATGCAGCCATGCCGTCATCATGAGGAATATTTGTATATAATGAAGAGACATCAACAGTAACCAAGTGCGAGTTTTTCGGCACACAGAGACCTCCAATGTCTCGAAGAAAATGTGTGGTGTCTTTTATGTACGACGCGAGGGTGCATGGAATGTGGCTTATTAGTTTGTCCACGTACCTTGATATGGCTTCAGTTATTGTACCGATGCCTGATATGATTGGTCAACCTGGGTTACCGGGTTTATGAATTTTTGGGAGGATGTAGAAGTGACCTGGACGAGGGTATGCTGCTCGCATCAGTTTGTGGTCAGTGTTGGTTATCTTTTCTGCATCCAACAGTTTCTTTAGTTCTGTTGATACGATACGTTTGTATTCATCTGTCGGATCACCTGGGAGGCGTTCGTAAAATCTTGAGTCGTCTAGTTGGTGGTATGCTTCTTGTAAGTAGTTGGTTGTGTTAAGGATTACAATTGCTCCTCCTTTGTCGTCGGGTTTTATTTTTATGTATGTCCTAGATTCCAAATTTTTCATACTTAATTTTTCAGATTTTGTCAAGTTTTCTCGGTTTCCTTTATTTATTTATTTATTTCTTTATTTATTTATTTATTTATTTATTTTTTATTTATTTATTTACAGATACTGCTGTCTCGATACACGAGACATAGCAGGAGTGGGTACATAAGGAAAAGGAACGGACATACAGTAAGCAATACCAAAGAAACATACAAAGCATTCAACACATATTACAAAATATGGTTAGGCAGTTCTTTCAAAAACAGTTCAATTGGTTTTTCGCGTAGGGAACTATCTAGGTTGTTCCAAATCTCAACAACGGCTGGAAAAAAGAATGCCTAAAGCAATTTACAAATGGCTGGAAGGGAACAATGTTGAGTGGGTGAGATCGGCGCGTGGTTTGTCGTGCTGAATCACAAAAAGTAATTGGTGCTTCAATGCAACTACGGCTGTGTACAGTCTTATGTAGCAGAGTGATACGGTCAAGTGTGCGTCGGAAAGCAAGGGGTTCTAACGACAATGAGCATGCGTGAGATGAGGGAGAAAAATTGCGGTCATACCGGCCAAATATAAATCGTATTGCTTTTTTCTGTATGCCCTCGAGCATATTTATGTTAAGTGCAGTGTAGCGTGACCATACCGCTGAGGCGTACTCTAGCAATGGTCGGACGAGCGATTTATACGCCGTTAATTTGCAGTCCTTGGTAGAGTGCTTGAGTGTTCGTTTTATGTATCCCAGTTTTCGAAGTGCTCTAGCGCAAATTGTTTCAATGTGATGGTGCCACTTTAGGTTCCGAGTGTAGGTAACACCAAGATATTTGAATGTAATAACAGAGTTTAGGTAGTGCCCATTGTAACTATAGCTAAACCTTAGCGGCTGTTTTTTTGTTAGTAAATGACATTTGAACAGTTTTTTGGTAATTAATGTTCATCTGCCACGTGGCTCTCCAACCACAAAAGGACGAAAATACTTTGTTCAGAACATCGTGGTCATGGGCATTATTTACGCTAGTATATAAAACGCAGTCGTCAGCGTACAATCGCAGCTTCACTGGTGTGTCCTTAATGACCTGTGTGACATCATTAATATAAATAATGAACAATAGGCGTCCAAGCACCGAGCCCTGTGGAACCCCGGAAGTGACTGCACACGACGATGACTGCGCATGCTCAAACGTAACAAATTGTGACCTCAAACGTAGCCAATCAGCTATCCAGCCTATTATTTTGTCATCGTTAATAATACTTCTGAGTCTAGTAAGAAGTTTTTTGTGACATACTATATCAAATGCTTTTCTATAATCTATGTATATGGCGTCAACCTGTCCTCGAGTATTAAGAGCCGAAGCGATGTCGTGAGTGAATTCAATGAGCTGTGTAGTTGTAGAAAAACCAGAGCGGAAACCATGCTGATTACGGGACAATAGGTTGTTATTAGTGAGGTGCTGAAGTACATGTTTAAGAATTATGTGCTCTAAAAGCTTGCAACAGGTACACGTTAATGAAATAGGCCTGTAGTTAGAAATGAGTTGCTTATTACCCGATTTAAACACAGGTATTACATTGGCGATTTTCCAAATGGTCGGCACAATACCTGTTTCTAATGATTTAACAAAAATTATTGATAAATAACGAGCATTCCATTCTGCGTAACGCTTCAAAAACATGTTTGGTATGCCATCTGGGCCAGCACCTTTAGTAGTGTCGATATTCAACAGAAGGTTAAGAACGCCAGTGTAGCTAATTTCAATTGCTGGAAACGAATCTATTTCCTGGCTGCTACGAATGTCAGGGGTCGTTCCATTGTCATCTCCAAATACAGTTTGAAAATACTTATTAAAGGCTTCAGAAATTTTGGATGAATCGGAGCAGGACACAACATCTATCATGAAGGTTGACGGACAGGCCGTGGTAGGATTGATAGTTTTCCAAAACTTAATGGGATTATTTTTCATAAAAGAGCTTAACGTGGTAATAAAGTAAAACTTTCTGGCATCACTCATTTTAGCTTTTAGTTCAGATGGTATTCGTGTACTATATCTTTCTATACTGCGGTGATATAAAGGTCCAAGCACTTGTCTCGATTACTGTTTGGAGTCCAATCATTTGATTTACGACGGTGAATTGTTTCGTGGTTAGAAGGCCTGTCCAAAAAATATTCGCACAACCTTAAGCTTCGAGCGAAGTTGTCGAGGTCTCAGAGCAATTTGAATTCATCGAAAATATTTGTGGTTGAGCAGAAGCTTAGTCCCTTAAATAGCAGTTTTTCTTCGTCAGGTGACAAGCTCGTATCCGATAAGTTTACAACCACAGTGTCAAAGGGTGTGTTCCTAGATGGGGGCTCGTTTGTACCATTAGTGATTTCCTGGGTGGTGGTGTTGTAGTGATAGGGAACTATATCAGGGAACGTGGGTTCGGGCACATGGTCTCTTTTGAGTTTATGAATTTTTGTGGTCATGATGGCTTGGTATTTATTCTGTTCAAATTCTATTAATCGCGTGATTTCTTCGTTCGATAAAGTGTTGTGGCGGAGAATGGTGTTGTTCATAGCGACCAGTTTCTTTACCTACTTATCACTGTAATTAAGAGCGATTTCTGTTAATTTAAGATAAGCCTCAAGGAGGACGTTTTCTCATGTTATTAGGTCGTGTTCATCTAGATTTGTAGCGGCTGGTGTGAGAGAGAGTGTCCTACTCTTGGGGGCTATTCTAGCACGAAGGTACACTTGCAATGTTGATTTATGCATTTCATGTCTAATTCGTTTGTCAGCAAGTTTTCGTACTTTATGGAAAGTGGCACTGCAACTGGGAAGCGATGAGCTGGACTTATATTTCAGAAGTCAATCTTCTTTTGGGAGCGGGGATGGCACTGATGAGGTGCGCAGGTTGTAGTTATGTCCGGCAGGCCTTCGTCGTTGTAGGGAGGATTTCGGCGTTGGGCTCCTGGCGAACGTGTTCGTTGGCAGTTCCGGGGTCCGCAATAGGGGGACGCGGTTTCGTAGTTCGGCAGGCTTCCTTTTGAGGAGTGGTGTAGTGGTGCTGTCGTGTAGTGCTTTTGGTCTCGACATCCGCAATGAAGGGACGCGTGTTGGCTGTTCAGCAGACTTCCCACCTAGTAGTGGTGCACTGTTGATGATGGTGAGAGGGTGCTTGTGGCTCGCGGGAGTCACAGTTTCACTGATCGTCGGGAACTCATCTGTGATGTTGGGTGGGTGTGGGGCTCCTGGTGTATGTTGATATGCAGAAGTCTTCTCGTGAGTGTCTTGTTGTGTTGAACGTATATTCACGGGAGCTGCTGGTTGAGTCGACCACCCCGTGGTAGCTTCGAAGTCTCCACAACCGAGTGCTTTCTTGAGGGTTTCGGCAATCAAAGCGACACCCATAAAACTCGGATGAAGCGCATCCGCAGCAAGAAAGCGTCTTGGTGGCAACTGCTGAGCGACACGTCATTGAGCGACACGTCATGAAGTGACGCTAAATATATGTACAAATGGCTCGCGCACCGACATATGTTGAAGAGCTGCAGATGTTGATATAACCAGTTGCTTGTACTTGTGCAACAATGCCAACTGGAAAAGGCGCATTAGCAACATTAGCAACACAGAAGCTGATACGAAGCGCTGATGCTCGCGAGGATGCTGGCCCTGGACACTGCTACATGAATCAACTTCAGTGCATGGCAACTAACCACTGTTGACGATAACCTGACGTGACGGGTTAACAAATGGAATACACATGTATTGTTTATAGAATTGGGTAGGCAGCACTGCAACCACCATTGACATTTCACGAAGAGTAGCGTCGATGTGAAAAGTAGTTCGGCGACCTGGCGTAGCTCTGTGGTAAAATGCTTGAATGCCACGCAGCATGCTTGGGTTTGATTCCCGCTGGGACCCTAAAGTTTAATACTTGCATTCGTCGGGGGCTCAACACTGCCGATGTCCGGTTTTTTTAACACTGTAATTTATTCTATGCTCCGTTGGGTTCACACTATTGATTTCGGGTATTGCTTAACACTCAGGCTCTAAAGTTGCCCATGTGTTTTCTCGTCGTTTCTTGGTAGATACAATAGGGCTATCACCTGTGGCACTTACCTGCATAGCAGCGACACATACCCGCCCGTGGGCATGTGCCACTGTCTAGCGAGAAATGTTTGACAATGCACGTTACAAGACTGTGACATCATTCATGCCTTGACCAGGCTGTCATATTTGTCAAACCATATCACCCTCTCGTGCTACTTTTGGCCCACGCCAAGTTAAGGGGGTGACCACGATAGCACACAAACATAGGTGGCTAGATAGATAGATAGAAAAATAGATACGCTCAAAGTTGTCATTGTTTGTTAAAAAATGCTTCGCATTTAAAAGAAAGAGCTTCCGCGAAACGCGAGCCCTTAACTTAGCCGGCCACCGTCTGCTTTAAAGAGACCGCCACCCAACTGCACTGAACGCAATGCTTCTAAGGAAATACGTACTGACGACGCCACTCGCATAGCACATTGAACACTAGAACCTTTCCTGTTTTTTTTTTCTTTTTTCATTCTTTTTGGAGTTTTTAATATTTTTACTTTTTCTGTTTTCGCCATTATTTCCCTCTGATTTTTTTGCTCGATATAACATAAATGCGCGCACGAACAGAATGTACACTGATACATGACGAAGAGCCGACTCTGGCCGAAACTTTCGAAATAAATGGTTTTGTTGTTGCTGTTCCCACGGAAGATATACTTGACTACTTGCAACGCTACTGCCATTTTCACCACTATGCCTGCACACACAGACACAGACACACACACACACACACACACACACACGCACACACACGCACACACACACACACACACACACACATATATATATAAATATTGCCGCGAACGTAATAACAGACAGCGACGAAACGACGTCTTGCTTGCCCTCAGACCAGGACGCAAAAGCCCTTTTCTTTCTTCACTTCAAAGGGATTCCGCCTACAGTTGATGGCTCATACCCATTACCTGTGACATTACTCCCTCTCCTCGGAAAGCATCGGCTCGATGCTGGTATTGAGCGATGAGAAAAAAAAGAGAAAGAAAAGATGCTACCATGGAACCAAACGAATCCGTCGTAAGGGAGAAAAAAAATGGGCTGGCGTCCTAGAAGTACTCAATAAAGAAAGGAGTAAGTACACAAGACAATAAAAAAACCAAAGGGACAAAAAAATAGTCATTGAATGGTAAGTTAGTCCACGTTCGATGGATGACGCGAGAAATATGGCTTGAGTCTTGACACGTGCACCACATCACTTTGTGGAAACCGACGGGAACGTCTTGAGGCGCCCTCAGGGAGAACTTCATACGTAACGTCACTGAGTCGGCGCAGAACTTTGTAAGGGCCGAAGTAGCGCCGAAGCAACTTTTCAGAGTGACCACGCTGTCGGATGGGAGTCCACACCCAAACTTCATCGCCTGGTTGGAAGGTAACCTCTCGGTGTGTAAGGTTGTAGCGGTGTGCGTCGGCAGTTTGGCGAGCCTGAATACGGCATTGGGCGAGTTGACGGGCCTCCTCGGCGCGTTGAGCGAACAATGCAGCGTCCGTGTTGAACATGCTCAAGTTGTTGGGAAGGAACATTGCGTCGAGCATTGTGGTGACCTCTCGACCATGAACTAAGCGAAATGGGGTAAAACCTGTACTCTCTTGGACTGCTGTATTGTAAGCAAAAGTTATGTAAGGGAGTATATCATCCCAGTTCTTGTGATCAACGGCCACATACATTGACAGCATATCTGCAATGGTCTTGTTCAACCGTTCAGTGAGCCCATTTGTTTGGGGGTGATAACCCGTGCTTTTCCGATGTTCTGTACCACTTAGTCTCAGCACTTCTTGAAGCATCTCTGCGGTGAAAGCTGTACCACGATCAGTAATTATCACAGCTGGCGCTCCGTGACGAAGTACGATGCTGGTGACAAAAAACTGTGCAATTTCGGCTGCAGTAGCTTTGGCCAGGGCCTTTGTTTCGCTGTAACGCGTTAAATAATCGGTGGCAACCACAATCCACCGGTTTTCAGACGAAGAGGTAAGAAATGAGCCGAGCAAGTCAATGCCAATTTGATGGAATGGTGTCTTCGGCGTGGCGATAGGCTGTAATAGTCCTGCTGGTCGGACAGGCGGAGTCTTACGGCGTTGGCAGTCGTGGCATGTGCGGATGTACTGCTTGACTGTCTTCGCGAGGCGGGGCCAGTAGTATGAGCGGCGAATTCTTTCCAATGTGCGCGTGTAGCCAAGGTGTCCGGATGATGGTTCGTCGTGACAAGCATGCAAAATATCGTCCCGAAGTGAGGTCGGCGCACCCAGTAGGTAAGTAGCCTGGGTATGGTCGAAATTTTTCTTATAGAGGACTCCATCCCTGAAGCAGAACGAGGCCAGCGAACGTGCAAAGTTTCGAGGAAGGCTGCGTTTTCGGCCTTCGAGGTAGTCAATCAGCGGGCTTAGCTCCATGTCGTCGCGTTGTTGTTGAGCCAAGTCGGTTTCTGACACAGAGGAAAAGAATGTATCGTCCTCTTCAACGTCCGCGTTCGTACTTCGAATTGGTGCACGCGAGAGACAGTCAGCATCAGTGTGTTTGCGTCCTTACTTGTGAATGACTAGAACGTCAAATTCTTGCAGCCGAAGGCTCCAGCGGGCTAGACGACCGGAAGGGTCTTTGAGGTTGGCGAGCCAGCATAAAGAATGGTGGTCGCTAACTACCCTGAATGGTCGACCGTATAGATAAGGGCGAAACTTTGTTATAGCCCAAACAACGGCTAAGCATTCTTTTTCTGTTGCAGAGTAGTTTTTCTCTGCAGATTATAGTGTTCGACTTGCATAGGCAATCACGCGCTCTACGCCATTTTGCCATTGAACCAGTACAGCTCCAAGTCCGACGTTGCTGGCATCCGTGTGTAGCTCTGTGGCAGCGTTATCGTCAAAGTGACCGAGTACAGGTGGGGCTTGGAGATGGTTTCGTAGCGTGTCAAAGGTGTGATGCTGATCATGACCCCAAACAAACGGTACGCCGTCTTTCGTAAGTTCATTTAGCGGTTCAGCAGTTTTAGAAAAGCCTTTGACGAAGCGTCTGTAATATGCGCAGAGTCCCAGAAATCGGCGGAGGTCGCGCTTGTTCGTTGGGACAGGAAATGCGGCAACAGCTTTCGTTTTCTCAGGGTCTGGGTGTATATTGGCGTGGCTGACGACGTGACCAAGAAATTTTAGTTCCTCGAATGCAAAGTGGCATTTCTCAGGTTTGAGAGAAAGTCCAGCTGTTCGAATCGCCTGAAGAACTGCCTGTGAGCGCTGGAAGTGCTGCTCAAACGTGTCCGACAAGACGACCACATCGTCAAGGTACACAAGACACGATTGCCATTTTAGCCCAGAAAGAACCGTGTCCATCATTCTTTGAAAAGTAGCTGGTGCCGAGCATGTGCCGAAGGGAAGGACCTTGAACTCGTAGAGTCCGTCAGGAGTAATGAAGGCGGTCTTTTCGCGGTCGCGCTCGTCAACAGATATTTGCCAATAGCCGCTGCGTAGATCCATGGAAGAAAAGTAGCGAGCATTGCGAATGCGGTCCAGCGAGTCGTCTATTCGTGGTAAAGGATACACGTCTTTCTTCGTAATCTTATTCAACTTTCGGTAGTCGACGCAAAATTGCAGAGTACCATCTTTTTTCTTGACTAACACAACAGGGGACGCCCAGGGACTGGTCGATGGCTGGATGACATCGTCCTTGAGCATCTGCTGGACCTGTTGGCGTATAACGTCTTGTTATTTATGCGAGACCCTGTAGGCATGCTGTCGAATGGGTCTCTCGGTAGGCTCGGTGATGATACGATGTTTGGCAAGCGGTGTTTGATTAACTTTCGAAGTCGTAGCGAAGCAGTCCCAAAATGAGCCGAGTAGCTTCAAAAGAAGTTCCCGTTGTGCAGACGGTAGACCCTGGTTCACGTTCAGAGTGCTTGCAAATGTCATGGCGGAATCGTCGCACGACGAAAGAGCAGATAATGTTGAGGGACCAGGGACGTCGGCAATATCCTCAAGGTATGCGATCGCAGTGTGTTTGGTAAGATGGCGATACTCCTCGCTGAAATTCGTGACGAATAGGCAAGCCTGCTTTCAGCTGGGCTGAACAATACCTCGGGCAACGCAGATTTGTTGTGCAAAAAGTAGGGACAAATTTCCTTCTGCAATTACAGCTTCGGGGACGTTTTGGTCACATTCAACGTTGATAAAAAGGCTGCTGCGGGGAGGCAGAGTAACAGATTCGGAGGATACACGTAGGGCAGCCTTCGATGAGCGCGCGTTTTCCGGTTCAGGATGAAACGGGTCCTCGAACGACACCTGCAAGTCTCGTAGGTCAATAATTGCGCCGTGTTCGCGAAGAAAGTCCAGCCCCAGAATGAGTGGACGGGAGCACACAGGTAATGCGAGGAAAGACCCTGTGAACGTCGAAGCATGGACTCGAACACGGGCTGTGCACATTTCAGTAGGCGTGACGAGGTGGCCCCCTGCCGTGCGCAACGGTGGTCCTTGCCAAGGGGTAGTTACCTTCCTCAGTTGGGATGCTAGGGTGCTGCTCATAACTGAATAAGCGGCGCCGGTGTCGACGAGGGCAGTGACGACGTGATTATCGACGTGTACGGTGATGTCGGCGGAAACATTCTTATGACTTTCGGAAACGGCTGGAAAGTCAGAACGGTCTTCGTCGGATCTTTGCGTCGAAGGAGGCTCTTTGACAGTTCGTTTGGACGCGGCTTCACCCCCAGGAGCCGCGGTTTCTAGTTTCCCCTGTGGGGACTCGGTGACCGGCCTCTGAAAGGAGCAAAAGATGACGAGGGAATGCTAGGTGACGTGGGACGGCGAGGTGATGGTGATCTTGAAATGGGGCGTTGACCAAGGCGAGGAGCTTGCTGGCCCGTAAGGTACGCTTCAATGTCGCGGGGACGCTCACCGTAACGCGGGCACCGAGCATCAGGGTGAAAGCCACGGAGACCAAGTTGGCGGTACTGGCAGTTACGGTAGACGTGACCCGCTTCGCCACAGTGGTAGCAGAGTGGTCGGTTATCGGACGTACGCCACACGCTGGCCTTTGTGGCGTTCTGCCGCGATCCAGACGGACGATAAGTTGGTGCACTCGGAAACCTTGAGGCGGGTGGTGGAGTCGAAGAGGTGCCCTGGAATCGATGGCTAGCCTGATCCATTCTCCCCATGTTGGGATCAGGGCCATGTGGTGCAGGAGATCGCAGAGCCACCGCATAAGTCAGTACAGGGGCCTCAGGCCTTGTTGGCGCGAGTGGGGGGACGACCTGTCGGATCTCATTTCGGATTAAGTCTGTGAAAGCACTTACGGGTGGTTGGGGTCCCGCTGCTTGAAGTTGGCGCAGCTCGTCCCGCACGACGCTTCTTATGAACTCAGCGAGGGCATGCCTCTCACTGTCAGCCCCGATAAAGCATGCAGCAGGGGTCACGTCGTGGCGTTCATACTGTGACGACCTATACTGGAGAGTACGCTCCATTGTGGTTGCCTCATTTATGAACTCTGCCACAGTCGTCGGTGGATTGCGCACGAGTGCGGCGAAGAGCTGCTCTTTTACCCCACGCATTAAATGCCGCACCTTCTTTTCCTCGGACATTGCAGGGTCAGCACGCTTGAAGAGTCGCAGCATGTCCTCGACAAACATCGAAACTCTCTCGTTGGGTCGTTGGTTCCGAGACGAGATAACCTGCTCTGCTCTTTCTTTCCTTTCAGTGCTGCGGTACGCATCACGAAACTGTCGGCTGAACTCATGCCAAGTCGCAAAGGAACCCTCGTGATTCTCGTACCACGTTTTGGCAGAGTCTTCTAATGCAAAGTAAACTCTCCGCAGCTTGCGAGCTTCATCCCATTCGTTGATGTTGGCAATTCGATTGAAGTGGTCAAGCCAGTCGTCAACATCTTCATAAATATCTCCATGAAATGAGCGTGGTGTTTGCGGCGCATGAAAAACATGCGGGAGAAAAGAATAGGCGTCGTTGGTTTGACTCGCCTGGTTGTTAGTAGAAGTTGCCATCTCGTCTTGAGAGAAGGGACCGTACTCGGGAGATAGTCCTCGCAGGCGGCGACTGCTTCTTGCCATGGGAGCTGTAGCTCTCTCCAAGTAGCTTGGTGTGTCAGCTGAAAATCTGCAGCCGAGGCGCATATACCCAGCACCTCCACCAGTGCCGCGAAAGTAATAACAGACAGCGACGAAACGACGTCTTGCTTGCCCTCAGACCAGGACGCAAAAGCCCTCTTCTTTCTTCACTTCAAAGGGATTCCGCCTACAGTTGATGGCTCATACCCATTACCTGTAACAATATATATATATATATATATATATATATATATATATATATATATATATATATATATATATATATATATATATATATGCAGGCATTGTTGTTGAGTGGCCGTAGCGTTGCATATAGTCCGGTGAACTATATATATATATATATATATATATATATATATATATATATATATATATATATATATATATATATATATATATATATATATATATATGTGTGTGTGTGTGTGTGTGTGTGTGTGTGTGTGTGTGTGTGTGTGTGTGTGTGTGTGTGTGTGTGTGTGTGTGGGACGATATGATGAATGGAAGACGTGGCCTGCCTCATACCTTGAGTTTCTTCCATCGCACTTCTTCCTTCTCTGCCTCTGCCCTCAGTCACTGCCTTGCTACGACACAGGATTCCCCCTCCCATTGAAAGAATGCGCGAGTTACAAAATAGAAAGTATGGACAAATGGTCTCTCATAATAGGAAAAAATAGGCAGAAAATGCAGTAGTTTCATGCCACATGAGAGTTACATGAACTTGTACAAAAATTCACAGGAGAGGGCAACAGTCCGGTGGTATCTAGTCAAGCTCCGGTGGGCGAGGCTGGCTCTTATGTTTGGGACAACACAGGCACAGCTTTAACGTGGAAATTGGTGATGATACAGCAGTTCTTGTGAGGATTGAACAAGGGTAGAATGCCGTGGAACACTCATCGTTCGAGTTTTGCAGACGTCGGGTTCTTTGTCCCGAATGATACGCATGGGGCACTTCCAGTTTGCGTATTTGTTGGCTGACGGAGTGATGTCATTGCGTTTCCGGAAAACAGGATGTGGTTTTACGCTGCTTGTGTCATTTTGTCTTTTGTTGTTTCAATTGCTTTGATCGTAGGCTCTATCCTGACCTCTGGTCAAAACAACTTGTGTGATGTTTATTTTCGAAAAAATGTCTTCAGTTTGATGTCTTCCTTCTCCCGAGTGAGACATCTTGAATGTGTCGTCACTTTGGTTAACTCGTTTGTTGAAATTCTTCTTTAAACCTTGGGTGTTTTTGCGACGTCTGCAGCTGTCCGTGTTAAATAACATCGCGCTTAGCCTGGTCGATTTCATTCTGTTGGCTAGCTAATGTTGCGAAAAGCGTTGAGGTGGCAGCACTTCTGAAACAGGACAATTCTTGTTTTGGCAATTTGACATAGTTTCCAGTTGGTAGCTGTTGCATCATTGTTTAGGCAGCAAAGTTGGTTGGACGGATTTTACTGTAATAACATTAGAGGGGCCTGCAACGACATTCGTTAGGTAGGCTTCTCGAACCTGGTAACCTGTCAGAGTTGATGCTTCCTAGCCTCTGGTGTTTGCACTTTCAAGTTGCTTTGCTGTGAGTGGTGACACCACATTAGGCGTGGTTTGTTCAGATTTCAATTGTGAATGCTCGTCTTTCCGTGAAACTAACGAGCTGAGCTGCTCTGACGCATGCATCTGCATAGAAGCTGCAGGGCATGTCTGAGTACTTTCCGAGTTTCGCAGCTCTATCCCGACCGTAGTGGGCGTGTGATACGTGAGGTGAGCATTTTGAGCGAAGAGCCAAGCGATGGGAAACCAAGAGGGGGGCCAAGTGTGCAAGATAGGAAGTAGGCTACTCCAATGCGTGAAGATCGATTTTTCCTGTTCGAGTCGTCATGGGGTTGTTCGGTATTTTCCCCGTGCGTCAGCTGGTCTACCGTGAAGAAAGCGTCCTTATGCCACGAACAGTGACCATTAGGAACCTTAGAAAAACTGCGCGGTAGAAAGCTAGGTAGTGGACCATGTATACAAGACAAAGCATGCTGGGCAGCAGTAGAGTGAGCAACGTGTCGTGTCATATGTTGGAGCGACGATTTTGAAAGTGCCACTTTTCGTGCAGAAGAGAAACCTGATGGAAAGCTATGTCTTTTAAAGGAATAGCGTGAACTGTGGCGGCTGAGTGGGATTGTCTCCACATGATCGGTAATAAGGAAATCCTTATTGTAGTCGTTAAAACGGGCGATCATCTTTTCTTTGATCTTCTGCCACGATTCGTCGTTGCCGAAGATGTGGGTAAGGTAAATTTTAAATGCCTAACCAGTCACGTAGTCGCTGAAGTTTGTAACCATCTCACGTTCCAAACATGATGCAGCTTTAGCGTGAAGCTCGAACAGGTCGAACCAGTCCTGTATAGGTCCATCGTCCGCTGCTCCGGGGTGTTTGGGGATGGGAAGGCCAGTCGACGGTTGTGTCATGATGCCCGTAACTGCATGCGCCTAAGATCACCTGTTCTGTGGTGTTCTGTGGTGATCACTTGTTCTGAGCTGAGGCGTACTGCCAGTGGCTTCGTCAGTGATGTAAGGTTGATGAGCGGTAGCCAGGTCTTCATCCTGTCGACTCGTGTGACGCTATGATGAATGGGAGACGTGGCCTGTGTCACACCTTACGTTTCTTCTATCTCAATTCTTCCTTCTCTGCCTCTACCCTCAGAGACTGCCTTCCTACGTCACACACACACACACACACACACACACACATATATATATATATATATATATATATATATATATATATATATATATATATATACATATATATATATATATACATATATATATATATATATATATATATATATATATATATATATATATATATATATATATAATTTATTTATTTACATAATACTGCAGGCCCAGTGAAGGGCCCAAGCAGGAGGGACGTATTTACAAAGCTTGTAATAAGGACAACAGAAGATCAAGAACATGAAAAGCGCGAAGAATAAGGACATAACTCAAACAATGAATAAGAAAGACATTTAACACTTTAACAATACAGGTCAAGATACAATATGTTCAATTGAGTCTATGCTATTTATGAATAATGCTGGTAATTGATTCCATTCGGTTACAGTGCGCGGGAAAAAGGAGAATGTGAAAATGTTAGTTGTAGCATTGAAGGGCGTTAGAGAGTCGGCGCGCCGGCGTCTTGTTCTGCGAGCGGTGAGTGGTTGGATGTATTGTTCTGGTCTCATTGACAATTTGTTATTCTTGAGAAGATAAAGAAATTTTAATCTTTGGATTTTACGTCTTAGTTCTAAGGTTGGTATGTTATGGTCTCTCATGAGTTGGTCTCACACACACACACACACACACACACACACACACACACACACACACACACACACACATATATATATATATATATATATATATATATATATATATATATATATATATATATATATATATATATATATAGGCAGGCATGGTGGTTGAGTGGCCGTAGCGTTGCATATAGTCTAGTAGATCTTCCGTGAGCGGTCACAACGTGGTTTATTTCGACGTTTCGGCCTAGAGTCTGGCCTTCATCAGGAATAAAATTCCTGATGAAGGCCAGACTCTAGGCCGAAACGTCGAAATAAACCACGTTGTGACCGCTCACGGAAGATCTACTAGACTATATAACTATATATATATATATATATATATATATATATATATATATATATATATATATATATATATATATATATATATATATATATATATATATATATATATATATATATATATATATATATATATATATATATATATATGTGTGTGTGTGTGTGTGTGTGTGTGTGTGTGTGTGTGTGTATGTGTGTGTTTGTGTGTGTGTGTGTGTGTGTGTGTGTGTGTGTGTGTGTGTGTGTGTGTGTGTGTGTGTGTGTGTGTGTGTGTGTGTGTGTGTGTGTGTGTGTGTGTGTAGGCCCGGAAGACACGATGAAGCGACCACGCCCAAGGCACAGAACTCAGACAAGCCAAGTCCCCACAGCAGAAGAAGATGACGACCACTCATGATGATGAATATTTGTAAAGATAGATGATGTGCTTAATGAATGCCTACACTAACTTCCCCCCCCCCCCACGTGAAAGCGGTCATCCTGACCGCAGTTCTTGGCCGCATTTTAAAGCGAAGATGAACGCCGTATGAAAGGCTTCATGCGGGATACGTGGACTATTTCTGCTGCCCTGTAGCGGCGGCCCGTCGGAAGAAGAACGGGTGCCACGCGATAATTCACAGGAGACGTTTGCTCCAAGACAGTGTAGGGGCCAATAAAACGTAATTGAAACTTCTCGCACAGTCCGGGAGTGCGAATGGGTGTAAGAAGGAGGACTTCGTCGCCAGGGATGAAAGACACGGCACGATGGGAGGCATCATATTCAAGCTTGCGATCCTGTTGCTTGGCTTCAGTGTTGACGCGAGCCAGCTGGCGGCAATGAAGTAGACGAGACACGTATTCTTCACTTGAAGATGAACATGGTTTGACAGGCGCAGAGAAGAACGAAACATCGAGGAAAGAAGAGGGGAAGCGACCGTGGACGAGGTAGAACGGCGAGTAACCGGTTGTGCGCTGTACAGAGGTATTATACGCAAAAGTGACAAATGGCAAAATGGTGTCCCAGTTTCTGTGGTCGGGTTCGATATACATCGCAATCATGTCTGACAGTGTACGATGGAAGCGCTCAGTCAGGCCGTTCGTCTGAGGATGGTAACTGGAGCTTGTTTTGTGTGTAGTGCCGGCTGCCTTGAGCACTTCTTCGACGAGTGCTGAAAGAAATACTCTTCCACGGTCGCTCAGGATTACACGAGGAGCTCCGTGTCGAAGGATTATTGCTCGAAGGATGAAGTCAGCCACTTCCGAAGCTGATGCAGAAGGCACGGGAGCTGTTTCGGCGTAGCGGGTCAGGTGGTCGATAGCTGTAACTATCCAACGATTGCCCGTGACAGTCATAGGAAGCGGACCATACAGGTCAATGCCAACTACCTCGAATGGTTGCAGGGGACACGGGAGCGGTTGTAATTGTCCACTTCGAGTTGATGTAGGTAGCTTGCGACGCTGACAAAGGGCGCATGAGGCGACGTACTTCGCGACACAGGTGGACAAGCCCGGCCAGTAGTAGTGACATCTTATGGGGTCATACGTCTTCTGGAAGCCCATGTGTCCAGCAGACATGTCGTCGTGATATGTCTTGAGGACTTGAGCCCGAAGAGAGCGAGGTAGAACGGGCACCCAGCGTTGACCATCAGGGTGGTAGATATGACGGTACAGGACGTGGTTGTTGAGCTTGAATTGCGTCAGCTGTCGGCGAAGACGGGCGTTAGGGGGCCGGCAAGTCCCGTCAAGACGGTTCATGATGCGGCGACAGTAAGGGTCAGCACGTTGGTGAGATAAGAACAAACCACACTCGCTTGGAGAAGTTGGGTCCAAAGTAGTTAATGACGAAACATGTAGGGAAGAGACGGCCGAAAGCTTCTCGTGTGCAGCAGTGGCGGGTTTGTTAAGCGGCTCCGAAGAGAGCGGGCAACGCGAAAGGGCGGCGGCGTCTTGATGCTTGTTTCCCGACTTGTATGTGATAGTGAAGTCGTATTCTTGTAAGCGAAGAATCCAGCGACCAAGGCGGCCGGACAAGTTCTTGATTGTCGAGAGCCAGCACAAGGCGTGATGGTCCGTAACCACAGTAAAGTGGCGGCCGTGGAGATAAGGTCGAAACTTTTGTATCGACCATACGACCGCTAGGCACTCCTGTTCGGTGATGGTATAATTCTTTTCAGCAGGGGTCAGTGCACGGCTCGCGTATGCGACGACTTTCTCACGTGAAGATTTGTCTCGCTGTAGAAGAATTCCACCAATGCCTCGACCACTAGCGTCTGTATGCAGGAGCGTGGGCGCGGTTTCGTCAAAATGGCAGAGGACTGGTTCGGATGTGAGTGCACACTTCAGTTGGGCAAACGCCGCTTCACATTCAGGAGACCACACAAAGGCGACGCCTGATCCGAGCAACTTGTGCAATGGTGAAGCTATTGAGGCGAAGTCTCGAATGAATCGGCAAAAATAAGAAGCGAGGCCGAGGAAACTGCGCAAATCTTTGGCTTTTTCAGGACGCGGGAAGTGTTGGACAGCGGAAATCTTGTCAGGATCGGGACGAATACCGTCCTTGCTTACGATGTGGCCTAACACTTTAATCGTCTTGCTCGCAAAACGGCACTTCTTGGTGTTCAGCTGAAGGCCTGCGTTTGCAAGGCACGTAAGAACTTCGTCCAGCCGTTGCAAGTGCTGAGGGAAGGTTGACGAGAAAATAACGATATCGTCTAAATAGCACAAGCAAGTCTTCCACTTCAAGCCTCGTAAAACTGTGTCGATCATCCGCTCGAATGTTGCTGGAGCATTGCAAAGGCCGAATGGCATGACGTTGAATTCATACAGCTCATCTGGTGTTGAAAACGCTGTCTTTTCTTTGTCATCCTCGTGCATGGGTATTTGCCAGTAACCTGAACGCAGGTCTAGGCTTGAAAAGTACTCAGCACCTTGCAGTGAATCCAAAGCATCGTCTATGCGCGGCATGGGGTAAACATCCTTGTGGGTAATCTTATTAAGTGCTCTGTAGTCCACGCAAAACCGCACGGAGCCATCTTTTTTCCTTACTAAAACAACAGGGGATGACCAAGGACTCGCGGAGGGACGTATAATGTTCCGTTGCAGCATATCGGCTACATTTTGTTCAATGATTTCACGCTCGGATGAAGAGACGCGATATGGTCGACGGCGTACGATGGAAGTGCCATCGGTCTGGATACGATGCCTAATAATGGACGTCTGTCCCAGAGATGAGGAATGGGCATCAAACAATCTCCTATGCTTTTGTAGCAAGGCAAGCAACTCATCTGTTTGTGAAGAGGTCAGTTCTGGACTAATAGTCGCAGCAAGAACAGAAACGCTTGATGAACGTTCAATAGAAGGAAGGTCAGAACACGCTGGCATAAGAGAGACAACAGAGAAAGGTTGAGATTCAGAAACGCAAGCCATTGTGGTGCCTTTAGGAATGAGAATTTTCTCAGAAGTCTGGTTTGTAGCGTAGAGAAGTCCGGAGCCATTGTGGAATCGCGCTAGACCTGAAGCAAAGGCTATACCTCTTGCGAGACAGCGTGCAGATGGTTGGACAAACACGTCACCAGAGTCGATCACATTAGAAGTGATGGCAACTATCCGCTGATGACCAGGTGGTAGCTCGGTCTCTTCAGCAGCGAGCAAGCGAACGGGCTTGTCATCCGCATACAGGGCATAGTCAGTTTCCATCATATGAACAACATTTTCTTTACAGCAGATGGAAGCGTTCGCCGTAGACAGAAAATACCAGCCTAATATAATCTGGTGGGCACACGAATTCAGCACAGCAAATTGTACAAAATGAAGAATACCAGCGATGAAAACACGAGCGGTGCACATAGCGGCAGGTCTAATGGCGTCCCCTTGAGCAGCGTGCAGTGTAGGTCCATCATAAGGGGTGGTGACTTTTCGTAGACGTGAGCACAAAGAACGATCAATCACAGACAAAGAGGCACCAGTGTCTATTAAAGCGTCCACGTACACACCTTCTATTAAAACAGCTATCGTATTATATGGACGCACTGGAGGAATTTCTGTCTTTTCGTTCGATGCAGCTTTTCCTCCAAAAGCTGCAGAGGTTAGTTTTCCGGGCGTTGGTTGGTGAATTGCGAGACAGGTCGCAATGGAGACGTGGAACGGCGGAGGGGTGAGGGTGAGCGGCGTCTAGTAGAGCGGTAGGAACTGGTTGGCTCAGATGTCGCAGTTGGAGACGGTGAGCGGCGTAGCGGCGGATCATAAGGACGACGTTGGAAAGCGTACCAGCTTGTCCCATCATCCCGTCCGTAGGTGTCGAGTCCACGACGCTCGTCCTGCTGACGCTTCCGACAGGCGCGTGCAATGTGGCCCCGATAGCCGCAGTAATAACAGATCGGACGATGCGGCCGACACGGTGGGTGAAAGGGCTGGCTAGTCACACTCGGAGTTAACGAAGCCAGCGGCACAGGCGTCGAGTGTGCGGGCATCGGTTGTACGACGGGTGGTGAGCCAGCGAGGACTTGTGCGTACGTCGGTTGGAGTCGAGGTACTGGAGTGTCTACAAACGCTGGCCTGCTCATGGACGCCAACTCCTCTTTGATAACATCCCGCAAAACATTGTTGGAGGGGGGAGGTGGACTCGGTGTCATTGAGAGGCCGAAAGATTGTAGCTCTTCCCGTATAAGCGCCCGGATCATGGCACGCAATGAGGCGTCAGTCGTGGTAGTGGTTTCAGAGCTGTCCGGCGGTAACCGTTGGGATTCAAGTTCTTCCAGGCGTTGGCACGTGGCAACAACGTCAGCCACTGTAGTCGGGTTCTGAATGACCAAGGCATTGAACGCGACCGTGCCTATCCCTTTTAGTAGATGACGAACTCTCTCTGATTCAGACATGGACGTGCTGAAACGGTGACAGAGAGCAAGCACATCCTCTATGTACGATGTGTAGGACTCACCGCATTGTTGCTTGCGAGAATCCAGTGTCTTCTTCGCGAGAGCTGAACGAACCGCCGGGGTGCCGAAAATTTGGCGAAGCTGTTGCTTGAAACGCGTCCAGTCCGTAATGTCCGTTTCATGATTGAAAAACCATGTTTTCGCTACGCCCGTGAGGTAGAAAGAAACACGGCGAAGCTTGGTAGGATCATCCCAGTTGTTAGTGGAACTCGCTCGATTGAACTGGTCCAACCAATCTTCCACATCTTCACCTCGAAGTCCGGCGAACGTGGGCGGCTCACGCTGGTGCGCGGTGATAATCCACGATGGATAGGCCGTGGTAGCCGGGGCCGTGGAGGTAGACGCAGAAGCGCCGGTTGGCTCGTCCTGAGGCATGTTACCGGACACCTGGTACAAATGACGACCTGAGCGCAGCTCCAGGAGGCAGATCGGGCTGGGAGAGGACGGAAGATCGTAGAGCACACTTCGCCACTTGTGATGTAACAGTAAAGGCAACCTTTATTAGGCCCGGAAGACACGATGAAGCGACCACGCCCAAGGCACTGAACTCAGACAAGCCAAGTCCCCACAGCAGAAGAAGATGACGACCACTCATGATGATGAATATTTGTAAAGATAGATGATGTGCTTAATGAATGCCTACAATATATATATATATATATATATATATATATGTGTGTGTGTGTGTGTGTGTGTGTGTGTGTGTGTGTGTGTGTGTGTGTGTGTGTGTGTGTGTGTGTGTGTGTGTGTGTGTGTGTGTGTGTGTGTGTGTGTTAACTGAGTGACCATATCTCCGAATATGTGAAAATTATTGGCTATGCGCTGTACCAGCGCATAACATAGCCTTGTATGGCACAATATGTCAAGGAGTTGGAAAGGGATGCGAGGGTGAGGGGGCTGTAAAGAAAAAGAGAGAACAAGTATAGAGAGGAAAAGAAAGAGAGAGAGAATATATATTCTCTCTCTGCATGCCCTTTTTTACTACGCTTCGTGATGTAGTCCATGAACGCTAACTTTTGTGCACTGCGTAGCATAATGAAAATAGATAGATATGTGGGGTTTAACGTCCCAAAACATAATGAAAATATAAAAAAAAGAAAGATGTGAATATTATGTTCAAGATTGTTCACAAGATTATTGGGGAAGTTGACCTATGCATGTTTTTATTCTTTGCAGTTTCTAGTTTTCTTTTCTTCTGATGTCATTTCACGCTTTTCTTGCCCCGGTAAACAACGATGCACCAAGTTCACATCGAAGCTTGTGAGCGAGTATGAGTGCGTGTTCATTAGGAGATCTGTATTCATCGAGCAGGGAGAAACGAAGACAGTGGTACGTCGAAAAATATCTTGTTTCCCGCACATGCAATCAGCGAGAAGTTGTGAGCGATGCCACCAGCAAAAGTGAGACTCATCACTATAGCCGCCTTGAAAGTGACTTCGGTGGCCTGCCAGTCTTCAGCAACACCAGCTGCTTGGAAAGAAATGTGCGATGGGAAACTGTACGTAAAAGTAATGACCCTTTTTCTGAATTCCATGGCATGCGTGGTTGGTATTTCGGCTATAGTGTTGACGCGATAACGCGGAAGATCACGTACTGTAAAACCATTCCCGTCGGCGTCCACGGAGGGAGTGGTTCTTCACGCTTTGTGAGGACAGTGATTTACGAGGATAAAATTACCAGTGATGAGCTTCGCCTGGGCAACAGACACTTTCTTGTATATTACCCTGTTGAGTGTGCAACAACAGCGTTCTTGGCCGAGTTAAAGATTTTGTTTCACCCACTGGGATTTAGGAAAGTCAGACACCTGCTCATGACCGATCGGTGCCAAGATTGCTGCTTCCCGTCGTTGAATCCGTGTCCACAAAAATAACGTGAGCGTTTCCAGAAAGTAGACGTGTCTTTAAAAGAATGAAAACAACGGTGGTGACCAAGCATGCGCAGTAATTTTGCAAATGATCTCGGCATTGTGTTGTTTTTCCAATTGTCTAGTTCCTGCTCGGCCATGCCTTTTTTTAATGTAGACGCTTCAATGAAACATCATGTTCTTTCCCTGAAAAAATATAGTTTTATTGATTTTGTCTGAAATAAATGTAATATTTATGGTATGGGGCTCACGCAAAAACGCGCATGATTAATAGGCTTGCAAAACCGAGAGCGGAATCGCACAAAAATGAACTACTTGGCGTAGTAACACCTGTGAAGAAGCTCCGCGCATGTGGCTTTCGCTGTGCTGCCACAAAAGGTTCTCGCCGAGTATACATGTGAAGCAGTGGACGCTAACGCTTACACTGGCGGCGGCATCGACGCTGGCGCTCATCGTAGTGTTGCGCAGGAGAAAAGCCTATGGAGGCGTGGAACACGTCGTTGAATAAACCAGACCAGTTTAGAGAGATAAGGAATGTATTGTGGGCGTTTGTTACTTGCATCGTTCTCATCCCTGCATGATCACAATTACCATCATGGTCACTCTGTGCCCACTCTTCCATGGCCACTCTGTGCCATCAGCATCGTCATTGGCTGTGTACTGGTTCTGCCCGTTCGTTTTGCGAGGTCTTTCCTCAAATAAATGCTGTCGCATCCAAGACTACCAAGACTTCATACGTGGTGGAGGTAGATATTCGGTCCTCTAACCTCCCGCAGCCCACTCTACCCCTTGGAGCTTCGTTCAGGCCGCCGATTGCGGCCACTGTCAGGCAGCATGTCCCATACAGAGCCTGTCGGCGCTGATGTTATCCACCACGCACCGACGCAAGCTGCCCCTCCTATATACATACACGGACATCAACGGGAACCCCCGCTCTTCGCTGGACTTCGTGGAGAAGACGTAGAAGACTGGCTCAATGACTACAACTGCGTAAGTGTCACTAATCGGTGGGACGAGGCCGCCAAACTGCTTACGTCCCTCTTTATCTGACCGGAGTCGCAAAGACATCGTATTTTAACCACGTCATTGACTTACCCGACTGGGCTACCTCCCAGCAGGAGCTGCGACACGTTTTTGCGACCCCGGACATTCAATCCGCCATCGCGAAGAGGACACTCGATACTCGCCGACAACATCCCGGTGAATTGTACACTTCATACATCAAGGATGTCCTCGCACTTTGCCGGCATGGCAATCAATCCTTGCCGGAATCGGAGAAAGTGCGCCACATATTGAAAGGCATTGGGCCAGTTGCCTTTAATGCCCTTGCTGGGCAAAACGCAGCTACCATCGCTGATGTCGTGACGACCTGCCAGCGCCTTGATGTGCTGGACTCTGTTCGCCTCCAACCGGACATTGACGATCACCACTACACGTCTCATGGCCACCTGCGTGACCTCATCCGGGACATTACACGCGAATAATTGCGCTCTATGGGCTTCACACCTCCTACACCGCGTCTTACACAGCCTTCGGGAGTGCCCATGCGTGACATCGTCAGGGAGGAACTTACATCACTGACCGGCTCTGCGCCCGTACCGCCACTTGCTTCACGCCCCATACCCACCTACCCTCAAGTTGCCGCCGTGCCTCCCCGCGACGTACACGCGACATTGCCGCTGCCAACCTACGCGTCGGTTGCTGCCGCTCCCCCAGTGACCTACCGTTTGATGCCCCCTGACCCTTCTTCGGCCCGCCTGACCACGCTATTTCCAGGGGCCCCGAACGCCATCTACTCCCCATCATGGTGCTCGTACCGCCCTGTCTGCTACTACTGCGGCTATCGCGGCCACATATCTCGTTTCTGCCGAAAGCGCCAACAAGATGGGCGTCGGAACGACATGCGTGAGCGGGATTTGTACAGCGGGGCCTCTTATCAAGATCGACGTTATTCATTTCCCCCGCACCGGTCTCCATCTCCTCCGGCATCGACTGCACAACGGAACAGCCGAAACACGAGACGCCGCTCACCTTCGCCCTTCTGCTGTTCCACTTCTCCACATCGGCCCGCCTCATTTTCCTGTTATATTCATTCGGAAAACTAAATGATGCAGTTTGTGGAGGAAAAACTGCATTGGTTATTAGAACTGAATTTTCTCCACCAGGCCCGTGAAACATGGTCTCAGTGGAAATATAAGGAGTGTGATTCGATGCTTTGGTGGACACAGGTGCAACATTGTCTGTTATACATGCTGATTTGTGGGAACATTTAAAGAAATTAACGACACCTTACGATGGTCCCACGTTATTCGCTGCCCAGGGTAACGTCATTCGCCCTTCTGCCTTTTCTACTGTGCGTGTTTTCATCGACGGCATCCGCCATCATGTCCAGTTTGCTGTCCTGTCCCACTGCTCTCACCGACTAATTTTAGGGTGGGATTTCTTATCATCTACTTCCACGGCTATTTGTTGTGGACAACGCGTTGTTCACCTTACTGACACCGACTACATGCTTGACGACGATAATCAAAAGCCACTTCGTCTGGTCGCTGTGAAAGACATCGAACTGCCGCCACTACTAGAAAAAATTATCAGCATTACGTCCAACGACATCTATCATGGTGATGTAATGGTCTCCCCGTCACCACTTTGCGTTCGTAAAGGCATAGTTCTTCCATCCGGTGTAGTTCGTTTTTGCAATGGCTCTGCACTTGTCACCACTGTAAACTCTACACCGGAGAAGATCTTACTGCCACAGGGCACTACTGTGCCCTGCCCTGTGGCAGTAAGATGCCCTGTAAGCAGTGGGATACAGGGCACAGTAGTAAGACTACTGTGCCCTATGGCAGTAAGTCGCTGCGAAAGACATCGAACTGCCACGACTACAAGAACAAATTATCAGCATTGCGTCCAACAACATCTATCATAGTGATGCATTGGTCTCCCCGTCACCACTTTGCCTTCGTTTGCGTTCTATCCGACGATAGTTATAGCGCGAGAACAAAACGACGACTCTGTGTCGTTTTGTTCTCGCGCTATAACTATCGTCATGCCATACCAACTAGCCCAAGCTGCCACTCTTCTATCTGGTTTCATTCGTTTTTGCAATGGTTCTACACTTGTCACCACTGTAAACTCTACACCAGAGAAGATCTTGCTGCCACAGGGCACTACTGTGGCCCGTGTTGCCGACTTCGAACCTGTATTTGTCATGCCACTTCAGGCCATCGCATCCAAAGACTCTGCCCTCGGTGAGCATGTTTCTTCCTCCGTCTTTGCCACCACTATCAGCAGCGACGTGACAAATTCACAGACGCAGCCGCTGCTCGCATTTTTACAGAAGCACGCAAATTCTTTCGCTATTTCCTCGTCTAAGCTGGGCTGCACTACTACTACAGCACATTGAATTCAAACAGTTGGGACATCTATCGTACACCGCCGACCCTACTGCGTGTCCCTAGCTGAAAGAAAATTATAGAAGAAAACGTTGCTGACATGCTTAAACGGGAAGTCATCCGTCGCTCATCTAGCCCTTGGTCGTCTCCTATTCTTTTGGTCCATAAAAAGGATGGCTCTGTGCGTTTATGCGCGGACTACCGGGTGCTCAATAAAATCACACGCAAGGACGTGTACCCTATGCCACGCATTGACGACGCCCTTGATTCCCTACAAGGCGCGGAACTTTTTTCAAGCATCGACTTGCGTTCTCGGTATTGGCGAATTCCCATGCATGAAGACGATAAGAAGAAAACGTCGTTCGCAACCCCCGATGGACTATACGAATTCAACGTGATGCCTTTCGGGCTCTGCAACGCACCCGCGACTTTTGAGCGCATGATAGACACCGTGCTACGCGGCTTGAAATGAAAAAGTTGCCTTTGCTACCTGGACGACAATATTATCTTTTCGTCAACGTTTCCTGAGCACTTAGAACAATTGGATCAAGTTCTGACGTGCCTTGCTGGCGCCAGGCTCCAAATAAACACTAAGAAATGCTCTTTCGCTTGCAAATCTATCAAGGTCTTAGGACACGTAGTTAGCAAAGGTGGCATTCCGCCCGACCCTGAAAACATTTCTGCAGTTCTTTACTTTGCGCGTCCCGAAAAACCAAAGGAGCTTCGCAGTTTTCTTGGCCTCGCCTCTTACTTTCGCCGGTTTATCCAGAACTTCGCCTCTATTGCTGCTCCATTACACTAGCTACTTACCCCCAACGTTCCCTTTATGTGGTCTCAAGAATGTCAAACGGCATTCGACCTGTTGAAGCAGGCCCTCACATCTGAACCTCTGCTCTGCTACTTTGACGAAGCGGCACCGACTATCCTCCATACCGACGCTAGTGGCCTTGGTATAGGGGCAGTTCTTCTACAACACGACAAGTCTTCCCTAGAAAAAGTTGTTGCATATGGCAGTCGCGTACTCACCCCTGCTGACAAGAACTACACGATAACTGAGCAAGAGTGTTTGGCTGTGGTTTGGTCGGTGCAAAAGTTCTGTTCCTATCTCCACGGCCGTCACTTTACAATTGTTATGGGCCACCACGCCTTATGCTGGCTTTCTACACTGAAGAACTTGTCTGGGCACTTGGGTCGGTGGATACTACGCTTGCAGGAGTACGAGTTTGACATAACTTACAAGTCAGGTAGAAAACATCAAGACGCCGATGCTTTATCTCGTTGCCCACTTCCACCTACCCATATCAGCATTGGTGAGAACTCAACCACATCATCTACCAAAGTTCATTCGCTTGCACCAATACGGCAACCCATTTCGGATGACGAGCCAACATTTATCTCCCGCCAGCAATCCGATCCATACTGCAGACGCATGATGGACCACCTTTCGGGAGTTTCTCATCCACCAAACGCACGACTTCGTCGTCAACGCCTGCTCTTTAAGCTGGACAATGGGGTTCTCTACCGCCACATTTACCACCCTGACGGTCAGCGCATGGTTCCTGTACTGCCACGGTCTTTTTGACTTCAAGTGCTCGAAGCCTTCCACGATGACTTGACTGCTGGTCATTTTGGTTTAAAAAAAACTCTTGACCGCATTCGATTTCGTTATTACTGGCCTGGCCTTTCTTCTAGCGTAGCGTGGTACGTCGGTTCCTGCTACCCATGCCAGCGTCGTAAACTGCCAACGCCTGCACCTGCGGGACCTCTACAGTCACTTCCGTGCCCTTAAATACAGTTCGAGGTTGTAGGTGTCGACCTTTACAGGCCTCTCCCCGTAACATCTGCTGGCAAGCAATGGATAGTGACTGCCGTGGACCACCTGATTCGATACGCTGAGACGTCCTCTCTTATTACAGGCTCAGCTGTAGAAGTTGCAGACTTTATTCTTCACGCCATAATCCTGCGTCACGGGGCTCCTCGTGTACTGCTTAGTGACCGTGGCAAAGTGTTCCTGTCACAAATGGTAAATGAAGTACTGCACGCTTCTGGAACTACTCACAAGACAGCTTCGAGCTACCACCCTCAGACAAATGGTCTCACAGAAAAATTTCATCGAACCTTTGCTGACATGATAGCCGTTTACGTCCAACCCGACCACAAAAACTGGGATACATTTTACCATTCTTGAACTTCGCCTACAACACCGCCGTTCAGCGTACAATTTGCTACTCACCGTTTTACTGTGTGTACGGACGCACCCCGACTACCCTTCTCGACGTCTCTTTCTTTAACACCCATGACGATTCATGTCAGTTTTCTAGCGAAGAATACAATTCCCGCCTGACCCAGTCTCGCCATCAGGCTCCCATCAATACTGAAGCGAGACAGCACGATCGGAAGATCATCTATGACGCATCCCATCGCGTTGTGTCTTTCCAACCTGGTGACGAGGTGCTGCTTTTGACACCAATTCGCACTCCTGGTCTCTATGACTAATTTCAACCACGCTTCATTGGGCCATACATAGTTTTAGAACAGACTTCGCTGGTCAATTATCGTGTGACACCATGCACTTGTCGCCCCAACAGACCGCCGTTCCCGCAGCACCGATATTGTCCAAGTTTCTCGCTTGAAACCTTTCATGCGACGTTCCCCATCACTTTGACTTACGGCGGCCAAGATGTCCACTTCCAAGTGGGGGAATTAGTGTGGGCGTTTGTTACTTGCATCGTTCTTATCACTGCAAGATAATAATCACCATCATCCGCTAGCCTCTTCCTTCTGGCCACTCTGTGCCATCATCATCGTCATCGGCTGTGTACTGGCTCTGCCCGTTCGTTTTGCGAGGTCTTTCCTCAATTAAACGCTGTTGCAACCAAGACTACCAAGACTTCATAGTATTTACATGAAAGCAAACTCTTGTACTGACATAATGTTCACAGCGAACGCTGTTGATGATTTTCGCTTTCTTTCCTCAGTCCACGCGTGATCTTGCAGAAAGAATTCTTCAACATTCTCCGCCCCCCGAAAAGGTGCGCCGTTCGAGTATTATAATACAATGAAAATTGAATAGGGTAGAGATGTACATAACAGACCCGTTGTCTAGTTTCACAGAGCAGCTTGTGACGTTCTGATTGCGTCCTGGCTGCTGCATTTCCGATGAAGGGGGAAATGTTGTGGGCCCCTGTGCTCAGATTTGGGTGCACTTTAAATAACCCAGGTGGTCAAAAACTCTGGAGTCCTACATTACAGCGTCTCTCAATCATCGTGGTTTTGGAACGTTAAAACCCCTCAAATCAATCAATCGCGTCCTCGGTGTCGCTCTATGATTCTTGCAGTCTTCCAAAGTTGCAGCGGTATTTTGTCTTCACACAAGATCACTAAGTCACCCTGTTTAAGATTATCATAATCTGGAGCTTGAACACTGGCGTGGTGTACAGAACAGAGACTCAGAAGGTACTCCTTTCTCCATCGTCCCCGAAAGTGCTCAATTAGCTGTGCGCGGTAAATCCATATTTTTGGGAGTGGGGCCTGCGAACTTGAAATGTCGATGTCTTGTTTGTGGTCGGGAAGGCCTGTAATGCTTTTACCAGCCAAGAAATGGGCTGGGGTCAGTACTCCTGGCGACGACGACAAGTTTGTAAGAGCCCTGGGATTGATCACGGCTTTTAATTCGTACAAGACCGTGGTCAGCTCTTCAGACGTGAGACTTTGCTGACCAATATTCTTCTGTAGAAGGAGCCTTACTGTTCTTATCATTCTTTTCCAGAAGCATCCGTACCATGCGGCCCTTTCTGCAATAACCTTTCATTCAAGCTTTTTTGAGAGCAATATTCTTGAAATTGGCCATTTAAGAATGCACTTAGTAAAAAAGCAATTTTTTTCGATGTATTCATGAAGGCTTGTGCATTGTCCGTGTATATAGAAGCAGGTTATTGACGACGTGGGGAAAACCTTCGAAAGGCTAGCATGAAACTTTCAGCTGATTGTTGCATAGCGGCGTCAGTCCAGCCGCCGCCCTGAAGGAACGGAGACGTTGACGATTCCGTGTCAGCCGGTAACAACCCGAAACGCGTTTATTGCAAGCCTGTATATAAGCAAAAGTGGAAAGGGAAAAGGTAAAAAAGAATACAATCAAAAACGAGCTTGGAGCATGCGCAATAACGGTTCGCGCATGACGCCGTATATTGATACCACGTGTACAAAATTTCTCCCTTTTTAATAACGAAGCACTGCCTTGCGTACACTCGTGGAGAGATGGAGGGGTTGTGTAGTTTGTTGGTCTGTCCCGAATGAAGCAGGTGTTGAAACTTGGGACAGCACCCGGTGCATGCTGGTCGACGTCTGGAAGCACCTGGAAGGGGTAGGAGCCTCGTCAAGCTGCTAACATAGCAGTTTTTTGCTCTTATCCTCGCGTTTTCTTTTTCGCAACTCTGTGAAGAAAATGCTCAATGAAACTGAAACTGAAACTGAAACCTCCTGAAGAGACGTTACCGCAGCGTCGTCGGGGATCGCGAATAGCTGTGGGCCGAAGGGCGTTGCGGTCAGGGCATTGTCCTTGCCATTAGGGCACTCTAAAGCAGAAGGGTGTTAGAAGGGTGTGTGGTTCATCCTTTTGGGGACTAATAGGGCTGCCACAACCGTTAATCCCTTTAAAGACTAACGGCACCGCATCTAAAAGTTAGTCGCCATAGATGAGCTCGAGAGACTAGCATTTAGTCCTCACATTTACACCTTAGTGAGTAACCGTTAGTCCCACGATTCACCTCAAAGGACTAACATTTAGCCCTCAAATTCGCACCTTATAGGGCAACTGTTAATTCCCACATTTACACCTTACCGGGCAACCGTTAGCCCTCACAGTTGCACCTCGCTGGACAAACGGTTGACCCACTCAAATTGTCCAATCAGATGAACTTTTTATTCCCAGTTCAAACATTGATTTGTTTATTTTCCGCCAAGCCTAATATTTTTTCGCCTACTTTTCTGCGCAGTGAGCAACAAATAGTGCAGAAAAGAAGACGCGAAAAAATAGCTAGTCACCTATGTGTAACTACTTTCGCAGTCACAGCAACACCGAAAGACAAATAGGAGACATTGAAATCTTTTATTTTTCTACATACACATGAAGTTTCTTCGTTCTTTTAGGTGAATTCATGGTGAAATATACAAGTCAGTCTCGTGGTCACATCTTGTTCACTCGTTGTGGACCTCCTCCGACGGAAGCGATAGATGACAGGCATTGCAGACGCCAGCGCACGCAGCCTTCTGCCTCTTGTGTTCCCACGGCTGTACGTACAATAAGATAGTAAAAATAGTTAGACACACGTGCCATAAGATGAAGATGCACGCGTATGACAAGTACGTGCAAGTTAATATAAAAACATGCGTGTAAAATATGACACACAAATAACTTTACCTTCACATCTCGCACAGTCCTTCTGAAGCTGCTCTGATGAAAGAGATCGATGAGAGGCATCGCAGACGCCAGCGCACAAAGCCTTCAGCACGATGTGTGCCCACGACTGCACAATAAGTATGGAAAATAGTGTCACACGTTACAGAGGATAAATACAAATGCATATAAGAAATACGTAACTGAATGCAGGAACAGCGTAACCTAAAAGTAGTTACTTCGCAACTACGGAAGCGAAAAAAAAAAACAAGGACAGAAAACAGCGCTGCAGTTTCGCTTCCGAAGTTTTCGCTTCCGTAGTTACGAAGTACCTACTTCTAGGTTAAGCTGTTCCTGCATTCAGTTATGTCCTACCAACTTGCCCAAGTTTCCACGCTTCATGAGAAATACGTGCAGGGTGAAATAAAAACATACGTGAGAAATGACATCTTAATAATTTCACCATGATGTCACACATCGCCAAAGACTCATTTCGATCCCCGTAGCGCAACAGCTTAGGAGTGGTGGCCACAGCCATGACTCCGCAAACCACCGTGCTGCCAACAAGTCGGCGATTCCTAAGCGAGCAAACGAACGCGAGACAAAACACGGCGCTGCACGCGCAGTGTCTGCCACCAGCGAACTTGAACAGGAGAGCGAGCGTACGCTTGGCCGCCGCCACGAACAGCGCCGAGCTGGTTTAGAGCTAGCGCCGAAGAAATCGACGGTAATTTGGCCCTATTTCACAAGCTCGAGCAAGTGCAGTGCGCAAACGGGAGTGCGCCACCGCGGCCAACGGACGGCGCCGAGCTGCTTGCTACTGACTGACGGGAAAGCCAACTGTAATGGTGACCAATTTTCACTGAGTTCCGACGCTAGCGAAAGCCCCGCCAGCCCGTGCTGGCTCACTTACAGCGCGTGACATACTACAATTAAGCTCGCTACGAGAACCCGCAACGTGTTTTGAACTACTCCCAACACAGCGAAGAGGTCTAAGCCCAATATCACCAGCCCGGAGCTCATCGCGGCGGCGAAGACAGGCGAGCTCTCGATGAGCGAGTAAACGGGAGGCCGACAGCAATGGCGGCCAATTTGCAGGCAGTCGCAAAGCACAGGCAAACTGCAGACGCCCAAGCTGACCTTCACGGTGCACTTCATGCGTGCGATATACGACACGACCGAGCCCGTTGCCGGCAAGTGCGGTCCGTATCGCACACGCGACAAGTAGAGTAAAATAAAGAACGATAACCTACTTGCGAGAGAATCCAGTGCTCATTCCAGCCCTGAGTCGGACTGAAGTATATATCCGATAGGCCAGCTGTCTTCTCGGCCGCCATGTTGGCCTTCCTAACAGTTGCTGTCATGTGGCGGTCGTGACTATCTTGAAGCCAGAGATATACAGCCCGGCGTGGTGAGGTGTAGAGACTTGTTCCAGACTTCATGGGTGCAGCGAATCGTAAAAGTAGCCGCCCACTATCATCCAAGCGTACACATAAGCACCACGTCGTAACTCCTAGATCATCGAATCAAGGTGACCATGGTCGAGCACTTCGAGCGGGACGCCACGCGAACCGTCGCCAGCAAAATACGGGAAAAGACTGAGCCAGGAGAGGAGGAGAATGGCTAGTGACCTTGGCAACGCTTTTTGCACTGCCCGCGTTTCGCGGGCGGTTTATTCCTATGGAGCGTGTTTAGATACTAAGTAGTTTGCACGCGGCATGCTTCCCTCTGTGGTTCCTCCTCAACGGTTTATCCATTCATCACGCGCGCATGTTGGGCTCCGTTAGTCTTTTTCCGGTAATTTCGGCTTAGAGTGTGCCCAGGTTGGTGCATGCTGGTTCACCTAGCGGAGACGCCGTACGAGGAAGAACTTGATCGATGTGCCGCTGTACGCTTGCTTGTGGAGTTTCAACTGTGACCATCTGTCCTCCCCATGCGTCTGTTACTCTTCCTAGTATCCATTTAACACTGGACACGTAGTTGTGCACATGCAAATCACAGTTAATTGGGGCAACAACTCGTCACTTTCCTCGTTAGCATTGAGCCCCGCCGACGCAGGAAAGCACGTGTGAAGGCGTGACCATATCTGGTACCCCAGCAACATGTCAGCTGGAGACTTTCTGGTTTTTTGTGGAGTCTTCCTGTAATTGAGAAGCAAACGAGTAGGGTTACGCTCGGGCTTCTCGCCTTTCATCGTACGCAGTCCGTCGTTGATCGTCCTGACTGCCCTCTCCACCTCCCTCTCCACTGGACTGCCGTTTAAAAGAGGTGGTTCTTGGGTACGTAATGTTTCTGTCAGCAAAGATGGCGAATTCGTTACTGGTGAACAGAGTTACATTGTCAGACACCAGAGTTCTCGGCACCCCGAAACAGCTAAACATTTCGCGCAGGCGGAATAGTGGTTGCCGAAGTAGCATGGTTCAGTGGCACCGCTTCTATCAATTTAGTGTGAGAATCGAAAACCACGAAAACCATTTTACCTTCTATTGTCCCTGCAAAGTCAACGTGCACCTGCGACCTTTTTTCTTGTGTTTTCGGCCAGTTTAAAGGTGGAGCTGCTGGAGGCAAAGGAAAATTTCGAATGCAGCTGTTATGGTGCACTAATGTTAACTCTAAGTCACGGTCCAGTTCAGGCCACCAAAACGATGATCACGCCACTGTTTTCGTTGCCGAGGAGCCTTGATGCGTCTCATGCAATAATTTTAACAAACACTTTCGTGCTGCAACAAGTATGACGGTGAGATGTCACCAGTAGACGAGTTCGTGTGCCAGAGATAGCTCCCACTGACGATTAGCAAAAGGAACTAAGGAAGGGTCAAGCCGTCCTGCGCCTTTTGGCCATCCGTGCAACACGTTTTGTTTTACACGAGCTAACACTGAGTCATCGGTGGTTAGGTCCTTAAGCACGCGCGTTGTGACTATCGCTTCATCGATACTTTTCGAAATACGTATTCTTCAGGCATGGGTTCCGTAGTGGGATCTGTGAATGCGGTGGCAGTCTGCTGAGTGCATACGCATTCAGTAGCTGCCGTCCTGGAGCATATTGCAGCTTGTAGCGGTAACCTTCCAGGTACAGGGCCCACTGTTGCATGCTACCTGCGGCTTGGCAGGCGTCTGTCGGTCGGGTCGCAGCAGTCGCAGCAGTGGCTGGGTGTCGGTAACCAGGGCGAATTCTCCACCTTAAGATCGCCCCAAAATTTAGTAACTCCAAAAACCAGTGCCAGCGCTTCTCGTTCTAATTGAGAAGAATTCCTTTCCGCTTTTTTCAGAGTTCTTGACTGGAATCTGACTGACCTGTTAGTGCCTCCAATTGTGTGAAAACGAATGGCGCATATCCTGCGAGCGGATGCGTGGCATTCTAACTTGAGTTGTCTCAATGGGTCCAATTGCACCAATACCTCAGGGTCTTTAAGTCATTGCTGTGCCTTGCGAAATGCAGATTCCTGTGATCACTTCCACTGCCATCGCGCGTTCTTTTTCAACAGTTGGTACAATGCAAACAACGTGTCAAATGTGTTCAGCAAAAACTTAGAACAAAGTGTTATCATTCTAAGAAACTAATGTAGCTTGTTTAGGTTTTCGGGACTAGGTGCATTTACGATAGCCTCTACATTCTTCTCAGTTGGATGAAGGGCGGCTTGATCAAATACGATGCCCAATATAAGTGATCAATAGCCGGCTAAACTTGCACTTATTGTATCTGAGCTTTACGTCATGCTCTCGGAACCGTTCCAACACAATTTTCAATCGTGCTTCGCGATCGCCCACCATTTCAGAGACCAGAACGTCATCCAAGTAGGCCTGAACGCCAGGTAGGTCACACAGTAATGTGTCAATTTTTCTTTGAAAGATCGCTGAGTGGAAGAAATGCCGAAAGAAAGCCTATCGTAAGAAAACAGGCCTTCACGAGTAATATTAACGCAAAGCTTCCGAGAGTCCTCATTCAGAACCACCTGATTATATGCATCCCGCAAGTCGAGAGCCCTGAACAACTGGCCTCCTTCTAATGAGCCAAAAATACCTTGAGTTACCGGAAGTGGGTACTGCTCTGTGGTACAAGCAGGATTGATAGTGGCTTTAAGGTTTCTACATATTGTCACGTGATCACAGAACGACCACAACGTCTGTTCACAGGAGCAGCACTGGACGTCGAGCCAAACCGAACGTTAGAGCACGAGCACCCACCGACCGTCCACTTCTTCTTTCACACCATGGCACGTACTCGCATTGGCATGGCTAAACCTCGTTCCATGCCTGTGGCATTACCCCCCCTTCGAAAAAAAGTACCACCCCGATGACCAATGCTGATTAAAAGTTGAAGTAGTCGCGTACACGCACAAAGACGCGTGAAGAAGCAGTGTCAGGTGGCTCGGGGGTAGTGTGGCTTCATCCGTGACACATGAACAATGTCGGGCTGCTGGGAACATCTAGATCGCTGAGCTGTGTCTTCAAGCAGAATTTCGTAGTTGACATCTGTGATGCGCCGTAGTACTCTATAGGGACCGAAGTAGCGGTGAAGTAACTTTTCTGAGTGGCCCCTTTTGCGAACGGGGATCCACAGCCAGACCAGATCACCGGGTTGGTAAATGACATGGCGATGACGGGAGTTGTACCTCTGCGAATCAATTCGTTGTTGTTTTCGGATCCGCTTGAGTGCAAGCTGGCGGGCCGCGTCGGCAAGCCGGAGAAAGTCGTTCGCATCAGTAGTAATATCGGTCGTGTCAGGCAACAGCATGGCATCAAGCATCGTAATTGCTTCTCGGCCGTGAAGCAACCGGAATGGAGTGAAACCTGTAGTCTCTTGAACCGCAGTGTTGTAAGCGAAGGTTACGTATGGCAAAATTGCATCCCAGTTTTTTTTATTACGGTCGACGTACATAGATAGCATGTCAGCGAGCGTCTTGTTTAATCTCTCCGTCAGACCGTTGGTTTGTGGATGGTATGCGGTTGTTTTGCGATGAGCTGTTCCACTAAGTCTCGTGACGTCTTGCATCAATTGGGCTGTAAAGGCTGTTCCATGGTCAGTGTTGAGAACTGTTGGCGCTCCATGGCGGAGGACGATGTTGTTGATAAAAAAATACGCAACCTCATTGGCGGTGCCTCGTTGTAGGGGTTTCGTTCTGCAGTACCTCGTTAAATAGTCAGTAGCGACTACGATCCAGCGGTTGCCATCATGTGACTTCGGGAAGGGCCCAAGCAAGTCAATGCCGATTCGTTCAAACGGTTGTGACGGGGGTGCAACAGGCTGTAATAAACCAGCAGGGCGCACAGGTGGGGCTTTACGGCGCTGGCAATGATTGCATGTTTTAACGTAATGCTTGACATCCTGGGTGAGCTTTGGCCAGTAGTAGCGAGTCCAAATCCGGGCAAGGGTACGTGCGAATCCTAGGTGGCTGGAGGAAGGCTTGTCGTGGCAGGCAGATAAAATGTCAGCACGTAGCCCTGGTGGAACGACGAGGAGGTACTCAGTCGCATAAGGTTCAAAGTTCTTTTTGTAGACGATGTTGTTGCGGAGACAAAATGACCCTGAACGTGCAAATGCCGATGGTGGACTCTAGCTGCGACCTTGAAGGTGTTTGATAAGTTGTTGGATATCTTAATCATTCCACTGTTGTTGGGCCAAGTCAGATTCACTGACTGCACAAAGAGAATGGTCATCGGTATCATCGTTCCTCGATGTCGTCGCGAGGGGTGCGCGTGAAAGGCAATCAGCATCAGTGTGCCTGCGGCCCGACTTGTAGACGACTGTAACCTCAAATTCTTGAAGGCGTAAGCTCCACCTCGCGAGACGCCCTGAAGGATTCTTGAGATTGGCCAGCCAACAGAGGGCATGATGGTCCGTAACTACTCTGAATGGACGGCCATACAGATACGGTCGGAACTTTGTTATCGCCCAAATAACAGCAAGACATTCCTTCTCCGTGGTCGAGTAGTTAGTTTCCGGAGATGACAAAATGCGGCTAGCATAAGCGATGGGACGTTCAGCGCCGTCTTGCCACTGGACGAGTACTGCACCAAGACCGATGTTGCTTGCGTCAGTGTGAAGTTCGGTGGTGGCATCTTCATCAAAGTGCCCTAGTAAGGGTTCACTCTGAAGGCACTGCTGAAGCTGGGAAAAAGCGGCTCTCTGCTCTGGACCCCACACAAAAGGAGTATCCTCCTTCGTTAAACGGGTAAGGGGTTCAGCGATGTTGGCAAAGTTCTGGACAAAGCGTCTGTAGTAGGCGCAGAGACCCAAAAACCGGCGCAAATCCCGTTTGTTCGAAGGTGGAGGAAATGCAGCAACAGCCACGGTCTTTTTTGGGTCTGGTCTAATGCCATCGTGAGTGATAAGGTGGCCGAGGAACTTTAGTTCTTCGTAGCCGAAATGACACTTCTCTGGTTTTAGAGATAGGCCTGTGGATCGAATAGCGACGAAGATTGACTGAAGTCGTTGTAAATGTTGCTCAAATGTTTTGGAAAAAACAACGACGTCGTCTAAATACACGAGGCAGGATTCCCACTTCAGACCGGACAGGACGGCGTCCATCATCCTTTGGAACGTTGCCGGTGCAGAGCACAATCCAAACGGTAACACTTTGAATTCGTAGAGGCCATCGGGAATTATGAATGCTGTTTTTTCCCTGTCACGTTCATCGACCTCGATCTGCCAGTAGCCCCTGCGTAAATCCATTGAGGAAAAATATCGGGCATGTCGAAGTCGATCCAGTGAGTCATCTATGCGTGGGAGAGGATAGACGTCTCTCTTCGTCCCTTTGTTGAGCTTCCGGTAATCGACGCAAAATCGAAGAGTGTCGTCTTTCTTTTTAACAAGTACGACGGGTGACGCCCATGGACTGTTCGAGGGTTGGATTACGTCGTCGTCGAGCATCTGTTTCACTTGAAAACGTATTGCCTCTTGTTTTTTTGCGACACGCGGTAGGCGTGCTGCCGTACAGGCCGTTCGGTAGAGTCCGTTATAATGCGGTGCTTCACGGTTGGGGTCTGCTTGATTTTGGAGGTGGACGCAAAGCAATCACTATACGTACGTAAAATCATGCGTATCTGCTGTTGCTGTGCACAGGATAGCTGACAATTCACGTCAACCGTACGGGCTATATCAGTGTTACCTTCGGCAGCAGTGGCAATCGGAGCGATAGTGGAACATTCTGCGTCATCGATGGCTTCAAAGTTCGCGATTGCTGTTCGCTTTGCTAAGTGTTGGTACTGGCCGCCGAAATTCGTGATCAGAAGCTGAGTCCTCCGATGTTTCAGTTTGACGATAGCCCGCGCGACACAAATCTGCCGAGCCAAGAGCACCGAGAGGTTAGTTTCCGCGATGCCACTACTCTTGTTGTCACAGTCGCTCTCCACTGTTACCAACATACTGGCTCGCGGCGGCAGTGCGATGGTGTCGTCAGAAATTCGAAGTGTTGTGGTCGGCGCAACTGCATCCTTTCGTAGGGCTCTATGGTCCTTAGATAATGTTATGAGCAGGTCGCGAAGGTTAATAATGGCTCCATGCTCGCGTAGAAAATCCATTCCGAGAATCAGGTTTTGGGAGCATTCGCGCAATACAACGAAGGAAACAATGTACGTCGACTCACGAATTCGGAGTCGGGCAGTGCACATTCCTAGCGGTGTCAATAGGTGACCTCCCGCAGTCCGGAGATTGGTTCCATGTCCCCAAGGTGTCGTTACCTTTCTTAGCTGTGCAGCGAGGTCAGCGCTTATAACAGAATAATCGGCACCCGTATCTACCAGAGTGGTCAGCGGGTGGTTGTCGACAAGAACAGAGATACGAGCAGAGACCTGTTTGTCGTCGATGGCACACGTCGGTGAAAGAATGTCGTCAGATGTCGGCAGGCAAATCGGGGGAGGGTCTTGTAACGGTCGATCAACAGCGGCCTCGCCCCCAGAGGTCGCTGTTCTTAGTTTCGCCGGCGCGGGCTTGTGGATCTAGGCGATCTTCCTGCAAGGACGTCCGCAAAGGTTGATTGTTGGCCAGGTGACGTGGAACGCCGTGGAGATGGTGAGCGGGATTGGCGACGCGGAAGGGTTGAGGATCGTTGGCTTGCCAAGCATTCGGCGATAGCACGGGGCCGCTCACCATCTCTGGGTCGACGAGCATCCGGACGAAAGCCGGGAACACCCATGTGCCTGTAGGTGCACTCACGGTAGATGTGACCTGGTTCACCACAGTGATAACATAGAGGCTGGTTGTCGGGAGCACGCCATACACTGGATTTCCGTGTAAGGGGTGGGTTGCCGTACTGCCGTGGTCCCGAGTAGAACGACGGTGCCGTCTGCAGGGTGGACGGACGGGACGGATAGCCAACAGCCGGTGCAGAAGTACGCAGTGCTTCCGCGTACGTTAATAGCGGAGCTTCGGCTGGACGCGGGCCGTCATTGGTTGGACTTCGGCTGCACGCAGAGTCGTCATGGGGTGCACCAGCTGCCAGACCTCTTCGCGAACGACATCCGTTAAAGCAGCAACATGGGGCGGAGAAGACACCACGTGCACCTTTTGCAGCTCCTCGCGCACAATAGTGCGCACGAGCTCCGTCAGGTCTTTTACGGTCGTGACGTCAGGTGTTGGTAGGGCCGACGACACTGACGAAAGACTGCCAGGATGTTCATACTGGTACGAACGCTGCCTTAGCATTCTCTCCATTGTCATGGCTTCGCGAAGGAAATCCTCTACAGTGCTGGGAGGGTTCCGCACTAGTCCCGCGAACAGCTGCTCCTTCACTCCCCGCATTAGGAGGCGCACCTTCTTTTCTTCCGTCATTGAAGAGTCGGCTCACCTGAACAGCCGCGTCATGTCCTCAACGAACATGGCAACACTCTCGTTCGGACGCTGGTTTTGGGAATAGAGGAGCCGTTCCGCTTGCTCCTTTTGGTCAGAGCTTCGGAAGGTATTTCGCAACTGGTTGCAAAACTCTGGCCAGGTTGTCATAGTGGCTTCATGGTTTTCGAACCAAGTGCGCGCAGAGTCCTCGAGATAAAAGTAGACGTACCGAAGCTTTCGCTTCTCGTTCCACTCGTTGACGCTGCCGCAACGGTTGTAGTCGTCGAGCCAGTCGCCGACGTCCTCATAAGGGTCACCGTGGAACGGCTTCGGAGTACGCGGGACGTTGAAGAACCATGGAGGAGGCAGCGTTGATGTTTCTTGGGTTTGCGTTCCCGCACTAGCCATAGTACTGCCGAGTTGAGGAAATGGTCCGAATTCAGGAGGTAGGCCTAGTTGTCGCCTCCTACGCCGTAGGTCAGCTGGTTCTTCCAAGTCGCGGCTAGTGTCGGGACCTTACTGCTGATTGCAGTGCATACAACACTACCCAGCACCTCCACCAGAAAATGTCACGTGATCACAGAACAACCATAACGTCTGTTCACAGGAGCAGCACTGGACGTCGAGCCGAACCGAACGTTAGAGCACGAGCACCCACCAACCGTCCTCTTCTTCTTTCACACCATGGCACATACTCGCATTGGCATGGCTAAACCTTGTTCCATGCCTGTGGCAATATTCTTACCGAGCCGTCTTTCTTTAGAACGGGCACAATAGGTGTCACCCAATTAGAATGCTTGGCTTGTGACTTAGGGACGTAAAGCGGTCCAGTTCTTGCGACACTCTCACGCAAACCATATGGTATGGGTCTCACCTTACAGTGTTTGCGAACAGCGTCGTCCTTAAGCAGGAGGCTGGCTGGTGGTCTCTTGATCAACCCCAAGGTTTCCGAAAAAACATCCTTGTAGGTGCTGCATTGGGCATGAACACCCGTTGCCTCACTTTCCTGCGCCACTCGCAGTTCTGGGGCGCCAGCTTCTCTCAGAAGTTTGAGCAGGTAACGGCCACACAAGCTTGGTCCATGGCAATCTATAATCACAAAAGAACAGTCAACAGCAACGTCACGGTATCTCACACGAAGTTATAGCTCGCCCAGCAGCGGCAACCTTCCACTGTGGCAGGATAGCTTGACGTGTGAAGGCTGCAAGCTGGGCGAGCATTTGCGACGTTTTTTTAAAAAAAAAAGCTGTCACAATATGGCACACACCGGTGATCCTGGGTCAACTTTCATTGATAAGTTCACGCCTCCCCAACTGAACGTTCGTCTTAGCGGTGGCTAAAACGAATTCTCCCGTGCTGATGCTAACGTCTAGATTTGAGCACTATCGCTGGTGTCTTCTTCTGAAGTAGCCTCTTCTACGGCCAAAGCTTTCGTGTGAGGGACACGCCGAGGGCGGCAACATCTTTACCAATGCCACTGCGACACATTTTAGCCAGGTGCCTTTTTAAGCCACAAGCGTAGCACCGTGCATTTGCATTCTTCCATGTGCAGCTATTGCTGTCATCTCTAGCACTTCCAAATCTACTACCCTCCAATCCCTCTGAACTACCCATGCTTGATCGCGATGGTAGCTTGTGATTCGCTTCTACTTTAAAAACAGGTGGTACGTCCACTGACATTGTCCTGGTGTCTTTTTCGGCCATCGCTACCAACTCAGCGTCCTCCAGAGTTAAATCTGTCTTTGCCAGAAGTTGCCTCTGCACAGCACATAACGTACGCCACAGATTGGTCACGAAGTAGGCTGTTCAGAGAGCTTCCGAAATTGCAATTGTCTGCGATGCTTAGGATCGTGAATGAATTCCCCATCCTGCGGGAAACGGTTGAAAAACTGGAAGCTTTCAGTAATTTCATTACGCTTCGCGTCCTAGTGGTCATTGAACACCCTTACTACATCGTTAGAGCTCAGGATGTTGGGCTCTGCGGGTGCTATTCTTCCAGCAAGATTTGTATCGTCGATGTGCTAAGTGCAGCTACTAGCAGTGCTCTCTCCTTAGCACAATTCGGAATAGCATTTGCTTCGAAATACGCTTCAAATTTGATAACGTATGGCTTCCACTTATCTGTGGTGTCGTCAAAGTTCGGAAGTATGTAGGAGGCCATCATTGGCAATGGTGCGGCTGTAACTAGATGCTTAGCTTCGAATTGCTGCTTGACTGCGTGGGTGGTTTCTTGACTCGTCGCCAGTGTTGCATAGCGGCGTCAGTCTGGCCGCCACTTTGACGGAACGGAGTTGTTGACGATTCCGTGTCAGGCGGGAACAACTCAAAAAGCGTTATTTGCAAGCGTGTACATAAGTAAAAGTGGAAAGGTGAAAGGAAAGAAAGAATACAATCAAAAAGGAGCCTGGCGCATGCAAAATGACAGTTTGCGCATGAAGACGTAGTTTGATGGCGCATTTACAACACTGATATACTGGAGACTAGTTGTAAGTGAATAGCTCTTGTGAGAACGAACGTGAATATAGCTATGTTACTCTTCGAAGATAATTTGTCCATTTTCACGTACAGCGGACCGGCGAAATCCATTGCCACAGCCTGAAAAGAATCGGAGCGACAAACTCTTCCTCTTGACAAGGGGGCCACAGGGGCACTCTCTAGTTTGGCTCCATACTTTGCACATGCATTACATCCACCAATAACTTCCTTGGCGATAGGCCGCTGTGATAGCTCAGTGGTTAGAGCATCGAACGCGTTATTCGAACTTTCTTGGCGACCTCTCTGCCGTGAGGTGTCCAAAAGTTTTTTCTAGCTTCAGTTAGGGTGTCTTGTACAGCTCTATGAAGAACTTGTCCATGACAGTCACGTAATAGTAGTTAAGTCAAGATGTCGAGGCAAAAAAAAAACAGGATGCATTACTCTTTCTGCTTCTTGAGTTAACGGTAGCCTGCCTTTTACATACAGTTGCCTTTCCACATCCAGAAAAGGATAGAGCGTCTTGACCCTCAACTGTTGAAATAACGATCTTACTTTCCGAAGTTTGTCAATCACTGCCAAGTATACCTCTGCTTGTACTCTTTTGATCCACTAGCTTTCAACTTTGCCCCTGTCCTTATCTGTTATGCTGGATGGTTTCTCTCGAGGGCGTGCGTTTACACAGTTCTGAATGAATATAAAGAGCCAAGCTGGAATTGGCGCCCCTCGGATCCAATAAAGCACGCCGGTGGGGTCGGTACACAAAGAAGCCTTTATATTGTGTTGAAACGTCTTCAGAGACCTATTAAAAAGCGTCACCCACCTAGTTGCAATCACCGCTCCCAGGAGCTTGAATTTGGGCAGCGTAACTTTTCGCAAAGGAGCTACTTTTGATATCTCAAAAAAGGCCCAAGATTCATACCCTTGATATCTACCCTCGATAACTAAAAAACGCCACGCTCCATAAGGTTTTGACTGGCATAACAAAACAGGTGTAGTTGCGTAGTTCCATCTCAAGGAAAAGCATCAGCCCAACTATATATAACCGTCCTTTGAATTCGATGTAATTCTGAGCACCAATTACTACACTTTATACTAAGTTCTCCTGGTAGCTCCTCGTTCATATAAAATTTCATTTTCCACAGCTCTTGAAATAGCAGCTTTGCTTGTATGACGAAGGGTGCTATCAACCTCAACGGTTCAAATATTCTTGATACCATTTGCAGCACAGATCTCTTGCGTGGTTTTCACTTTGTCTGCAGGAATTCAAGTGCCAACTTTGAGGCAACCATCATAACGTCTGCCGACGGGTTCCATATAAGTCCGAGCACTTTCACTGAGTACGAAAAAACATCAGTTTCCTAAGTCGCAGCAAACAGCTGGCGTTAAGTTTTCGAGTTTAACGCCCATTTCTTGAGGAGCATACAAGTAAATTACATCATCTAATCGGCTTCTGGGGAGATTTTCTTATCTTCTTTCTCTCTTAGAGCGCTGACGGCAAGGTCATCTACGTATAATGATTCACATGAAATCTGGGCTGTAAACCATAGTTTGCCCTGAATGGGCGTGCGGTATTGTCACAAAGTGGTGCTTGGTAGAAATCGGCTTGCTGCGGTTCCCAAGGGAAGCATTGTCATCCTCCACTCTTCGTTTCCAGGTTCCGGAGTTGCTGTAGTTTAAACGTCTTTACACCAGAGGAACGCAGAGTGTCTCGATCTTTTTTTCTGGTATAGATTTCATAGAAATGCCTTTTTTATATCGGCTGTTAAAGCGATTGGGTTCTCCTGAATCGTTTGAGAAGAGCCAGCAAGTCAGTTAGAAGATTGGGACATTTTTATAAACATTAGTTTAGTGAAGAGTAATTAGGTCCATGTGCTGATGCGTCGAAGAGCACAGGTACCCTTGTAGTCGTAGACGCACTTAATATGACGGCATGATGCAGTAATTGATAAATACTAGATAGTAGCCTATCACTTTCTTCTGGTTCTTTAGACACCCGTTCAGCATGTCCCGATTGCATAGAGGTGCTGATCGACGACTCCTATTTCAGTGCAAAATCATGATTACGATTCATTTTTTTTGTGAGAGACAAGAATCTCCTTAAGGGTGAATTACCATCAAGTTTTTTCCGTATTTTTTTTGTAGGAGAGCAACCTGGTATCGATCGTCAACAAATTAGAGTTTTTTAAACAATTCCAGAACCGATGCATTGCTTTTGGCTTCGCTGTCATCCTCAAATAATATCCTTGTGCTTTCAAGTTTCCAGAATTTTCATAGAACCCCATCGGTCACCTCACTTGAAGTGTTCACACGTAGTATGCTCACTTGTGAGGCTATTTTGACCAATGTAATGAAGAAGAGTAGCCCTTGAAACATCCATCTGAATGTAGATACAAGACTAAGTCTATATTACTGAGCCAACGTCGAATCTCTCCTGTCAATAACTTCCACAAGTGATTCACTACTAGTAAGAAACTTATTCCAGGTACAGTGACCATTCTTGGTGAAAATAGGTTATCAACAATGGGAACTCCACTGTCGTCCATTTTACTTACAAATGCACGGTTCACTGGTACCTGTACTACGTCGTTGTAAATGAAGGTAATCTCAATCGCTTGAATGAAGTGTTCCATGCTGTTATCTGGCTACCCAATCAAAGGTCCACGATGCGGTGCAGCCTTGAAAAAGATCCTGTCTGTTGAAAGACTCAGGCTACTCATCCATAGTTGTTTCAGTCCTAGCGTCTTAAAAACATCGTATCGTATGAAAGCGCGTTGGCTACCGCTGTCTGCTATGCCTCGAATGGAGGCGAACTTCGTGTGCCCTATATTCCACAATCGAAAGGTTTGCAGCCGAACGTATGTTCCGAGACTGGCATATGAGCTTGTGTGAAGGTTGTTCTTTCTTACTGTACTTGGTTGCTTGGACTTTCAGATTTCTTTCGCTTCCATGTCGTGTCACACATTCAAGAGGTAGAGTTACTGGTATATGTCATGTTTTGCGTGATATCTTAGAAAAGGCTGCAAGTATTCCCATATGACTTTACGTGCTCACAAAAAATGCCACTGGGTATCAAGTTACACCCTTTTTTGCTTATTCTTCCGATGGCCCGCACAGAAATACTAAAGGGGGTTCTCTCATTTATTGTACCTTTTTTCTGCAACTACCGAAATGAATGCAACCAGCTTTAGCGATGATGTTGAGAGACTCATAGGTTAAATCTGAATTATAAAATATACCACTTTTAAAAAGCTTTTGCTAAGAATAAAAATAGTGCTTGCATAATGCCACCAAGGACGGGTATTGTGTAATTTTTTGCAGCTTTACTTTTTGTGAAATCAGCATTTTTTATTTCATATTGTTTCTAACTTCTTGCGGTTCGCACATATAAAGATTCACTGGAATCAATTGAGTGCTTTTTGAAAAAAGGCACATTGAAGTTGACAAAACTACAGTAAACGCTATTCGAGAAAAACGAAGTTTTACGTGCGCATACCGATTTGACACCACACTGCATCCAGTTCCTCGTCTTTGATGTAGGATTCAGTGATTTCTATAGCGATGTGGAATGCCTCCATGCTGACAAATCAGGAACTGGAAATCCGTAGGCGCACAGTACACATGACGGCTTACGTAGCCGAGCAGCAGACATCCGATGGGCACGGTGGATGGACGTGTTTTGTGAGGGCTCCCGATAGATTGCGCAGAGAAGTGTTTACGAATGTTTCAAGCTTGCCTTTATAATTATTAAGGCAACACTGTAAACCCTAATAGCACTTATTGAATTGCACAGCTTTTGGGGGGTGAGTCACCTAAGAATTACTTGTTTGTGTGCGTTATTTTTTCTCCTGCCACACAAAGGAGGGTGTGCACATACATTCGTGCACTGAACACACAAAATTCTGTTTTGAGCTTAGGCATATTTCACTTAGGGCACGGGTCTTCGTGCGCCGCATTTTGTATTTAGCGAATGGTACAATTCAGCAAGACAATTGTCGTTAGAAAGACGAGGTTAAAAATACTGTAAAATGTTGAGAATGCGGGGTGAGTTTGGAAAGGAAGGCTAGTGTAGACGCGAATGCAGCAAAGGCTGACTTTAAGTGTAGGTAGCATTAGGTCGAGGAAAAAATTGGGAAAATGATCGTTTCCCAGAGTCAACTGCTAATGAGAATTCCCGAGCTGGAGACACTATTAAAAAGGGAAAAGGGCCTTCGGGATAAAGGTTCAGGTAAGCAGAGGAGGCACTAGCGAAAGTAAACAAAAAAAGCGGCCGATGTAGGGAATGGTAGGGCTCCGGCACCCAAAACGGCGGAGAAGAAAGAAAAAAACACATTCGAAAAAGGTTCCACCACTTGAGTGGTCAGAAGGCCCAGCTTCAGCGAAGTAGTGATGAGGGTGGCAGGGGACAAAGCAGCCGGTGGTACAAGCGCAAGTAACGACCAGGTAAGGGACACTCTAGCAGAAAAGTTGGAGTACGTAATAATCGCCGAGACTCGAATTTAAATAGACGCGCAGAAAAAAAATCAAAGAGAGGGTAATTGTTGACAAGAGGGTTTAATAGAGACATTCCCAGGACGTGAGCTGGAAGCAGTGATGAGGCAAGCGAGCGCAAAACTCACAACTAAAGCTGATAGACGAAACGTCGTGATAATTGTGGGTGGTTTAAACAATGTCTTAAATCAAGATTCGGTAGGACTAGCGACCACACTGGTCAAAGAGGTCTATGCGTGCCATTTCTCCTCAGGTACAGGTAGTGATATGCACGATACCGGAGGTAGCGGTGCGTGACGGCAATCGCAATGAGCGGCTGTCGACGCTAAGAGATTTGGCAGATAAGTGGAGAGAAAGGCTTTGAGGTAGTGAAAATAAACAGAGGTGCATAGGTGGGGTGGTTTTCAACGAGGCACACTTCAATTCGATAGAAGATTGGGACATAACGTATGTTGGCGACTCGCAGGACGCACAGTAGCTTTTTTGGGAGACACGCTGGCTCTTTGGGCTCCAGGATATCTAGTAACGAGGAAAATAACCAGGAAGACTCTTTGACAGGTGGGCTTTGTGACTGCACCTCAACGCAGCCATCTAACCCGCTAATCTTTGCGATGCAGATGATCTTCCGTATGATCACCAGCCAGCTACTGCTGACCTCGGTGCGCATCTTTGCTGGTGCGTCATCGTGGTGCGCACTGCCGTGCTTCGCAGCGGCGTCGGGATGCTACCACCTGTCGCTCGTCAACAGCCGACCCGGAATGACCGTGCCGCCAGGGGAGCAGTGGCTACCGGAGGCCGAAGCATTGTGGACGGCCACATCATCATCGACATCAACAGCTCCACTGCATATAAAAGCACACCCGCCACCGGCACCACCCCGTGGTCTCTGTGACTGCATCTCAATGCAGCCATCTAACGCGCTAATCTTTGCGATGCAGACGATCTTCCGTATGATCACCAGCCAGCTACTGCTGACCTCGGTGCGCATCTTTGCTGGTGCGTCATCGGGGTGCGCACTGCCGTGCTTCGCAGCGGCGTCGGGATGCTACCACCTGTCGCTCGTCAACAGCCGACCCGGAATGACCGTGCCGCCAGGGGAGCAGTGGCTACCGGAGGCCGAAGCATTGTGGACGGCCACATCATCATCGACATCAACAGCTCCACTGCATATAAAAGCACACCCGCCGCCGGCACCGCCCCGTGGGCTCCGTGACTGCACCACAACGCGGCCATCTAACCCGCTCATCTTTGCGATGCAGGTTAGTAAATTGTATGCGCTGTTTGCAAAAAAAAACTAGCAACTACGTCTTGGTGCAGTTGCCGAGCCCACGGTGCTGTCTCGCCTTTGCCGCCGAATGTGTTTCCGCCATTCATTCCTTGTTGATGTTGTCAGGAGATGTGGAAACTAACCCTGGCCCTGGCGGAAACGTTGCCGTGTTGACAGAACTTCTGAAAATAGCCGCAGGCTAATGAAAAGTATATACCGAAGTCATCATCATCATCAGCAGCCTGACTACGTCTACTGCAGGATAAAGGCCTCTCCCATGTTACGCCAGTTAACCCGGTCCTGTGCTTGCTGCTGCCAATTTATACCCGCAAACTTCTTAATCTCGTCTGCCCACCTAACCTTCTGTCTCCCCCTAACCCGCTTCCCTTCTCTGGGAATCCAGTTAGTTACCTTTAATGACCAGCGGTTATCCTGTCTACGCGCTACATGCCCGGCCCATGTCCATTTCCTCTTCTTTATTTCAACTATGATATCCTTAACCCCCGTTTGTCCCCTAATCCACTCTGCTCTCTTCTTGTCTCTTAAGGTTACACCTACCATTTTTCTTTCCATTGCTCGCTGCGTCGTCCTCAATTTAAGCTGAGCCTTTTTTTGTAAGTCTCCAGGTTTCTGCTCCGTAGCTAAGTACCGGCAAGATACAGCTGTTATATACCTTCCTCTTGAGGGATAGTGGCAATCTACCTGCCATAATTTGAGAGTGCTTGTCAAATGTACTCCACCCCATTCTTATTCTTCTAGTTACTTCAATCTCGTGGTTAGGCCCTGCGGTTATTACCTGCCCTAAGTAGACATAGTCTTTTACAAATTATAGCGCACTATTACCTATCTCGAAGCGCTGCTTCTTTCCGAGGTTGTTGTACATTACTTTCGTTTTCGGCAGACTACTTTTAAGACCCACCTTTTTGCTCTCCTTCTCTAACTCCGTAATCATGAGTTGCAATTCGTCCCCTGAGTTACTCAGCAATGCAATGTCATCGTTGAAGCACAGGTTACTAAGGTATTGTCCATTAACTCTTATTCCTAACTGTTCCCATTCTAGGCTTCCGAAAACCTCCTGTAAGCACGTGGTAAATAGCATTGGGGAGATTGTGTCCCCCTGCCTTACACCCTTCTTGATTGGTATTCTGTTGCTTTCTTTATGAAGCACTATGGTAGCAGTTGATCCCCGGTGGATTTCTTCCAAAATGTTTCTATATACTTCATCTACGCCCTGATTCCGCAGTGTCTGCATGACGGCTTATATTTCTACTGAATCAAACGCCTTCTCGTAATCTATGAAGGATATGTATAGTGGTTGGTTATTCTCTGAGCACTTCTCTATTACCTGATTGATAGAATGAATGCGGTCAATTGTTGAGTAGCCTGTTCGAAATCCTGCTTGTTCCTTTGGTTGATTGAATCCTAATGTTTTCTTTACTCTGTTAGCAATTACCTTTGTAAATAGCTTGTATACTACAGAGCGCAAGCTGAGTGGCCTGTAATTCTTCAAGTCCTTGACATCTCCTTTCTTATGTATTAGGATTATGTTAGCGTTCTTCCAAGATTCTGGTACCCTTCCCGTCAGAAGACACCTCGTAAACAGGGTGGCTAGTTTTTTTAACACAATCTGTCCTCCATCTTTCAGCAGATCTGATGTTACCAGATCCTCACCAGCAGCTTTGCCTCTTTGCATGCTCTCCAAAGCTTTTCTGACTTCTTCTATCATTACTGGCGGGGTGTCATTTGGGTTACTGCTAGTTCTTATAGGATTAAGGTCGTGGTTGTCTCGGCTACTGTGCAGATCTCTGAAAACTCCTCCGCTATTTTAACTATCCTATCCACATTGGTAGTTATTTTGCCTTCTTTGTCCCTTAGTGCATACATTTGACTTTTGCCTATCTCAAGTTTCCTCTTCACTGCTTTGACGCTTCCTCCGTTTTTCAGAGCGTGTTCAATTCTCTCCATGTTATACCTTCCTACATCGCGTACCTTACGTCTATTAATCAACTTCGAAAGCTCTGCCAGTTCTATTTTGTCTGTTGTACTTGACACTTTTATGCTTTGACGCTTCTTAATTAGGTTCTTCGTTTCCTGGGAAAGCTTGCCAGTGTCCTGTCTAACTACCCTGCCTCCAACTTCCACTGCACACTCCGTAATGATACTCGTTAGATTATCATTCATTGTATCTACGCTAAGTTTGGTTTCCTCACTAAGAGCCGAGTACCTGTTCTGCAGCGACACTCTGAATTCCTGTACTTTCCCTCTCAGTGATAGCTCATTGATTGACTTCTTGCGTATCAGTTTCTGTCGTTCCTTCTTCAAGTCTAGGCGAATTCGAGACCGTACCTTTATATGGTGACTGCATCGTACCTTGCCAACCACTTTCACATCCTGCACGATTCCTGGGTGTGCAGTCATTATAAAATCTATTTCGTTCTTATTTTCGCCCTTAGGGCTCCTCCATGTCCACTTGCGGCTTTCTCGTTTTCGGTAAAAGGTATTCAAAGTTTGTAAATTATTGCGTTCTGCGAATGCTACTAGTAGCTCTCCTCTGGCGTTTCTAGGGCCGATGCCATATTCTCCTACTGCCTGGTCTCCAGCCTGCTTCTTCCCTACCTTTGCATTAAAGTCGCCCATCACTATAGTATACTGTGCTTTTACCTTACTCATTGCCGAGTACACGTCTTCATAGAAGCTTTGCTAGATGTAGGCGCGTAAGCCTGTACTACCTTCATCTTGTATCTTTAATTCAGTTTAATTACAATACCTAACACTATGTTTCTGTGAATTAGGAACCCCGCTCCCAGTTCTCTTCTGTCTACCAAGCCCCGACAGCATAGGACGTGCCCATTCTGTAGCAGAGTATAGGCCTCATCTGTCCTCCTAACCTCACTGAGCCCTATTATATCCCATTTAACACCCTCTAGCTCCTCGAATAGTACAGCTAGACTTCCCTCACTAGATAAGGTTCTAGCGGTAAACGTTGCCAAGTTCAGGTTCCAAAGGCGGCCTGTAGTCCAGTGATTCTTGGCACCCTCTGCTGCGTTGCAGATCTGACCGCCGCCATGGTCAGTTGCTTCGCAGCTGCTGGGAACTGAGGGCCGTGAGTTATTTGACGTATGCATGTGGGAGGTAGTGGCCAGATCTGCACCAGGGTGGCCAATCCTTCTCTGGTGAGGGAGTGCGTTCCCGACGGTGGTTACCGGTGAGGCCGCACCCCAGGCCTCTTAATGCAGTTCCATCAACACGCGGATTTTTTTTTCCGGTTGGGAACTGCGCGGCACCGGGATTTGAACCACGGACCTCTTGCATGCGAGGCGGATGCTTTAACCACTACGCCATCGCCGCACCCGGATTGTTATGATCTAAATGTAGGTTTCAGCGGTGTATCATTCAAGTTTGTAGTTATTTTTATAAAAATGTTTCAATGAAATAAGACTTCTGCTCATTACCCCATTAATTAAGGGTCTAGAGAGTACAGAGTTAGGCCTCTGATTAGCCTACGGGCTAATCAGAGGCCCAATTAATATATTAAGCGGACAAAATTTGAATTCCTTTGTGAGTTGATGTTACCAAATTATTCTTTTTAGTGATTAGGCTTGATTTTGGTCACGAAATAGTTCCGGTACTATTACTCCTGTCCTGATGAAACCTGAGCGGCGACAGGTCTACAATTAGGGCTTTGCACTGTATGAGTTAGAAGTTTCCCGGTAGGTTATGAGCAAAATTAGTAGCGATCGTAAGGGGAAAAAAAACACGTGGTTCAAGACTGATCTGACGGGCGTACCTTTTTACCGAGCAGTGAGCCACCCTCCTCCTCTGAGCGAGGGAAGACGCGGGCGCCACACGTTTATTAGCGGTTTTCGTTATATTCTTTCTAACTCTGTATCTTCCGGTTACCTTAAGCTATCATAATTATTTTTACACGGAAAAAACCGGACTGTTGTGTTCTAAAAGAAGATATTAGCTATTTTTCGGTGGCGTTTGTAGCTCCTTTTGAAAGTTTGTTTTATTGAAATGAGCTTTTTGCTACCACCTTAATTAATGGCCTAGAGTGTACGGAATTGGGCCTCCCGGTAGCCTACGGGGTGCGGTTTATTATTATATTAAGCGGACAAAATTTAAATGCGTTTGCCAGGTGATATTACCAATTTAATCTTTTCAGTGAATAGGCCTAATTTTGATTACGGAATAACTCTGGAACTATTGAACCTAGCCTGATCAAACTTCAATAGCATCAGGTCTACCCTAAGGACTTTCAAGTTTATAAGTAAGAAGTTTCCCGGTAGAATATTAACGAATCTACAAGCGATCGTAAAAACACGTGGTCCGACTGTTGTTTTCACAGATTAACACTGTTTTCCGCTCCTAAAACTTAAAATTTTTGTTTGTAATAGCAGTATTTGTAGCGGTTGAACTCCTTGTATCCACGAACAAATAGACACCACTCTGATCCTCCTAGAACCAAAATTGCTAAAGTTATAGGCAGATATGTGCAGAGCTCACTTACGCGTGCTGCTGACACGGCCACTCCCGTGAACATCGATAGAGTTTCGCAAATACACAGGCAAGTTTAAGCCTAGAGGCAATTCGCACTTTTAACTTGGGTATTGCTACCCAAGTACAGAGCCGAAGTACAGAGCCTCAAATCTCGGCTAAACACTACTGATAGAACATTAACGGATTTATGCAAGCGGATGACCGAGCTAGAAGCACACTACCAGGCCCTTATTCCTATCCGAAATGACATCGAAAAGATGCGGGCAGACACAAGCAGCATGTCTCGCAAGATCGAGGAGTTAGAAGACCGCCTTGACGACGCGGAAAATCGATCACGTCGAAATAACCTCATCTTTTATGGCGTCTCCGACCCTACTGACAGCGAGACATGAAATGATTCCAAAAAAATAATTATCGATTTCTGTCATAATAATCTAGGAATAACCGTAGGACCTCATGACTTCGAAAGAGCTCCTCGCCTTGGTCGTCATTCGTTTGGTAGAAATCGTCCCATAATCGTAAAATTCCTAAGTTACAAAACAAAGGACTCTATCCTATCAAATGGCCGGAAATTAAAAAAATACTACCCTTAGCATTGGAGAGGACTTTTCGCTCTCCATTCGACACGCGCGAAAACAATTAATAGCATTTGCCAAGGCTAAATCTGCTAAGTTCTCATTGCGGTATAAAACCCCGCACATCGGTCCGAAAAAGTATATTTTTGATAAATTGTCTAGCACAGTCAAAGAAATCAGATAGGAGTCACCCTGTCACCATGTACCTACAAACCGACAACGCCCGGCACTTGCCAAACCACTCTCATTTTCCGTGATATTTACTAACATCTGCAGTTTCCTTCCAAAGCGCGAACTCTTATCGAACATTGTTTTGTCATCGGGAAGCAATACACTGGTACTAACTGAAACTTGGCTCAACAATAACGTTTCGGACGCGGAAATTCTGACTGACTTACCCGAATTCCACGTGTATCGTAGCTACTGAAAATGTACTCGAAGGGGTGGTGTTCTGGTCGCAATTCACCAATGTATATTATGTTCCGTTGTACACGTCACATCCGATATTGAATCATTATGGCTCATTTGCCACGCTCCTCCCCTATCAGTACATCTTGGCGTTTGTCATAGGTCACCGCATACTAATCCAGACTTCTGTAGGCACCTAAACAATGGCCTAAGGCAACTTGTTGCCACTTACCCCAATGCTCACATCCTTCTCTTTGGTGACTTCAATCACGCGAACATCGAATGGCATAACCTAGGCATGTCCTCATTATTATGTCATGCAGAGGCTAAAAACTTCATTGACGTATGTTTATATTTTAACCTGAGTCAGTCTCGGAACCAACACGCCTTATGCAAGAAACAGCAAACATCCTAAACCTAATACTAACTAACAGTCCTGAGAACCTTTCATCTATCAGTTATCTCCCAGAAATCAGCGACCATAAAATCATACATGCCCTATTTTCATTCAGTTCTGCTCCAAAGTACAAATCCGCAAACACAATACGTCTTTATGACCGGGGAAACTACAATGCAATAACTGAAGACCTTAACACCTTTTTTTCTGAGTACAAATCAGTGTTTCCCACTCGCGCAGTACATGAAAACTGGTCAATATTCAAAAATAAATTAAGTTTTCTCACTAATATGTTCATTCCGAGGGTTACCTTTCATACTAATCACAAAATCCCACGGTTTTCTGTACGTTTAAAACGGCTGAAAAATAAAAAGAAACGGCTCTTCTGTTCGGCCAAATGCCATGACACGCGGAGTGACTGGGATAAATACTTCGAAGTTGAAAAATCATATGTAGTTGAGATCCGGAACGCCAAGCATACATTTTATCACGACGACTTACCAAAGCTACTAACCAGCAACGCCAGGAAATTTTGGCAACATTTAAATCCAAAGCAGACTCACGACATCACACTAACAACGCGCATGAACCAGTGACAGACCATGAATGTGGGGAAATATTTAACACTGCCTTCGCATTTGTCTTTACTCAAGAACTTGACGCCCCTTCACAGTCACCATCAGTTAACATCGAAGCATTCATGCCAACAATCTCGTTTTTCGAAGAAGGCATTGCGTCAGTAATCGATAACATGAAGCTTTCATCATCAGTCGGTATGGACTCAATTAATTCTAAGCTACTCAAGAATGGTAAATCAATTTGTGCCGCCTATTTATCTTTCATTTTTTCACAGTCACTCGCCTCAGGAATCATTCCAGATGACTGGAAAATGGGGAAGGTCGTTCCAGTGTACAAATCAGGTAACAGAGACTCACCCTTGAACTACCACCCCATTTCATCAACTAGTGTACCCTGTAAAATCACGGAACACGTCATTTACTCTCAAATCGCAAGTTTCTTGGACTCATGTAATTTTATTCATCAATCACAACAGGGATTTCGTAAAGGTCATTCCTGCGAAACACAATTAGCGCTCTTTCTTCACGACTTGCACACTAACCTAGACCGTAACATGCAGACTGATGTAGTTTTTCTAGACAATGCGAAAGCGTTCAATAAAGTTTCTCACCGCCGCCTTTTGCGAAAACATTCACGCCTGCACCTAGACCCTAACATTCTTCGTTGGATTGAATAGTTTTTCACTAACCATTCTCAGTCAGTCTTTGTTAATGGCCACCTATCTAACTCTCTCCCAGTAGCATCAGGCTTTCCCCAAGGATCTATCCTTGGTCCCCTTCTTTTTCTAATATATTGTCGCGCAGCAAAGGACGACAAAGTTGTCTTTAAGGAAAACAAGTTTATTGGAGCGAACCTGTGCTCCCCTAACAACTGAAAGAATACACAGGCGGCGAAGCAGCAGCCGGCAAAACGACGTGCACGCTAGTGAGTGTCGGCGATCGAATGTCGCGGCATCGGCTGTGCGGGAATTTATATCCCTCGGCGCGAGGGTTTCTCGAATAGTCTAATTGTATCGAGAACGCCGTGATAGCGTTTGTTCGAAACGCTGTTCGTTCGGAACGCTCGGAGCGCTGTTCGATAGCGTTTGTTCGAAACGCTGTGATAGCGTTTGTTCGAAACGCTGTGAAAACAGTGATAGCACAGGCCGGCGCAGCCAGGCCGAAAAAACAAAACACAAATAAACAAACCCAATGCATGGTTCGCGGCATTACCCCCCCTCTAAGAGTGCATCGCCCCGATGCTAACATAAGGGACAGTCCAAACAAATAAAAATAAAAGTTCGTCATCGTCCGTAGAAAGGTTTTAAGTGAACCACATTGAGGACTTCGGGCCGCGTGCGTCGTTGTGATGTACGGGAGTCACCATCGGGGATCACTTCGTACGTTAGTTCGCCAACACGTTGTAGAATCCGGTAGGGTCCGAAATAGCGTCATAGAAGTTTCTCACCGAGTCCACGTCGTCAAATGGGAGTCCAAACCCACACACGATCTTCAGGATGGTACTCGGCGTCTCGGCGTCGGAGATTGTAGCGTCCGGCATCCACCAGTTGCTGGTCCGTTATACGAACTCGAGCAAGCTGGCGGGCCTCCTCCGCACGTTGGAGGTATCCTTGGACGTCGGCGTTGAGGTCGTCGTCTTCTACGTGCGGAAGCATGGCGTCGAGCATCGTAGTCGGCCGTCTTCCGTAGACGAGCTCGAACGGTGTCATCTGCGTGGTTTCTTGGATAGCCGTGTTGTACGCAAACGTGACGTACGGAAGGAGTTCGTCTCACGTCTTATGTTCAACGTCGACGTACATAGACAGCATATCCGCGATTGTCTTATTCAGCCATTCCGTTAGTCCGTTCGTTTGGGGGTGGTACGCCGTCGTTCTTCAGTGATCTGTGTTGCTGTAGCGTAAGATTCCTTGCATGAGCTCCGCAGTGAAGGTCGTTCCGCGGTCCGTGATTAGGACCTCAGGGGCTCCATGTCACAGCACATCCATGCCGCGAACGCATATCCAAGGTCCTCTCGATCATCAAAGCCTCGGTGACGAACTCAGCGACGGTCTTAGGGGGGTTGCGGTTGAGTCCAGCGAAGAGCTCTTTTTTAACTCCCCGCATCAGAATGCGCACCTTCTTCTCTTCTGCCATTTTGGGGTCAGCTCTCCGGAACACCATCTTCATCTCCTCAGCGAACAGCACAACACCTTCGTTAGGGTGTTGCATTCGCGTCTCAACAAAAGGGTGGCTCGTTCTTTCCGCACAACCGTAGCCAATGTTTTGAAGAATTCGCTCCTAAAGAGAGTCCAGTCGGTTAGGGAGCCTTCATGGTTCTCAAACCACGTTCGAGCTGCATCCTCCAAATAGAAGAAGACATGACGAAACGTTTCTTCGTCATCCCACCTGTTAAAGATGCGGATGCGCTCCAGCTTCTCCAGCCACTCTTCCGGGTCTTCACCAGGAGACCCTCGGAATGATGGGGGCTCACGAGGTTGTTGCAGAACGACGGAAGGGTTGGTAGCGCTGGTCATGGTGCCTGCGTTTATCATCGTGGTTTTTACGTCTTCTTTCCTCTTTTTATCCGGGAGCAGTCCAAACTTTGGCTGAAGGCCTTGCTGTCGGCGGCTGACACGAGTTGGGCGTGCTTGTCGTGTTGGGCTTGCTTGTCGGCTTGGCAATGGCTTAGGGTTCATGTACCCCACACCTCCACCAGATGTCGCGCAGCAAAGGACGACAAAGTTGTCTATAAGGAAAACAAGTTTATTGGAGCGAACCTGTGCTCCCCTAACAACTGAAAGAATACACAGGCGGCGAAGCAGCGGCCGGCAAAACGACTTGCATGCTAGTGAGCGTCGGCGATCGAATGTCGCGGCATCGGCTGTGCCGGAATTTATATCCCTCGGCGCGAGGGTTTCCCGAATAGTCTAATTGTATCGAGAACGCCGTGATAGCATTTGTTCGAAACGCTGTTCGTTCGGAACGCTCGAAGCGCTGTTCGATAGCGTTTGTTCGAAACGCTGTGATAGCGTTTGTTCGAAACGCTGTGATAGCGTCTGTTCGAAACGTTGTGATAGCGTTTGTTCTAAACGCTGTGAAAACAGTAATAGCACAGGCCGGCGCAGCCAGGCCGAAAAAACAAAACACAAATAAACAAACCCAATGCATGGTTCACGGCAATATATTAACGACTTGCCCGACCATGTCATCATTGGCATGTTCACGGACGACTGTGCCATTTATCACACTATCAGTAACCAGCATGATCACCTGTGTCTCCAAACCAATCTTAACAACGTGCTTAATTGTTGTAACACATGGTTAATGACCCCTAATCCTTCTTAATGTAAACTTGTGTCTTTTTCTCGTCGCCACAGCCCATATCGCTTCCAGTATTTCATCGTTAACACCGCAATTGAATCATTACCATCTTATAAATATCTTGGAATAACCTTGTCTTATGATTTATCCTGGCATACCCACATCGCTAATGTAGTTTCATATCTCATCGCTTATCTCATCGAACCATCTCATAAAGCACTTGGTTTTCTCAAACGCCATCTCCGCCTAGCCCCCGTACATGTAAAATTACTTGCGTACAAATCTTTTATCAGACCGAAATTAGGATATGCATCTGCCATATAGAGCCCACATCAAGCGTATTTAATCAAAGCATTGGAAGCGGTACAAAACCGTGCTGCCAGATTCATTCACTCGTCTTACTCATACGATATCAGTAGTTCATCTTTGAAAGCGAAATCTGGACTGCCACCCCTTTCTTTGCGCTGCCGCACTGCAACTCTCGTGCTTCATCACGAATTATTTCATTCTTTCCTTAATCGGCCACCTTGTATAGTAGCCGCAGCACGCATATCTCATCGAACCAGTCATCTATTTCAGGTTTCCCGCAAATCTTCGTGCACCACTGCTTTTTCTGCCTCGTCCTTTTTTCCGAGCCGCCACGGACTGGAACGGCCTCCCCCGGGACATCGCCAACATCGCCTCATCATCTGCCTTTCAAGACCGTATTATATCATCTTCAATGCTAAAACAACTCTTACTGCTTATTGTTAACCTGAATGAAACCCCACGCCTTATGTAATGCCCCTCCTAGAAAGGGGGCCCTTTAAGGTAATAAACTGAACTGAACTGAACTGAACTGAACAGGTGGTATAGACAGATACAATTTCAAAGTGGCACCATTATCTGAGACCGTAGAGTCCTGGAGGGAAATCGACGTAGGCACGAGGTCTGAGAAATTCAGACGTAGGTTATAATAACATGCAGGGTGGCAGGAATAGGTTGAAATGAGAACAGGTAGAAGAACAGCTAATAGAGAAAAAGCTCATGGTATACATGGGTTTGTAGAAACACAATTGGGGACTTGGAGCAACCACCTAGCAATCCAGACTTTGCATGAAAATATTGTATTAGAACAGAAGGAAGCAGAGAGGGGGTGGTATTGGGGCTTTATTCATGAAAGTACAGACTCGCAAAGGGTCAAGCAGGAGTGCAGAGAACATTTATAGCTAAAAGGAAAAGTGGCAGAGCAGTATACGCTCGTGGGTTTTGTATACGTGTTGTAAAGGACAACTACCGATCGGCGAAGAAACCAGACCGAACGCCGTTTTTTGTTTTCAACTTCTTCTTCTTCTTTCTTGCAGTAATAGCATGCACACGTTTATTCCTTTTGTTTTCCAACATGCTCTCGCCCCTCAGTAGCATCGCTCAATTCGAGTCTGTACAATTTCTGTACTGTTTTTCTGAAAAACTTCCCGTCTTGAGCTTTCACTCGACAAGCTCGTATTATTCCATCTTGTCCAGGGTAAACGTCTGTGATTCGCCCAAGGGGCCAAACTCTTCTGGAAATGCCAGGCGCTCTCGATTATCACCACGTCATTTACTCGGAGGCAGTTGCTGGGATGAGCTGGGTATAGGTGAACTGCCCGTTGTTCTAATAAATACACTTTTTTCCATCGCATCCACATATGATCCATCATCTTCTGTCGGTATCTCAACTTTTTGCTGATGTCTTTTCGACTAGTTTGAGCACTGATGGCATCATAGGCATTGTTGCTTTGATCCGGAGGCGCTAATAATGAACGTCCAACAAGAAAATGTGCTGGACATATCGGAGAGGGCTCTTTGGCGTCTGTATACGTGTAGGTCAGCGGTCTTGAGTTAACAACCGCTTCTACCTCTAGTAGCATTGTTTCAGCTGTTCGCTGCTGAGTTTGCTTATACCCATCACCTTGCGCAACGATGACTTGACAGTCCAAACAAGCCTCTCCCCCCAATCGCCCCACCAAGGTGCCCCTGGCACGATAAACTTCCACTCTATGCGGTAGTTCAGCAGAAAAGATGTGAATGAAGAGCTCTTGATGACACTCCAGATGTTCCAGAGGTCCCGTGACGCTCTCTTGAAGGCGAGAGCGTTATCCGAGTACATTGTCGCGGGTACTCCTCTGCGAGCAAGAAGCCTTAGCCCACAATCTCTTTCGCAAAACGTTATTCATAAACATTTCTTGTGTAAGTTGTCTTTCATTAAAAATGGGCTTACTGAATTGCGAAAAAATAACTCAAAGTGCAATGTACGAGATCACTATGAACTAAGGAGGACGTCAATTATGATAAATATTAGGTTTGAAGCATTGAGAAAGCACTGTGAATTTCAGCAATTTTTGTATTGTTACTTTAAAAAAAGCTCTGGCACCAAAAATGTATAAGTGGTTTGGAGTGAATTGATATATATTTTTAATACAGCTTCCTGAGAAAAATATTTACAGTTTTGATACTGAGGTGGTGGTATTATAGTGATGCATAAACAGTGTGATATATGTCCAAGTCAGAAGGGGGTAGTAACAAGTACTGAACAGATTGCTGTAGGTTGTACATGTTGAACGCGAACAGTCAAGGGTTATTGGACATGCAGGTGCTTTAACATCAAATTTGGTTGCACACAAGCACTCAGCTTGCAAATAAAAAGAGCTGTGCTATCTTGATGTGATAAGCTCTATTACAGAGGTTGCCTTGAGGATGCGGACATTTTCGCAAAACTTGAGAAACAATGCAGTTATGCCACAATACATTGAAATAGTACCACAAGAATCACGCCATTATGCTTTTCATATAGCACTGGTGCTTGAATAAGCTGTATGGGCCATAGTTACTTAGTTATTTGTTTTTCAAGATATCACATACTCTCCATGGTAACAAGAACTTCAATAGGAAACCAAATTTTGTTATACGTGTTTCCTGGTTCCTGTGTGAATGGTGAGTATTAACACTGAATGCCAGGGAAGCTAAAGAGCATCAACCACATGGTTGAAAAAGCTAATTATAAGCTAAAGTACTTATGAGTCAACTCATCAGTATAATTGAGCCACGAGTCTGAAAGCGGCCGGCTGAGTAATATTTTGGTGAGTTTGAGCCCAAGCGAATTTGGTTGACGAAAATATTGGGGAGTGTGAGTTCGAGTGTATTCGGTTGAAAAACTTCTTAGTCCAAGCCCAAAGCACAAAATATATCTTTTGGGTCCACCGAAAAAAAGTCGGCCAGAACACATCCAACCAGAACTAATCCCACCGGAACACAGCACACCGGTGTGGTCTTCCCACCAGAACACGTCAGACTGGGTGGCGTTTGCGCAGGACACACCACACCGGGTCAATATTCACACCAGAACACATCACACCAAAATACATCTCACCAGGAGAGGCCAGAGTAGGTCGGTATTTCCACCAAAACACAGCCCACCAGGCTGGTGTATACAACAGAAAACGCCAGTTTCATCTGGTGTGTGAGCTCCTGCTCCAGAGATAGTGGGTTCAAGAAGAAGGTTAAGCAACCCTGGCTGTCACCCTGCAGCAACGCCTCCTCTAGAAAGATGCCTGCCACATGAGAAGAAAAACAGCTGCCACGCCCTTTCCTTCCCTGAATATAAAATGTTCTCGGTCGCTAGCGTCACCTGTGGCGGACGGTGCAACGACGCAACACTTTGCATAGCCTCCGAAACAGTGGTGCACAGTTGCAGGTCTCGAACAACTCTCGACTGACGCGCCCCGATTGGCCGCAAATGAAAAACGCTTAGCTGGTACCGCCCGCCACCAGGATGATAGTGTCGGTCGTGAGCGCCACCGCGCGAAGCTTGTTTAAAACTGAAGGCAGGCCAACTCCGCTGGGAGCACGAGTCATTTCTCAGACATCTTTCTAGAGCAGGCGTTGCCTGCAGTTTCTGGCAAAGAGCGGAGAGCATCGAACGCGCTGCTTGCATGCAGTCTTCTTTCTGCGATTAAAAGCTTTCCCTGCCTTTCGGCCCTCCTCGTCTTATCACATATGGTGCAGTCGACGTCTGAAAACTGCTACAGCCACTTTTCCGCCAGGTAAGTCACCATGCCTTCGAGCAAACACTGCTGATCACCAAACGAACCCTAAGCCTAACCAGCCCTGTGTGTCAACGACGATATAGGTCATCAACTGGCGTGTTGCCACCGCCGAAGACCTCACCGCAAGCCTTAAGCCTAACCAGCCCTGTGTGTCAACGACGATATAGGTCATCAAACAGCGTGTTGCCACCGCCGAAGACCTCACCGCCATGAATGTGCGGTTAATTCGCAACGCATTGCAGCACCACAGCCTCTCTACCACCAGCAACAAGGAGGAACTTATCGACCGACATTTCGTTTATATTGCGAAAAATCTACCGCCAGTTCACGAACCTGAGCCAAGCGCGCCTGACATTTCCACGCCGCTAGCGGCAACACCAGCGCCTACGATGTCATTCCCAGCCATGCCCTCCTTCACGTCAGACCCAGCAGAGAACATGCAACGTATGGCAGCCTTTCTTCCCCAGAATATGGCCATGATGATGACAACGATGGCAAGTCATATGAACCAAGTGCATGTGACAACGCTGCCGAGTCTATCAGCTTCGCTGCCTACTTTCAAGGGAAGTGGCACCCCGACTTTCAAGCACTGGATACAAGAGCTCGAGCACGTTTAACAACTTGCACAATGGGAAGACGTGCCTCTCCTCGTCATCACGGAGATCGGATCAGGCACGCATGGTCGACTGTTCTATCCACTTTTCTTAAAATGTTGGGAAATTCGCAGCATACTGGCATGCCTCAACAGGGCGTCAGCCTACCACCTGGACCATCTGAAAATTAGGACTCCAAGAACAATTGAACAAGCCACTTTCAATGGTACAGTGGCCACAGAAGGTCACAGTCCACACACAGAAAGCCAGAGAGAGCCTGCAGCAGTATGCTTTTGGAAAATTCAAGATCTTGTCTCGCTTCCCAGTTCCCATTACTGACAAGAAACGCATCGAATACCTCGTTCAAGGCGTTCGCGACGACCAGGTAGCCACATCCATCGCTGTCCAACGACCCCATACTGTGGAAGAATTTGCCAACATTGTAACAGAATTGGATAGAGCACTCGGCCATGCGTGCCTGATCCGATCTCCGCAGCCGACATAGAAAATTGTAGGAAAGTCGAGACAGCCCCAGTTTTAGAGTGCTACTGCTGGCACTGACAGCACTGTGGACACCCAACAGCATGCTCCAGCATCTACGTTCCAGTATACTACAAGCATGATGCAACCTCTTCTCATCGCCAGCCTACAATCTGATGACAAAGAGACAAGGTACAAAGCAATTTCAGCCAAGTATGGTTCCCCAGCATACAAAAGAGGGCAAGACTTCAGAGAGGCTGTTTGTTACAACTGCCAACAAAAAGGTCACCTTGCAAGTTGATGTACTGCCCCAAAGCACCCTGCTAACGACAGACAGTCCCCAAAGCACTAACAGCGCGTGTGGGCCTCGTCGATGACACCAGGTACGGATAAATATTGCGATGCGCCATGGTTACTGCTGAAGTCAACGTAGCGGAAGAGATCAGCGCCTTTCTTGACGGTGGCTTCAATATCACAATTGTTGCAGAAAATCAAGCATCAAACCTTGAAATTAAGCCATGGACCAAAATACCTTTGCTCGTCGTCGGCGGAAACTCCGTTGTGCCTGAAGTATCTGCCTTTTTAAAAATTACCATTGGACCACTATCTGCAATTGTCAAAGCAGCAATCCTTGAATGGAACGTCCTTCTCCTATTCTAGGTGAAGATTGGTTTAGCGCAGCTCAAGCCGAACTCCACTTCAAACCTCCCAAGTTACCTGTCATCTGCCAGCCATCTTGCAACATTGTTGTGCAGTGCAACGAAGTATTGCCAAGGATATGAAATGAATTATTTTTCACGACGTCTGCATTGCCACGTTTTCACACCTTGCGGTCAACAGCCGAGCCTCTTCAAGCCGAATAAGAGCCTGACGAGAACAAACCACTGTGAAGCCAGCTCAACAAAAATGCCCTAGTTCATCTCCAAACCACGAGCCCATTCCAGGCAAGCTCTTCCAGCCCATTGCCTTCAGAAATGTCACGTTCATCGCCACTCCAGAACACTCCTACGTCATAAATGCTACCTCTTTGTGAACCTTTGTGCACGAGCGAGCCCTCACAGCACAGCTACAGAACTTCGCTTGGACTGCATCCTAGCGAAGCGTACAACAGGGAACTTGCCACTGACTATTTGCCGTCTGAGAATGACAACAAAACGGACACTTAAGTTGCTCACCACTCTAAGTGCGACATGAAAAGTGCACAAGGAAACAAAGCATTTGCACAGGCAGTGCCATATGCTGATCTTTCGCCAGTGTCCCAGAATTCAGAGGTGACCTGCCACGTGTCTGCCACCATCCCAAAGACATTGCAGCTCTTAAAGTTCTGCGAAGAGCAACTCCACGGCATCACTGTTGCGCAGCCTAGCAAATATGCTGCAGTTCTGTCAAACTGTTGCACGACACCGACAATGCCACAGCTGACGCCTGCCCCTGTGCAGCCGTCTCTTGCAGTCCCCATCACAGTAGTGTCCTCCGTGGAATAATCGCTTGCATACGTGCCACAGCAACCTCTTCCTTCAACTTGCTTCTCTGCATTTTGCGCACAAATGTTAAAGCCAACTCCTGGCAGTGTGCCCCCTAAGGTGCATATATACAGCACGAAGAAAAAGTCGTCAACACCGTCACCCAGTGCCTTGAAGTCCACTTCCAAGTCTCACTTTTCGAATGGTGGTGAGACTACTTTGAAATCTGAAAAGAGTGGCACAACATTGGGCTTTTCTAACCGGGTAAGAAACGGCGCAAGAAGCACAAGCACAACTAAATACTGGTAGATGCACAATCCCAAGTTTAGTTCCAAGAAAGCAAGCACACAAACTGAACCTCCGGAGAAGTAATTTACGATTTTGAGCAATATGACAACCAAGTCATCAGGACAGAGCTGCAAGGAGGGCCAGGTCCCACATGTGACGAAACCTCCACCCGGTCCTGTCATGACATCTTACCTTCATGCGCACATGAAGCTTCCGCCCAACCTCCAAGTCGATGACCCCAGCGTCATTGTACGCAACCTCATCTGCAGGACTTAGACCTTTCGACACAATATTCTTTTTTTCGTTTTCAATTGGACTTGAACTTCTGAAGGGAGGTGGAATGCCAGATTAGTTTTGTTTTCTTTTTTCAAGTGGACTTGGACTTCTAGGTAGGGTGATATGTGAGCTCCAGCTCCAGAGACTCCAGAGACTCCAGCTCCAATTTGAAAAAGAAGGTCCAGCAACCGTGGGTGTCGCTTCGCAGTTTCCGGCAAAAAGCGGAGATCATCGAACGCGCTGCTTGCACCAGGCAATGCAGTTCAGGAAATCTGATGGTAGCGCCAGAACACACAGCCTATAGCGAGTAGGGACAGGAAAACCGAGTCTTCCAATGCTTAGCCTTTCGAGTAGACGCAGCAAAACAGGACTTGCACGTGCTTATTATTTTCTGTTTTAGCTCTAAGTAGGGGGGTTACGGCTGAATATGTAAGCGCCCAGGAAGCCTTTTTTGAAAACGCGCCAAAAAGCGCATTGACACTTCAGCGTCTCGATGTGTTCAGCGAGAGTTCCATTTTCTTGGAATTCCTGACAGTCGGTACCAACAATGCTGACATGTCCCAAAAAGCTTCGTCGTGCCCTCTGGTCCACTGTTCGTGCCTATGCAGTCTTCTTTCTGCGATTAGAATCTTTTCCTGCCTTTCGGCCCTCCTCGTCCGCTTACAGGTGTATCCACCAGATTACACCAGAACACACCAGACACACTCTGGTGGGTTATGTTCCATTTCACAGTAGCGTATTTTTTCGCGTTTGAGCTTCTCAGCGCACAACAACAGGTTCGCGGCGTCCTACCAATAAAAAAATGTCTGCCACACATGAGAGCACAAAAGAATCGTACTTGAACACAGGAAATACGAGGCAAGCTACCACCCACGCACAATAAAATACAAAAAGGACGAAAAATTCCACGAAGCCACAGAAATTCTCGAGGGACGACAATGTAACGCGAAGTGTCGTCCGCTTTGATTGGTGGAGTATCACTGCCCTTATCAAAAAAGCGGCTGCAACTGTCAAATCAGTGGAGACGCACTGGCCCATTGACAATGTCGTGACGCAACAGGCCGCACCTTCTTTTTTATCTAGCGGCCACGTCACTAATACCACTGTGACCAGACAGTCATTGAAAGACTATATATCTTCTTCTTCGTTAGTGGCACGATGACTGATTTTATTGATTTAAGACACCAACTGAGGGTAGTTCCTGCGTCGTAGACTTCACACACATTGAAGGGTCGCCTTAGACCCGCAGAATATAATAGACCATTTACCAGGAAATTATCGCATAAGAAATTTCATTGTGGCTAGAAGGGCGGCGAGCTCTTAGCTATTTGATGTCGTGACGTGTGAAGTCTTCAACTTGACAGTGATTGAGCGAGATGGAAACAGAAAGGCGCCCGTTGAACTTCCCGATACGGAACCGTCTGTATATGTATGTGTTCGGTTAGCATACGATACATGCAAAAGGTCAAATGAGGCTCGATTGGTGGCTGCAGATGACAGGCTAGCCTTTTTTATATCGTCAACACTTCAATGTGCTCGGAAAGTCTTTTCAGGCACCACTCCGGGCTTAGCAGTATCGTTGCGGGTGAGAACCTCTTGGAGATGGGACGCTGGTTAGCTGCGACAACTGTGCAGAACTCTGCCTTCGGTCATTCTAGTAGCATGTCAGCGAAGTGTTGGCCAGACAGTATAAATATATGGCAAATATAAGCCCAGACTGTGTCCCCAGTTATGTATTTCATAATCGGTGGTCTTTGGTAATGACAATCGTTGTGGCCGTGTTAGCACACCTAGGTAATCCCAAGCATTGTTGTAGAACTTGACATTGCAGGACCCCGATGTTCCTTAAAAATAGAACTATTTTATCGATGTATACGGCTGGCACAGCCTCCTTACTCAAAGCTAGACCAAATACCAGCATAATGTACGGATTAATGGTTTAATAGGGCGGGCCGAAGACAAGCAAGATTTGAAGCGGACGGTTGTCGATTCTAGAGGCACCGTCAACTTGCCTTACATATGGGATTTCTTGCACGCTTTAGCGTTGCACGATATGCTTTAGCATTGCACTACAAAAACGAGCTGATGACAATATTGGAACAAAGTTTCTCTATTTACGTTTTCAAAAAGAAGATACATTTCTTCTATAAACTCAGACTTTCATATCTCTTCCGATTCATCTTCTTAATTTATATAACTTGCAAATGCGGCTCATACCTGTGTTTATTATTATTATTTTATTTTGGCTGTCATCATTGTGCATAAATAGTTAATCATTATTTCTTTATGTGCCAATCATAATTACTTACATTTTTTATCAAATGGCTCTATGTCAGAAAAATATTGCTAATGTCTGATGGTATTTTATAGAGTCAATTTCGTACTCCTATATATAACTGCTTATGTATGTGTGTATATTTATTATAAAATAATTATAATATTATAAAGGAGATTTATTAGCTCGAGCCGCTGCTGCACACTCGATGCTGCTGCCTCTGCGCTGGAGTACTTCCTCTTCTTTACAATGGCCCCACGGAGAAAAAAAGGAGCCATCCTGGCGACTTAGTCCTGTGCAGGCGGCGTTGAACCGTGGTATTGCTTGAGCCTCTGTACGTGTACAACCTCGCGGTTGCGACGTCGCAAGTCTGATGGTGGCGTAAGAGGCTCAATGAGGTAGTTTACTGGCGAAGTTTGTTCGACAATACGATATGGCCCATCGTACTTTGGCAGAAGTTTGGAAGAGAGCCCAGGTGTGCGATGCGGCACTGACAGCCATACAAGAGAACCCGGAAGAAAAACGGGAGTTGAGGTCTGGGCATCACGAATTGCCTTTTGCCTGTTTTGGTCATCGCAGGTAAAGCGACGAGCTAACTGGCGGCATTCTTCTGCGTGTGTGGCGGCGTCCAAGATCGGTAGGCACTCGGACGCGTCTGGTCGATAGGGCAAAATGGTGTCAATGGTGTGGGAGGGGTGACGGCCGTAGAGGAGGTAAAAAGGGGAGAAGCCTGTTGTCGCTTGCGTCGCCGTATTGTAGGCGTATGTAATGAATGGGAGAACTAAGTCCCAGTTAGAGTGGTCAGGCGTCACATACATAGATAGCATGTCACCGAGAGTACGATTAAAGCGCTCGGTAGCCCCATTGGTATGTGGGTGGTAAGCGGTACATGTGCGATGTACAATAGCACACTCAGCGAGCAATTTTTCAATGACCTCGGACAAGAAGGCACGGCCGCGGTCACTGAGGAGTTCTTGAGGGCCTCCATGACGCAACACAAAATGACGTAATAGGAAAGTGGCAACCTCTTGTGCTGTAGCCGTTTTAAGAGCAGCGGTCTCAGCATAGCGCGTTAGGTGGTCGATGGCAACTATTATCCACCTGTTGCCAGTCGGAGTCAATGGAAGTGGCCCATAAATATCTATTCCAACCCGTTCGAAGGGTCGGGAAGGGCATGGTAAAGGCTGCAGTTCACCGGCGGAGGCGTGTGGTGGAGATTTTCGGCGCTGACATTCGGCACAAGAGCGGACGAAGTTGCGGACGAAGGTATACATGCCACGCCAGTAGTAGCGATGTCGAAGCCTTTCGTAGGTCTTGAAGACTCCTGCGTGGCCACATTGTGGGTCAGCGTGAAAAGAGGAACAAATCTGCGACCTCAGGGTTCGTGGAACGACGAGCAGCCACTTGCGTCCCTCTGGTGCGTAGTTACGTCGATAGAGAAGCGTGTCACGTATCGAGAAGTGTGGAACTTGGCGCCGAAGCGTTCGCGTCTTTGGGAGTTCAGAAGTGTCGGAGAGATGATTGAGGAGAGACGCAGTCCACGGGTCATTGCGTTGTTCGATAGCAATGGTGTCAAAGTCAAGCGATGACAATGTGGAATCGCAAGCGGAGTCAGCTGTGGCATTCTGGGACAAGGGGGAACGGGAAAGGGCGTCGGCGTCAGCATGCTTCCGTCCTGACCGATAAACCACGCGTATGTCGTAATCTTGAATTTTCAACGCCCAGCGAGCGAGGCGGCCAGATGGATCTTTTAACGTCGAAAGCCAGCACAGCGCGTGGTGGTCGGTCACGACGTCAAAAGAACGACCATATAGATATGGGCGAAACTTTCCAAGGGCCCACACAATGGCCAAGCACTCCTTTTCTGTGACGCTGTAGTTGCTCTCAGCCTTGGTAAGTGTGCGACTAGCGTATGCCACGACGTATTCCTGATGTTCCGGTTTACGCTGTGCGAGCACAGCACCCAGGCCTACACCACTGGCGTCGGTGTGGATTTCAGTTGGCGCTTCAGGATCGAAATGGCGTAGAATTGGTGGCGTCGTAAGAAGCCGTCGCAGGGTGTTGAAAGCCTCGTCGCAGGCAGGGGACCACGATAAGAGGTCTTTACAGCTGCTGAGAAGTTGCGTGAGAGGTGATATAATAGACGCGAAGTTTCGGACGAATCGCCGGAAATACGAACACAAGCCGATGAAACTTCGAAGTTCTTTGATGGTGGCAGGTTTAGGAAACGCCGTAACAGCTCGCAATTTCTCGGGATCCGGGAGGATGCCTTCCTTGGAAACAACGTGGCCCAAAATGTTCAGTTGACGCATGGCAAATCGACATTTTTTGAGATTTAATTGCAAACCGGCGTTAGTTAAGCAAGTAAGGACGTGCTGAAGGCGACGTAAGTGTGTGTCAAAGTTAGGGGCGAAGACCACGATATCATCGAGGTAACACAAGCATATCTTCCATTTTAGTCCACGCAGGATGTTGTCCATCATTCGTTCGAACGTTGCAGGTGCATTGCAAAGTCCGAAGGGCATGACGGTGAATTCATATAAGCCGTCTGGCGTGACAAAAGCGGTTTTGGGGCGATCGGCCTCCGCCATAGGCACCTGCCAGTAGCCTGACCGCAAGTCTAACGAGGAAAAGAACTCGGCACCCTGCAAACTGTCCAAAGCATCGTCAATGCGCGGTAGTGGATAGACATCCTTCAGCGTGATCTTGTTCAATCGCCGGAAATCGACACAGAAACGAATAGAACCGTCTTTCTTTTTGACGAGAACCACCGGAGACGCCCATGGGCTCTGTGAAGGTCGAATGACGCCTCTGCGAAGCATGTCGTCTACTTGGTCAGCAATGACGCGGCGTTCTGTAGCGGACACGCGATATGGTCGTTGTCGCAGCGGTGAGTGGGACCCAGTGTCGATGTGGTGTTGTACTGCTAAGGCACGGCCGAGAGACGTTTGTTCAACGTCGAAAGAGTGGCGGTAGCTCTCAAGAATGGTGAGGAGTTGTGAACGCTGCGAAGATGTCAAATCTGCTGCGATTAATGGTTGAAATATGTTTGCCGACGTTGAGTCAGGCGCTGAGACGACAGCCAGTTCACAGACGGAGGTAGAAGGCACCTCATCGGGGACGGATATAATTCTGGAAGAACTGATTGTCTCGACGTGGCCAAGGCACTCGCGACAAAGTAGAGATAAAGACGACGACTCATGATTATAAATTGGCATTGTGGTTGACCCTTCTACAAGATCGAGAGCAGCAAAAGGCAGGGGGAGAGCTCTTCGGGCGACGAATATTGGAGATGGTGTGAAGAAGACCGTGCCGTCGGATATGGCGCTGCATGAAACTGGCACGAACGCAAAAGAGCATGGAGGGATGTAGGTGTCATCGCTAACGACAAGTTTAGCGGCAAACTGGGTGTCGTCGGACGCTTGGTCATCCAGTGAGCAAAATTCGACCTCAGCCCTAGCACAGTCGATTACGGCGTTATGACGCGACAAAAAGTCCCATCCCAAAATAATATTATGGGAGCATGATGAAAGAACAACGAACTCTATCGTATACAGAACGTCCTGAATTGTCACGCGGGCTGTACATACTGCGGTCGGTTGAACAGGTTGAGCACTGGCTGTGCGAAGCGATAATCCGGAGAAAAGCGTCGTAACCTTACGAATTGAGCGGCAAAATCCAGCATCTATTACCGAAACAGCTGCACCGGTATCTACAAGAGCGACGGTAGGGATATTTTCGACGAACACATCAATAACATTGGTAGGTGACAAATGAGGACTTGGGCAAACCGAAACTTGCGCAGTTCTTGCCTCAGGAACTGCGTCGTCTAGTTTTCCTCCTCGTTAGGTGCGGGCCGTCGACGCATAGGAGAAGGCGAGCGGCGGCGTGGAGAGGGCGAGCGAAGACGTCCCGGCCGAGGGCGGTGGTCGTCCTGGTAGCGGGCTGGCATTGGAGTGGAGGAACCGTATCGCGCGTTGGAGTCAAGCGGGAAGAAAGGCTCACGGCGGTTTTCATTGGTGATATGCGTCCGGCGGCGGCAATACCTTGCGACGTGTCCGGGGTATCGACAAGTGTAACATATCGGGCGATTATCGAGGGTGCGCCACGGGTTGGCGGTGTTAGTGCTGGTCCAGTGAACTGTAGCTGGGAGATAGCTCGCGCGAGGCTGGAACGGAGGCGCAGGCGCCTTGCGAGTTGGCATGGCTGCAGCCGCGGCGTAGGTGAGAGGAGCAGCCACAAGATTAGGCTCGCGGGCAGCTGGTAAGGCCTCGGCGACCTCTCCTTGAATGACGTCACGTAGAGACGATGGTAAAGTTGTGGTAGCTTCTGGTGTGAAAGGCACCAAGGAAAGCTGTCGTGCAACTTCTTTGCGGACAAATGCTTTTATTTCGGCCATTAGTGACGCGTGGTCATGACCACTGATCGCACTAGACAGCGATGCCAAATCGTGCGCTGGAGGACGTCTTGTCAGCGCTCGCTGCTTCCGCAATTCATCGTAGCTTTGGCAGAGGCTAATTACGTCGTTAACAGTGGTCGGGCTTTTCGCCAAGAGCATTTGAAAAGCGTCGTCGTCAATCCCTTTGAGGATGTGCTTACATTTTTCAGCTTCCGTCATTTCGGCGTTCACGCGTCTGCACAAATCGACGACGTCCTCTATGTAACTTGTAAAGGTTTCACCCGTTTCTTGTGCGCGTGTGCGTAAACGTTGCTCGGCACGAAGTTTTCGGACGGCAGGTCGATCGAAGACTGCTACAATCGACGTTTTAAATTGCGGCCACGTTCGGACGTCTGCCTGGTGGTTTCTAAGCCAAAGGCTGGCTACACCCGTGAGATAGAACGAAACGCGTGTCAACTTGTCCGCGTCCGTCCATCTGTTTAAAGCGCTCACCCGTTCGAAAGTCGAGAGCCACTCTTCAACGTCGTTGTCATCTGTTCCACTGAAGATTGGAGGCTCCCGCTGAGGAACACTGCCTGGACAGGTGGCCGGAAGAGATGGAAGCGTCTGCTGATCGGCGTCCGGCATAGCAGAAGGTAGCCGTCGAGAACGGAGTTCCAGGATGGTAGCGGGAAGGTGTAAGGGACGGTACCCAGCACCTCCACCAATTATAAAGGAGATTTATTAAGCAGAAAGGTTGGTGCTTGGAAGGCTTGGAAGGCGATGCACCAGCCGCAATTTCCGAGCTCGAGCCGCTGCTGCACACTCGATGCTGCTGCCTCTGCGCTGGAGTACTTCCTCTTCTTTACAATATTTATTATAAAACATTCTAGAAATAGCGTCTTTATGCCAAAAAGGTCGGGCAATGTTTACGTTCTGCTCCCGCTCAGTTTGGAGCACGTAGCGCTATCGCTAATTCCTTGCGTTTTTTGTTTCCTGCTACATAGTCGCTATTATATCACGCGCGACTGTACTGGGTGATGTCAGTGCACGTTAAAGAAACTAAGGTGGTCAAAAGTTACAGAGCCCTCCGTCATGGTGACCCGCAGATTGTTGTTTTGGGACATCTAACCCAAGTGTAAGCCACTTCATTTACCTAGCTAACATCTGCGTCTGCATGCATATTGATAAGATATCCTCCACGTTAACACAGCGCCCCTAGTTTTCAGAAGTTTATTATATTTTTGGCACATTTGCAGTCATCCCTGTACGTCATGCTGCTCATGGCTCCCATTGGTCTTCTGGCAGCGTCAGCAGTGTCCTGGTGGCCCGCGGGAGCCGCCGTTCAGCGCCGTTCGCCTCCGGCGTTGGACTTGCAGGCAGCGATTCTCGCTGCTCTGCCTCCTGGTGACCTATGCCCTTCCCACGTTGATGTGCGTGACCTTTGCCAGCAGTGCGCCAAAGTCACCAAGGACCCTAAGGCGTTCCGCATGTGCTGCAGTAACACGCGTGAAGCACGCACCTGGTGTGCAAGTTTCCTTGACTTCGGTCTTAACTGAGCATGCCATTCTGACGACCCTCATAGAGCTAGACGCCAAGCGGGCTGTGTCTTTGGGGTCGTTTCTTTAAGACACTTAGATTCATGTTGAAAAATATTACTTATTTTGTCATCTTTTTTTCTTTCTGGTGCTTAGCTGTTGTGTAAGGTGCGAGTTATACGACTTTTATCTATATATTGTATTAGCACACTTCTGCGCCCTCCTGACCGCATTACGGTACAAAATGAGAAGCTTCTCTGTCGATTCAGTCTTCACTCTGTGTTTTTCTTGATGCGCACATTGTTATATCTGGGCGTTTTATTTATGAAAGCTTCAAAATACGTTGTAATTCACATAATGCAGTCCGTACTGCTTTTTAAAGTGATTCCTTCATGTAAATGCAGTTGTGAAGGTTGCGTGAATAATCAAGCACGTTCGGTCTGTTCAAGACCTCATGAATAACTACTGCCCACGTATAACACTTCCTATACTTCAAATGTTAGCATTGATCGTGACGTATATCTGATAAGATACAAGACGCGTTGTTGAAGCCAATGCTGCATCCAGTTGTCACAAGTCATTGCCGTCAAACGATGCACTTGTATGCTTTCTGAGTTTGGCGCTACGAAGGATATTGCCTGCACAAGCTCAAACTGCCTTTCTGAGATTTATCCGTCCTCTTTCTGTCATTTCGCTAATAAAGCAGGTGAGTGTATGTTCCAAATACATTTGTGTTGATATTCTGTGTTTAGATTATTTTAAACAATATTTTGAATCGTCCGCACATTTACAAGTGAAGTGCACACGGTAAGCATGGAAATTCAGGGCTTACACAAAATCGTTTACATATCGAATATACAATCAACTGTTTAGGCGGCCATGGCCAGCCCTATACTCCCCGAGCGTCGTGGACCTCTGTCACTGAAAGTACTGTCCACACACTACATATATCATATTCTCCCAGATATCGAGCTCTTAAGTGAACAATAAAGTCAAACATTAATTGATATGTGGGGTTTAACGTCCCAAAACCACCATATGATTATGAGAGACGCCGTAGTGGAGGGCTCCGGAAGTTTTGACCACCTGGGGTTCTTTAACGTGCACCCAAATCTGAGCACACGGGCCTACATTTCCGCCTCCATCGGAAATGCAGCCGCCGCAGCCGGGATATGAACCCGCGACCTGCGGGTCAGCAGCCGAGTACCTTAGCCACTAGACCACCGCGGCGGGGCAAAATAAAATGAAACAAATTCATACAAAGTTTTAAAGGTTTCTCTGAGGACTCCAATTGTGTTATTTTGACCGTCATGAGTTTAATAAAACCACACTGAAGAGAAAGCGTAAATGCGAGTCGTGATTTCGGATAGCAAAAAGGTCACTTCGCTCACTGCCATGGTCGTGTGTATGCGAGAAACATGCTGTCACGCACGAAAAAGTAAGAACTGTGACAGTTGCTCGCGCTTATCCTGTGTACACTTGTGCGTTCATTTTGCGAATATTTCTTTCTGTTTGAACAGCGAGGTTTAGGTGTCAAGCTGTGAGAGTTGTTATTCCGCGCACTGGCCTTGTATGCTCATTTCGTGCGTGATTTCTGCTTGAGGGGTGTGCTGCAAATTACAAACTGGTTGTCGTTCTTCGCTTTATTTTGCAATTTGCTGCTGCAGCCTTCATTCCTTCGCCCGCTTAGGTCAAACAATACACGAAAACGCTCAACTACCACAGTGAAGACAGGTTTCACTTTTCTGCTGCACTCATTACTAGAAATAGGAATCAGCCATATTTTTTTTTAATCTTCTCGCTTGGATGAAGACTGTACAGTGGTAGAGTTGGTCGGTTGGTAACAACATTGTGCATGTTAAAATTATCAGGCATAACTCTGTTTGTGCATGAAGAAGAGAAGCTAGTGTATTTCACTTCTTCACTTGCTTCTTTTCTTCTTGCTCAAACAAAGATGCACTAAAATTTATGGTTCCGTTTTCATAAAACTGGTTTCTGATTTACACCAAATCAAAATGTTCTATAACGATTTGCAAAAAAAGAAATGGAAGCAGTAGTGTATGGTATTCGCTTTGCACGTGGGCTTGAACCGCTGGCAGATTGCCGTTTAAGGGAAGTGGCAGAAAAGCACAGAAATGATTTCATCTATTTTTTTTTCACTGGTGCATCTATGGCATCTTAAGGCTCTTCATGGCTTCCTGTTTAAGGTATATAGAACCTAGTTTCTCAAACAACTTTACGAGATAACGCCCGAAACCCTGAACGTCCTTGCGAACACGCCCAGGTTAGAGGCGCTTGCGAAACTGAAATGAAAATTGGACGCAAATGGACTGCTTGGCGTGGTAATACATGAGCAGAAGTCCACTTACGTATATTTGGAAAGTCGTCACGAGGTGTACTGAAAAACGCAACTTGCGTCATATCTATACGCTATTGGCCAGCCGTGATTTTTTCCTTGGCGAGCTACTAGCGTAACTGGACAACACGGAGTTGCAGCCAAGCGACACTGAGCTAATTTTGGTATGGATTGATGTTATGAGTGAGGCCGACGCGGGATGGGCTGTCGCCAGTTGGCGTTCTGTTAATACTTCGACAAAACTGCACACCTCTTATTGTGAACAAGAACATTGGTTCTAGCTCTCCCATAAAAAACGCGCCGAATGGTGTGTGCGCATAGAAAAGACACGTTAAAGAAACATTCGTAGGTCATGGTCATCATGCATTACTTCACTTTGCCAAGAGCACTGGGAATGGTTAGTCTTAGATATAAAACGCGCGTTTGTAAGACTTTGATAGTATATGGTCGTGGCATGGTGGGTAGCATACCCGGCCTCTGTTTTCGCGGACCGAAAGATTGTGGGTTCGACTGCCATCGACGAAACGTTTCACAGCAAAAGTCGTATATGGCTTGGAGAAGCGAAAAAACAATTACTCTTCGCTGTCACGAGTGGTCTTCTTTGGCTGCGCTATCAGTTACGTCATTGCCAGCGTCGTAACTAAGCATGCGCGCCACTGGCTGCGTTGTGAGCAACGTCGTGCATCCCGTCACAGCCATGGCGCCAAGTACGTGGGCATTAGTTTTTACTGAGAGCTTTCACATGGGCAAACAACGGACAACTCCAGGAGAGCGCCGACAGTGAAAACATGAAAGAGCTCAAATTTGCCGGACTGAATTTGCCAGTCCGGGCACAAAATCGGGCCCTGGAGGCTAGCTGCCGGCAGCAACTGCGTACCGATGATCCGGCTGCCTGCCAAGCCGACCTAAATTGCAAATGGGAATGCAAGTTCAGTTGACGGGTAGATCGCGCAAATCACGCCGCCCAGCTAGCTAGCGATGTCAAACGCGCACCTGTTACGGCCGCGTCCGCGTCGGAGCAGTCACCGCTGCACGCAACTGCGGTGCAGCTCCTAAACGTTCTGTTGGAAGTGGTGTGCTCGCAGCCTTATGCTTTAAAGGGAGACCCCCAGTCCCCTCAGCCAAGCGTTCCGAGTAGCTTAAGGGAACCTCTGCCTGAGTACAGCGGTTATTCGGACCGCATCAGTGCCACAGAGTACTTCGAGGCGCTGCATCGCCATCAGCAGGCTTCGCGGCTGAGCGACAGCGTTATGCTAGGCTCTGTTTTGCCCGTGTCGCTGACAGCCCAAGCGGCGAGGTGGTACCGGCTGGTCGGTCACCAAGCTCGCTCGATGGAAGAGTTTAGGGCGCTCTTTCGTAGCGAATTCCTTCCTCCTGAATACAAGCGCCGCATGCGTCGCGAGTTAGAGCTTCGCACACAGCAACCCGACGAATCTCTTCTCGAGCACGTTTGGGCTTTGCAGGAGCTCTACCTCCTTGCCGATCCTACGGCATCAGACGCCGAGAAGGTGGAGCGAGCCATACGCCAGGCTCATCCAACCTTCGCCGCTTACCTTCGGAGCGCCCGTTATCGTGACCTAAACGAGCTGGCATCCGATGCGAAGCGTATTCAGGGCGACATACTGGCGGCGCGAGCCTATCGCCCGCCGCCACCGCCATCCGCGTCTCTCAAGCCTCGTTGCGCGTGGGCTGGTCGTGACTCGTCATACTGGGGTTCCCCGAACCATGGGGCAGCCGCTGCCTCATGGTTCCGCACTCTGGACCTGTTCTCGTACGCCCGGGCGGCCACCGTTGCCCGGCCGCGTGAACAAGAACGGAAACCCTGTGCTCCAGTGCACGAGGGGATATCCGATCGTGGAGCCCCCGCTGCGGCTAGCGAACGGACACTTCGTAGCTCTAAAGGATTGCCGAAATCCTCCCCTGTTAGAGGAAAAGGCATTGTTTGCTTCCGTTGCCGTGAGCGTGGTCACGCCACGCGTGAGTGCAACGCGCCGCAACTGACACAAGGGCCTGCTAACCCGTCGGGAAACGGGGTGAGCCGTCTGTGAGCTCTCCCTTGCCGGCGGCTGCAGCAGTAGGAGAGCACGGGAGCGTAACACAACCTCTGGCACCGATGGCGTGTCGCGCTGGAGTGGACATTCCAGCCATGCCGGCACCGTTCATCGCCCTTACGATCGCTGGTCGAGAGTTTGCGGTGTTGCTGGATAGCAGGGCTTCTATCTCGCTGTTCCGCGAAGAGGTTAGGGCTCATTTTCGCGACCGCTCTGTCCGCATTCGAGCTTGCGACACTGCCTTCCACCTCGCCAGCGGTACCGCCACCTCGTGCGGCGCTGCGCGGTTGGTTGTACGTTGGGAGAATCGCGCACTCCGGCAGCGCTTTGTGCATCTCCCTAGTCTTTCCGTGCCTGTGATTCTCGGTCGCGACTTTCTCGTGCGCACGGGTATCGTGATGGACGTCGCAAGCAGAGACTACAGAGTCGGCCCTTCCGGCGCCCTACGGCCTTTCGCTGCACCTCCCGTGGTCTCCGCTGCCAGTAAGTCGCCGAACGCCACGCGGAAGAAGGAGGAAAGGAGACCAAGCGTTGCCCCCGCGGCCCGCAGTCGCCCCCTCCAACGCCAAGACTGGTCGTTTGGCCGGCGCGGCGGAAAACGGTCGTGCGTACAGCTTTCCCTCGAGCATAATGCTGCCGTGGTGAACGAGGTCTCGGCTATGCCGGTGACCCCCCCCCCCCCCTCCCGCTAAGCAGCAACTCGAATGGCTCGCTTCCGCGTTTGCCGGATAAATTGTCCAAACGCGAGAAAGCACGCCTGTCGTCCTGTTGACACGTTTCACCGACACGTTCACAGAGCACCCGGGTTGCACCTCTCTGGTGAGGCACCGGATTGACACAGGCGACGCACAACCGTGGAAATGCAATCCTCGCTCCGTTAGTGCGGCAAAGCGGAAAGCAATTGACCAGGCACTGGATGACTTGATTATGACCGGAGTTGTCCAACGCTCAAACAGTCCTTGGGGTTCACCGGTGGTAATGGTTCCCAAAAGAGACGGCTCTCACCGGCTCTGTGTGGACTACCGCCGGCTGAACGAGGTCACGAGGAAGGATGCTTATCCTATGCCTAACCTTGACTTGATTGTGGCTGCTCTAGGCGGTGCTTGCTACTTCAGCACCTTGGATGCTAGCCACGGTTACCTACAGGTTCAGATGGAGCAGGCTGACGCGGAGAAAACTGCGTTCACCTCTCACAGAGGTTTGTACGAGTTTACCCGCATGCCGTTTGGCTGTTCTGGAGCTGCACCTACGTTCCAGAGATTGATAGACCGCGTTCTAAGGGACGCTAAATGGCAACACGCTATGGTGTACCTCGACGACATCATCATCTTCTCTCGAACGTTCGAGGAACACCTTCACCACTTGGAGGATGTCCTCGGGAGGTTGCGTGCCACCGGGTTGACTTTGAACCCGAAAAAAGCTCAAATAGCTGAGACTCGCATATCACTATTAGGCTTTACCATTCAGAGCGGTCGTGTTCTGCCTTGCGAGGAGAAGGTACGAGCCATTGTAGAGTACCCGACGCCGGCAAACATTCAGGGCCTGAGGTGCTTTTTGGGCATGATGAACTACTATCAACAGTTCATCCCAGACTGTGCGGCCCTCCAAGCGCCTTTGACTGCACTCTTGAAAAAGTCGGCACGATGGAGCTGGGGGCCAGAACAAGAGCAAACCTTCAAGGCGCTTTCCGAAGCTCTAGTGGCCACAGCCGAGTTAAAGCTGCCCCACCTGACAGGGAGTTCGTTGTCCAAGCGGACGTGAGCGACCTGTGTCTCGGCACGGTACTGCTTCAGGAACACGCCGGCGTCCTCCGGCCAGTCGCCTTTCCGAGCCGGTCACTTAACGCCGCCGAGCGTAACTATAGCGTATCAGAAAGGGAATGTCTCGCTATAGTTTTAGCTCTCCGGAAGTTCGACTGCTATGTCGACGGCGTGCCATTCGTGGTGGAAACGGACCACATGGCACTCACCTGGCTTAAGCGCTTGCGTGAGCCCTCGGGCCGCCTCGCGCGCTGGGTGTTGACCTTGCAGCGGTACAACTTTGTTGTGCGCTACCGAAAAGGAAAAGCGAACGTCGTGGCTGACGCCTTGTCGCGTGCCCCTGTTTCGGCGTTCGACACTGGTGTCCGCCACTCCCGAGAGCAGTCGCATCAAGTAGATTTCGGGCCCTCTGTCTCCAAAAGGTCGAAAGGCGCGATCCCCGATGGCGAAGTGACTTTCGAGTCGACAGCCTCGGGTGAGGACGCATATCTGGTCGACCCTGTCAAGTTCACCGGAATCGTCTTTAGAAGAGAGGAGCTGCTCAAGGCACAGCAGGTCGATCCGTTTTGTCAAGACAACGTTGACGAGCTCAAAGAGCTGAGCTCCCAAGCGGAGCGGGGCGGTCAACCCACCGGGCGCGAACAGACAGCTGGTATTGCTGTTGGCACCGAGTGCCGTACGCAGGCTGGTATTGCTGCGTGCACGTTGTACTCGTGCCTGCTTGATGCCGACGGCGTTCTCCTGCACTACGTCCCATCTGAAGAAGCTCCCCAAGAGTCTTTCAAAGTGGTGATACCCCGCAGTCTAAGGAAAGCCACACTAGGTTATTTCCACGACTCGCGGAGCCGGACGCGTGAGTGGCCTTAAGACTTTTCGAAAGTTGTGCCGCTGCGCTACCTGGCCTGGCATGAAGCGCAACGCCCTTCACTACGCCCACTCATGCCGCGTGTGCCAATGCGTGAAGCCTCGCGAGGGCAAGCCTCCCGGGCTCATGCAGTCGATCGACAGCCAACAATCTTGGCAAGTCGCGGCCTGTGAAATTATGGGACCTTTCCCAAAAAGCCGGAGAGGCCATGTTTTTCTCCGGGCTGTCCCAGATCACTTCAAGAAGTGGGTTCAACTGTTTACCCTTCGGAAGTTGACGGCACGCACAATCTGGGTCAAGTTGACCGAGCTCTTTACCGGCTTTGGTTTTCCGGCGGAGTTGATCACGGACAATGCGTCCTATTTCATGGCCAAGGTGTTTGTGAATGCGTTTGCTGCCTTTAGCATTAAGCACCATAAAACAACCGCGTATCACCTACAGGCCAACCCGACCGAGTGGATCAACCGGAACCTCAAGCCCTTGCTGACAGCCTTTGTGCAGCAAAACAGGGATTGCGATGCCTGTCTTAACGAGATAGGCTTCTCCTTGAGGTCTACGGTCAATCGGTCGACAGGGTACACGCCCGCCTTCCTCATCTTTGGGAGATAGCTGCCTAACCCCATCAACCACGTCTAAGGGGGCGGCGGCAGGGCAAGCGCCGTGAAGGTCAACCCGTCTGGCTACGTGGTGGAACTGCGCTCACGGATGGACGCGGCCATCGACCTGGGCGTTCCAACCTGGCAAAAGCGCGAGCTGGTCAGAAGGCTCAATACAACCCGTCGCATCGGAATGTCCGTTACGATGTCGGCGATCTCGTCCTCAGGCGCAATCACGTCTTGAGTGACGCCACCAAAGGCATCTAGGCCTCCCTTTCGGTCAAGTGGTTGGGCTCATACCGAGTGCACACCAAAGTGTCGCCCCTGGTATACAAGCTGGCTGACTCCCAAGGGAGACCAGTCGGCAGTTCAGTTAACGTCTCTGACCTCAAACCTTTCGTTGCCCGCAGCAACGACTTCAGGGAGGAGGAGGCGGTCACCAAACCACAGGGAAACCGGGATAAGGCTGGTTCCAAACCACGCCACCGGTACAACCTGCGAAAACGAGCTTAGGCTGATTTTCGCCCGCGGCATGTAGCGGGACGTTATTCCCTTCATGTAAGAGAGCGGAGATTTATAGCTGTTATGCGAGAGCCCATCCAGCAGCAACAGTAGTGGTTACCTGGCGAGCTTTCTCCCTGGTACCACCATTATACGCGCTGCACGCGGAATGTCCACCCGGTTCCCAGCGCTCCCGGCTTCTCGAAAGAGAAAAGCCCTTTCCCCGATGGCTCACTCTCTCACTGGGTATCTTCCGCGTAGTCGGCGGGAGAAGGGAAGCGTGCGTCCTATTGGCTCAGGCAACCTTCAATCCGACGCAGTAGGCTCTCTTTATTGGGCCAGCCTGTCGCGCCTCCGGGGCCACACCTTCAGTTGCGTTTCTGCTTTTCATCGACACCCCAGCTTACATGATGTCCTCCTCGATGGCCTGTTCCTCCAAGAAAAAGCCCGGGAGACCAGCCGTGCGCTCGGTCGTTCCGCAGGCACCAGCCTCGTCCATGCCGCCTCCGTCAAATGCTCCCCCGGCACCGGCTAACAAGACACCGCCTCGTCGTGAAGTCGCTACGTGGACGTTCCACCAAAGCTCTGAGGCCCCGGTCGCCTTCGTGTCGACTCGTCGCTGGTCCGAGCAACGCTTAGTCTGGGTGGGGTTAGACCCCGAGTCTGTGCCGCGTCCTTTCTGCGGACGCACCCATTCGGACCTGCTAGTCGCTTCGACGTTCTGCTGGTGCACGAGGCTACCCACCTCCGTTCGCGGGTTCACCGAGCGAAGTCTTGCGGTGCCCCTGCGGTCCTGTCCGCTCCAGCGGTGCCGCTTGGCCTGGGCCTTCAATCTGCCCTGTCGACCGACTCCGTTCAGCCGGTCGTAGCTGCGCTTGTCACGGACTCTTCATTCAAGTGGGCCATCGCTGCTGCGGTGTCTACCGCCCTCCCGCGGCCCCAGGTTCCTGCTGAGACGCCGCCGAACGAAGACACCGGGGCCTCCATCGATCTCAGGGACGGCACTGAGCTGGACCTCAGTTTTTTCGGTGTCGGTGGATGCTGTTATTACGGCGTCTTTAGGGCGGCCTCGGTCTTAGGAGGGGGGATGTGGGAATTGAGAGCGCCCTCCTACCTGGCGCCTCGTTCCCCAGCTGCCGCGCGCGTGCCGACAGCGTAGCCCGGGCGCACATAAGCACCGGCATCCGCCAAGATGGCTGCCAGGGTGCCTCTTTGTCTGGGCCAGTCAACCGTCGGCTCAATCCCGCGCTGGCATGTCCGGGCACGCTAGGCTGGCGCGCTGCGCGGGCCTACGTCCTCTTCTCCTCTTCTCCTACATCCTCTTCTCCTACAAGCTAGGTTGCGCCCGACGATTCGCTCGTCGCGGCAGATGCTCTCAGGCCTTCACGAGGGGTTGACGCGCTGCTAAGCAGGCGGCTTCTCGTTCGTGCGTTCGACTTCGGCCCTTGTGCGGGAGTCATCGCGCCCTAGACAAGCGTACAAGCGTACTTGCCCGGTCTTGCGGAGTACCCTATACGGCCTGCAAGTCCGTGAGTGTTGCACTGTGCTGCATCTTCGGTTAATAAACCCATTGTTGTTGTTATCCTGCCTCGTGCATGGTTTCTGCGCAGTGCCGGAGAAAACGACGAACCCAGCCACAGCGTCTTCGCAAGCAGCGGCAGTGGAGGACGTCGCCTCCCTACACAGTTGCACTTAGTAGGTAAGCCTAGTGCAAACCTTTCTCAACAGTGTAAACATGGCAACGGCAAGAACACTAATCATACTGTAGCCAAGAAAAAAGTGATGCAGAACATTTTGTATCAGTCTATAAATCAGTCATTGATTAATAATATTCTATTAGTTGCTAACGTGAGGTCATTACTGCCAGCGATTAGCTTTTATTTTTCTTCCAGGAAAAAGAAAGCTGATGGTCACGATTGGTGCCATCGTATAGTGTTACACACATCGTATAGTGTTACAACTACTGGAGCAACAGCTGAGTTTTAGTGCCGGAAAGCAACACAGTAACACAATATTTACCTATTGCATTTTTTCAGTGATGGTAAACGATAGCATAAATCACTTCTAACATTTTTTCAGTTTGCTTATCAGTTTTAATACATCTCAGCAACCAGGTTTTACATTTATTAACGGGAATGTTCACAATTTACACTTTTGTGAAGCCCCCTCAAGAGGTAAAGACTGATAAAAACATTACCCAGCGTTGAGTATTTAGATGACTTTTGTTTTCTTTCCGTTCGCGCCTGCGTTTTAATTATTCTAAGTGGGCGTCACGACGTGTATTGAGAGAACGACCACTGTACCGTGTAGAAGGACCCGTGAAAGACACACTACGCGACAACCTTCTCTCTCTAATCACGTCACTGGCGAAAAATATTTGAAGCCAGCCAAGCGCATTGTCATCCCATATGTGCCAGACCCAGAGAAGAGCTCTCCGCGCTACTCGGAAAATCAGGGTTAGAGGTGGTTCGCAAGCCTGCTTCGATGCTCACCCGCTTGCTATCACGGCCGAAGAAAAAAGCAACACCAGCGAGTAGTCTGCAAGTTGCCGTGTTCAGAGTGTTCAGCCAGCTACGTAGGCAAAAGCAAATGTTTCCGTTCAGAAAGCCCGTGGAGCGGCCGACAAGCTTGGACTGGCGTTCCCGACATGGGAGTCAGCCGCTGATCGCTAACGTGCGTCTTGCCGGGCCGCAATAAACTTTCACGTGCACTCGTTAAGATTACGCCAACTTAAGAACGACCTCAGGAAGGCAGAAGTGCAACACGGCGCTTTTGCAGAGCCCTTGAGCAGCCAGATCATATGATCGATTTCTACATATTTTCTGTTCTAGAAAGAGAGTAATTTCGGAAAGAGCTCTTGCGCGAATCCTGGCACATTTACAACACGCCAACAAACTTGAACCGCTCTCTAGGAACAATCTCCTCAGTATTCGTTTACGGCTTTTGAATCGTGTTGGAAACGGAAAGCCACAGTTTTGCAAAACAAGACACGGATATGATGTGTGAGAAACACAGACAGATCCTGAGCAAGTTACCAAGTCGTTCCTAACACCTCGGGCCCTCTATGAACTTCCCAACTTCTTAAATCTTCTACCGAGTCCAACAGATTTCAGTCAAAATGCCTACATTGAAGCGTATAGATTGCACATTCCTCCAATTAACGACTTCCAAAAGAAAAGCAAAAAAAAATAAAAAAAATGTTCTGTGTAGTGAAGTTGACAACAATTTTCACAATCGATTTCTATATATATAGTGCAGTGGACACAACAATGTGTAGGAGATACAGCAGTATAGCTAGTTTTGAACGAAAGCGCGATGATTCAAAACCAAAAAGAAAAAAAAACGACATAAAATACGGTCCACAATGCCAAGCGCAAAACAAAAACTATAAAAACAGTGCTCATTAGGCTATGTTTTTGGGGTAAAAAGTAAAAAGAACTCAAATACCAACTGTAGCCAAAATAAAGTCGGCAATATTAAAAAGCGAGACTTTGCAGAATCGAAGCATTGAAGAATTGTGTAAAAGCGAGGCTTTGAACCTCAAGCCATCAGTATGATCAAGACGGGTATTAACATGAAGCGCACAGTAATATATATGAAGGTGCAGTTATGAGCCATGTGAAAGAGCTAACACACGAAGAAACTAGTTGAGATTCACACTTTCAAGAATCTCTGGTGGTAAATTGTTCCGCACTCTGCTTGTGCGGGGGAAAAAATGTACCTGTATATAGGGGCTCAGTCACTCTTTCAAGATTGGAGGCACGCGTTTCGGGGCGCAAGATTGGTTCGACATAATTAGTTTTTTTATTGCCAGCCTAATATTATATATGAGATAGAACAGCTTCGTTATTTCGTGATAACGTCTCCATTCCAGGGTTTCCAGTTTAGCGCTTTCCAGAAGAACTGACGGATATGTCTTAATTTTGGGCATTGAAAATGAATATTACATCTTTTCGCTGTAACAATTCAATTTTATCTGTGTTAGCTTGCGTATGCGGGTCCCAGACAGCCGATGAATATTCTTGTATTGGTATTACGTACGTTTCACATGAAGTCATTTAGGTTCGCTGCATGCCTTAGCGAGTGCCCGTCTTAGGTAGCCTAGTATTTTCAAAGCCTCTTTCTCAGTATAAGACACATGTTCGTTCTATCTTAAATCAGATGTGATGACAAGACCAAGGTGCGTATACTGCGAGGCAAAGGACAAGAATTGATTGCCTAGGTTGTATACTGGAATTTTAATGGATCTTTTTGCGGGTTATGGTTATCGCCAAAGTTTTTTTCGCGTTACAGGTCATCTGTGATTTTGTGCACCAATCGTGAATCTTAGATAAAGAGTTATTCAAAACAACCAGATCACTGGAAGCGTTAACTATTGTAGCACACAGGCATCTGCAAAAAGCTTTAGATTTGCTGGAATGTCATGGGAGGAATTATTGAGATATAAACCAGAAAGAAAAGAGACCCGAGGACGGATCCCTCAGGTATACCGGATTTAAGCGACGTGCACGGCGAGTTGATACCACCGTCCATAATATCGTGTCCGGTGAATATTACTCGCAATTTCAAAGCCTAACCAGAGATGAGTTAGTTATTTAGCGCTAATTAACCAATTAGTAGGTAACTGTAACTACCATGTGCGCTGTAAAACTCGAGAATGTGCCATAAATTTGGGGGGTCTATGTGGTACATACACTGAATGTTCGGAAACGCGCACTTCGTGTTTTTTTTTAAAATACCCTAGCGATGTGGTATACTATCGATCTTTACCTCAACGAACCCTAATTATTGTTTCACGGGGTCATGAATGTGCCTTCCATAAGAATCCTCTCTTTTTATGCGTACCCTATTTTAATATTTACGTGGCACCGTAGAGTACACCTCAACGCTAGATGGAGCTACAAGGGCTTGACAGCTCAAGGGCTTGACACTTCAGTTCGGGCTGTCAAGGTGGATGGACATGTTTTTTGAGCGCTCCGGATTGACTGCGCAGATAAGTGTTTTTGCATGTTTTGAGCTTGTCTTTGTAATTATAAGGCAGCGGTTGAAATCTTCGTAGCACTTATTTTATGGTACGGCTTTTTCGGGGGCCAGTCACCAGGTATTTATTAGTTAGTGCGGGTGTGTGTGTTTGAAATTCTTTGTTGTTGTTTTTTTTTCTTTTGCCACCCCGTGGGGGAGGTGCGCGTACATTGAACACACACATTTTTGTAGTAGAGCTTAGACTTTTTTTTTCTCGTAGTGCAGGGTTCGAGTTTAGAAATTATCGAGTATAGGGACAATTGGTGTCAGAAAGGCATGGTTAAAAAGACTGTAAAGTGTTCAGGATGCGGAGTGGGTTTGAAAGTGGACCCAAGCGTAGAAGCGGATGGAGAAAAGGCTGACGCGAAGTGTAGGCAATGTGAGGTCGAGGAAAAAATGGAGAAAATGATGGTAGCCCAGAGTGAACTGCTGGTGAGAATCGCCAAGCTCGAGACTGAGTTGGCGACAGAGCACGAGAAAACGAGGGCAATGGGAGAAAGACTGAAGTCCGCCGAGGAAGCGCTAGCGAAGCTGAACAAAGAAGCGACCTACCGAGAGAACAGTAGGGAACCGGTAACCAGAACGGCGGAGAACGAAAAGCAGGCAAGTTTCGAAAATAAGGTTTAGCCGGTTCAACTGTCGCAAGGCCTAGCTTCAGCGAGGTAGTGGTGGGGCAGGGAAGAAACAAAGCAGCCGGCGTCACAAGTGCAAGTAGCCCCCAGGTGCAGAACGCTCAAGTTGAAAAGTCGCAGCATGTGATAATCGCCGGGGACTCGAATTTAAATCGATGCACAGAAGCCATCAAAGAGAGGGTAAGAGGTGACAAGAGGGTTGCAGTAGGGGCGTTCCCCGGACACAAGCTGGAAGCAGTCATGAGGCAAGCGAGCGCAAAGCTCAAAACGACAGCTGATAGACGAATCCTAGTGATAATTTTAGGCGGTTTAAACGATGTCCTAAATAGAGATGCAGCAGGACTAGCAGCCACACTGGCGAAAGGCGTCGATGACATGCGCGCCACTTCTCCTAAGGTACAGGTAGTGATATGCACGATACCGGAGGTACCAGTGCGTGATAGCAACCTGCAAAGAGCGGTGGTCAGCGCAAACCAAGAGATATGGCGGATGAGTCGAGAGAAAGGCTTTGATGTGGTGGAAATAAACAGAGAGGTGCATAGGTGGGGGGGGTTTTCAACGAGACAGAATTCACTTCGATGGGCGGCTAGGTCATGAGGTGGGTTGGCGACTTGCAGGACGCGCAGTAGCTTTTTTGGGGGGCAAGCGAGCCTTTCGGGGTGCAGGATAGCTAGTAACGAGGAAAACAACCAGCGAGACTCTTCGACATGTGGTATGGCCAGAGACGATTCCAAAGTGGCACCAATATTTAAGATAGGTAGAGTCCGGGGCATAAATAGACGTAGCCACGAGCGCCGAGCCAATTCAGACATAGGGTATATTAACATGCAGGGTGGTAGGAACAGGCTGATGTGGGAAGAGATAGAAGAACAGCTAAGGGAAGAGAGGCCGATGGTATACGGTTTTGTAGAAACACATCTCAGGGACATGGAACAACCTCCGAACAACCCGGACTACGCGTGGGAATATTGTAATAGAACAGAAGGCAGCAGAAAGGGGGGTGGTATTGGGGCATTCATTCATAAAATACAGACTGGCAAAGGGTCAAGCAGGAGTGCAAGGAACATTTATGGCTAAAAGGGAAAGTGGCAGGTCAAATGACACTCCTTGGTTTCGTGTACTTGTGGACGGGAGCAAAGGCCAGACAGGAAAACCAGACAATGGTAGAGTGTACATCAAAGGACATTCAAGGGTTAGGAAGAGAGTGCGAGATAATTATACTAGGAGACATGAATGCGCACATAGAAGATATAGATGGGTATACCGACCCGACAGGCAAAATGATCATGGATATGTGTGAAAGGCTCGATTTGATCATTTGCAACAGTACCGAGAAGTGTGAAGGGCAAATAACATAGAGGTAGGAAGGCTTCAGTCGACGATAGATTATGCACTGATGTCACATAGGATGTATGATAAGCTCAGGGGAATGCACATAGATGAAGGTGGCTCCAGAAGTCTGGGTAGCAATCACAAACGTATCAAGCTAAGTTTTGGAAGAGCAGTGAAAGTGGGAAGGAGACAAGATGAGCAACTACAGGAAAATTTTTATCCGGAAAGGCAAATTGAAATAGCCACTAAACAAATTGACAAAAGTAATCACGGAGGATAATAAGACAGTATGGACATACACGAATCTAATTGGACTCTTTGAGCTAGAGCTTGCTAAGACGCGTGACAAGTCACCCCCGAAAAGAAGACACAAACCCAAAAGTTGGTGGGATGAGGAAGTTAAGAGAGCCATAGCAAAACGTCAGGAAGCCTCTAGGTTACACAGACAAGCTAAGCAGCGGGGTGAACCGACAGATGATTTGAAAGAAAATGGGCAACCTTTCTAAGCTGTAGAAAAGATGCATCCCTTCTGATCAATGAAAAGATTAGAAGGAACGGAGCTCAGTGGCTGGCAGAAGTACATAAAAAATAGAAAGGCAGCTGCGAAATTTTGGAACCATCTAAACTCCCTAACAAATGAGACGAGCCTAGAGCAGAGATTTATAAGTACAGCCCAAGGTGCTAGGCTAGAAGGGGACGAAGCTATTGAATATATAAGAACAAAAGTGACAGAAAAATTTTGACAAAGAAGTACTTTATGCACCACAATAGACAAGGACGAATCAAGTGGTGCAATGGCTCCATTTTCACAACAAGAGCGGGTAAGGGCTGAGAAAAGGGTTCCTAGTAGTACATCAACAAGCCCAGATGGCTTACCAATTAGGCTGATAAAGACATTAGGTCCGAAGTCTAAGCAGGCTTTGAGAGAGGCAGTGAGCACAATAATAATCGATGGTGAAGTTCCCGATGGATGGAAACTTAGCAGGATGAGCATGATCTATAAAAGAAAGGGGGACAAAACTGACATAAACAACTACCGTCCTATAACAGTGACATCAGTGGTCTACAGGCTGGCGATGCAGATTATAAAGGAAAGACTGCAGGCGTGGATAGAGGATGAGGGGGTGCTGGGGGAACTGCAGAATGGGCTTCGGAAACACAGGAGGTTGGAAGGTATCTGTTCTCACTGACGCAGTGCATCGAAATAGCAGAAAAGGAACACAGGCCCCTGTGGCTAGCATTTTTCGATATCAAGGGAGCGTACGATAGCGTGGTTCAAGAGGAATTGTGGGGAATACTGGACACACTAGGCGTGGAACATGTAGTCACTAATCTTTTAAAGGGAATCTATAAAGGTAACAAGGTAGTTATAAAGTGTAAAAAGAAACAGGTATCGAAGCCTGCTGAGGTAAAACGGGGGCTTAGGCAGGGGTGCCCCCTGTCACCCTTATTATTCATGATGTACCTGCAAGGATTAGAGGCAAAATTAGAGGGAAGTGGACTGGGCTTCAACCTTTCTTTAGTCAAACAAGGAAAACTTATTGATCAGGCACTACCAGCATTAATGTACGCAGATGATATAGTGCTAATGGCCAACAACAAGGAAGATTTGCAGAGATTGATGGACATCTGCGGTTATGAGGGAGATAGGTTAGATTTCCGCTTCAGTAAGGAAAAATCAGCAGTCATGATTTTCAATGACAACAAAGGTAGTGAGCTTAGAATACAGGAGGTCACGCTAGAGATAACAGATAAATACAAATATCTGGGCGTATGGATAAGCAATGGGACCGAGTATCTGAGGGAACATGAAATATACGTGACGACTAAAGGTAACAGGAATGCAGCAGTCATGAAAAATAGGGCACTGTGGAATTACAATAGGTATGATGTTGTGAGAGGAATATGGAAAGGGGTCATGGTTCCTGGGCTGACGTTCGGCAACGCGGTCTTCTGCATGAGATCAGAAGTTCAAGCAAGATTAGAAATTAAGCAACGTGAAATAGGTAGGCGTGCTTTAGGAGCTCACGGGAATACACCAAATCAGGGAGTACAAGGTGATAAGGGATGGACATCATTTGAGGGCAGGGAAGCTAGCAGCAAGATAAAACTTGAGAAGCGATTGAGAGAAATGGGGGAAGAGCGTTGGGCTAGGAAGGTTTTCAGCTGCTTGTACATTAAGAATGTCGATACAAAATGGAGGAAGCGAACCAGGAAGTTGACTGGTAAATACTTAGAAAACAGCAGGTGGCCAAACCAAAAAGAACTATCGGTTAAGAAGAAAGTGAAGGAAACGGAGACTGACATGTGGAGAATGGGCATGATTAAGAAGTCCGCACTAGAGGTCTATCGAACGTTTAAGCAGGAAATTGCCAAGGAAAGGATCTATGATAATACTCGGGGTAGTTCTCTACTGTTTAAGGCCAGAACGGGAGTACTGCGAACCAAGACATATCGGGCCAAATACGAAGAGGTAGACACAGTGTGCAGTGCGTGTGCAGAGGAAGAAGAAGCTGCCGAACACTTGATAATGTTCTGTAAAGGGCTTCACCCTATAGTTCAGGATGATGGCGCAGAGTTTTTCAAAGCACTGGGGTTTAGGGACCGGGAGGGCAAAATAAACTTTAAGCGGGTAGACTTCACTAGAAGGAGGTTGTCTGATTGGTGGCTAAAGTCAAGGCACGAGTGAAACTTAAACTCTTCACTGCAAAGTACGAATCCTCAAACTCTTTTTTAAGGAAAAAAATAAATATAGTTTTTGGTTCATTATATATTACGGCTTGGTGGCGCTAGCCACCGCCCGATCTAAAGGGTACAGCCATATCCATCCATCCATCCATCCATCCATCCATCCATCCATCCAGCTGTCGCACCATGAACAAAACTGGCCAGGGAACGTTTTTTACCACGCAATTCAAACACGCTCTATACCATCATAAACTAGACATATGCCAGTACTTAAATCCCAGAAAGCAATTGAATTTCTTCAAGCACGTCTCCAGGGCAGTGATTCAAATGCGGTAAAACCGCTGATATTTCCGAGAGCGCCCCTAGGCGCTGTGCATTATCTTTTAATAAGCTAGGGAACTTGCACTATTGCGACTACGATACTGTAACTCCAGCAGAAGAAAGGTTCACACAGTTGTTCCCCGAAACCATGAAAGCAATGAGAAATTCAGAAATAGAGAGGAGTTATTATCGTTTTGCTCTCCGGTCCCTTAGAGTGACGCTGGTCCCGCCCCCACCGTGCGGGAAAGCGCACCTTCTGCTCGTGAGCTGAAATCCTGGGGACGCGTAGGTGACGAAGGGCAGTATATTATCCCAACTCGTGTGGTTGGTGGCCATGTACATCGAAAGCATGTCGCCGAGGGTGCGGTTAAAGCATTCGGTGAGACCATTCGTCTGCGGGTGGTAATAGGTAGTTTTGCGGTGGACATAATGACTTTCTGTCAGAATCGCTTCGACGACTTTCGACAAGAAGACATGGCCTCGATCGCTGAGAAACTCTCGGGGCGGTCCGTGGCACAGTATGACTTCATGCAGCAGGAAGGACGCAACATCATGCGCAGTAGCCGCAGGGAGAGCGGCGGTTTTGGCGTATCGCGTTAAATGGTCTACGGCAACGATGGTCCAGCGGTTACCAGCCGACATTGGAGGGAGAGGTCCACACAAATCGATACCTACACGCCCAAACGGACAGTCAGGGCAAGGTAACTGTTGCAGACCGGCATGCGACATGTGTGCTGACGGTTTGCGGCGTTGGCAAGTGAGGCAAGAGCGTACGAACTGCTGCACACAGCGGTACATCGCATGACAGAAGTAGCGTTGTCGAATGCGGTGGCAAGTTTCGGAGACTTTAGAGTGCACGCATTGCGGATCAAAATGCAAAGATTCACATATCTCCAACCGCAGACTGCGGGGTATCACGAGTAACCACTGCCGGCCATCAGCGTCATAATTGCGTCGGTGTAGGAGGCCCTCATGGATGGCAAAAGGGTGTGCTCGACGACGCAAGGCACGCGTGGATGGTGTTGCGGACGGATCAGAGAGCAAGTAGATCTGCGGGGCAATCCAATTATCCTTTCGCTGTTCGGTAGCGAGGATGTCAATGTCGATGGCAGAAACAGTAATCGAGGGTACTGAGCAGGGCACGTCGTCTTCAGGTAGAGGGGAGCGCGAGAGGGCGTCGGCGTCAGCATGCTGGCGTCCGTTGTGGTACAGAATGCGGATGTCGTAGTCTTGTAAGCGAAGAGCCCAACGGGCGAGACGGCCTGAGGGATACTTCAATGATTACAGCCAGCATAGTGCATGATAGTCAGTGACGACATCGGATGGGCAACCTTACAAAAAGGTTGAAACATTGTAAGGGCCCAGACGATTGCCAGGCACTCTTTTTCCATGATGGTGTAGTTTGTCGCGGCTCTCGTGAGCATACGGCTTGCATATGCTACGGCATATTCAGGAAATCCGAGTTTGTGCTGCGCCAGGGCAGCGCCGACGCCTACACCGCTGGCGTCCTTGCGCAACTTCGTTGGGGCCGTAGGGTCGTAGTGGCGTAGAATGGGAGGAGACGTCAACAAATGGTGGAGCTTTGCGAACGAGTCGTCGCACTCGGATGACCACGAATTGAAGGGCCCGTTACTTCCAAGGAGCTTCGTCAGCGGGGATATGATCGAGGAAAAGTTTCATATGAAACGTCGGAAGTATGAGCACAGGCCCACGAAACTACGCAGTTCTTTGACGGACGCAGGTTTGGGGAATTCGGCCATGGCGCGAAGCTTGGTCGAATCAGGAAGAATGTCGTCCATGGACACGGCGTACCTAGGATGGTGAGTTGCCGTGCTGCAAAGCGGCACTTCATATTTAGTTGCAAGCCGGCATTGCTCACACGTGCGAAATCTGCTTTCAGATATTGGAGATGCGTGGAGAAATCCGAAGCGAAGACAACGACATTGTCGAGGTAACACAAGCACGTGTACCATTTCAAGTTGCGCAGAACGATGTCCATCATGCGCTCAAAGGTCGCAGGTGCATACATAGACCAAACGGCATGACGTTGAACTCGTACAAGCCGTCGGGTGTGACAAAAACGGTCTTTGGTCGAGCGCCGTCAGCCTTGGGGTACTTGCCAGTACACCAAGCGCAAAAAAATAGAGAAAAAAAAAATTGGCTCCGTGAAGGCTGTCAATCGCGTCATCGATGCGTGGCAGTGTATAAACATCCCTGCGAGTGATCTTATTGAGCCGTCTGTAGTCCACACAGAACCACACAGAACTGTCTTTCTTCGCAACAAGAACAACATGATATGCCCATGGACTGTCCGACGGCCAAATGACTTCGCGTCGGAGCATATCGTCCACCTGCTCGTTAATCACCCGACGTTCAGCAGGCGACACGCGATATGGACGTTGCCGTAAATAGATGGGCACCAGTGACGATGCGGTGCGTAACAGTGAACATGAGACCGAGGGAACTTCACCCGACATCGAAAGAAGAACGATATTCTTGCAACAGGTCCAGCAGCTGGGAACACTATACCACCGTAAAGTTGTCAGCAATAGAGGGGCCAAATACTTCAGCAGATGACCGATCAGGAGTGGAAACAGCATTGATGGTACGCGAACTGGGACCACGCGAGTCATCGGGTACGCCCAGGACTTGTGCGTCGTCGACTGGTTCTACTCTGCCGCGACATTTCCCTCGAAGCAAGGCAACAGTGTACGGAGATGGGTTCGTTACAAAAATAGCGGCGTTGCTCTGTGTGACTTGCACGGTAACGAAAGGTACTAACAAACCTTTTCTGCTACAAGCGTGGTCGGATGGCGAAGCTCGTGTAATTGTGTCGGAAAGACCAGCGCAGTAGACCGACACAGTCGTCGTCGAGTTTGGAGGCACTGTTGTATCGTCTTTCATGAGAATCTTCCTTAGTGTCGAGGGACTCTCTTCTGGCGTCAAATGCGAGAAGGGTGAGAGTTCAATTTCGGCGGAGGCACAACGGATGGCGGCGTCGTGGTAGGAGAGAAAGCCCCATCCCTGGATGATGTCATGAGAGCATGCCGGAATGAGGATGAACTTGGTGACATACAGAATCTCCTGAATGACAACGCGAGCTGTACTCATGGACTCCCAGCTGTTGGGTAGACCCACTAGAAGGCACTCAAGAGTTTGACCCATTTCAGAGTTGGGAAACGTCGCTACAATATATATATATATATATATATATATATATATATATATATATATATATATATATATATATATATATATATATATATTCTTGAAAGTCTTCCTAGATTCTTGTCGAGTTATAAGTCACCAGAAGAAGCGAACGAGCAAACGAAAAACGGTGCTTTATTTCCAACGTTACGGCCGGGGACCAGCCTTCGTCAGGGCATACCATGGGCATACCGTCATACCAGGGCATACCAGGGCATACCATCAGGGGTATGCCCTGACTAAGGCCGGTCCCGGGACGTAACGTTGGCAATAAAGCATCGTTTTTCGTTTGCACGTTCGCTTCTTCTGGTGATATATATATATATATATATATATATATATATATATATATATATATATATATATATATATATATATATATATTCTAGTGGGGAATTCGCAAGGCAATGACTAGTGGGACCATCGCTGAGTGCGAAGCGCGAGCGGGTGCACGAGCTGTAGACATACACGTCGTCTACCGATCGGGGCGAAAGCACTCAGACGCAGATGCGCTTTCACGATCACCCGTGAAATCTGATGATACGGATATATCAGCCCTGAACCTTCCTCTCTCTGCCGTCAGCATCACAGACATGCCATCCGAACAGCGGAAGGACCCTTGGATTGCCTCGCTCTTGAATATGCTTTCTGACGCATCAACTTCCGGTTACCCGCGTGCTCTTCGCCGCCAAACAACGCATTTCGCCATACGGGATGGCCCGTTATACCGTCGCAACTATCAAGTGGCGGGTCGTAAATGGCTGCTAGTCATACCCAGCCATATGCGGTCTGATATCTGCAAATATTTTCATGCTGAACCGCAACACGAACACGCCGGTGCGCTAAAGACGTATGAGCGGATCCGCCAACGTTACTACTGGCGGGGTATGTACACGTTTGTACGCAAACACATTCGCTCATGTTCCCAGTGTCAGCAGCGCAAGACATTCTCTCATTCGCCCGGTCAACTGCAGCCTTTGCCATGTCCTGCACGCCCATTTGACCGTGTTGGGATTGACCTATACGGCCCGCTACCGTGCTCTGTTGGCGGTAATCGATGGGTGATTGTGGCTGCCGACCATCTGACAAGGTACGCCGAAACGGCAGCGCTACTTTCGGCTGGCGCTCGTGGCGTTGTAACCTTCATCTTGCACCGGTTTGTTCTTCGACATGGTGCACCACGGGAGCTCCTGAGTGACAGAGGACGTGTATTTTTGTACGAAGTTCTGCAGCAGCTCCTACATTCATGCCGTACGGTACACCGCACATCAACAGCCTACCATCCTCAGACGAACGGCCTAACAGAACGTTTCAACAGAACCCTCGGAGACATGCTCGCTATGTATATTGATTCCGACCACTCCAACTGGAACGTTGTTTTTCCTTTCGTGACGTACGCCTACAATACGGCGATTCAATCAACAGGCTTTTCTCCATTTTTTCTTCTATATGGTCGTGACCCATGCAACACACTCGACACAATTCTGCCATACAATCCTGATGCCTCCGAGTTCAGCCCAGTTTCTGAAATGGCCGAACATGTCGAAGAGTGTCGTCAGCTTGCACGGTCCTTCACAGCCGATAACCAAGCCCTCCAAAAAGATCGCCACGACCATGACCTTGTTCATAATACCTTCCCCGTCGATTCTCTCGTGTGGCGCCGACTGCCTTTCCACTCTCCTGGACTGACTCCCAAGTTTGCACCGAAGTATACGGGTCCTTACCGCGTCATACAGCACCCTTCTGTCACCTATGTGATTGAACCGCTCAAGCCGTCCACGGACAAGCGCCGCCTTGGTCGTGAGACGGTCCACGTCAGTCGCCTCAAGCCCTGTTACGACCCTCCTGTTCTCTCGTCACCTTGAGTCGCCAGGATGGCTCGTCTTCGTCGCCGGGGCATTGCAGTGGGGAATTTGCAAGGCAATGACTAGTGGTACCATCGCTGAGTGCGAAGCGTGAGCGGGTGCACGAGCTGTAGACGCTGGACTGTGCGATCATTTGTTTCCGTACCGGCTGTCTGCCTATTACCTGGCGTCCCTATTAAACCCGATGGTATATATATATATATATATATATATATATATATATATATATATATATATATATATATATATATATATATATATATATAGGTGGGTAGGATTGTACGTCTTGTCTGGCATTGGGCTTTCACGGAAACGATTATGTTGTAGTGACGGGGCGCACAAAGGTCACTGCAATCATTGCACAGTCTCCATTTGCGAAAAGGGCACGCTTTTCGGACACAGCGAAGTAACTCCTGAAAGACTTATTCGCGTTCATCTGTACCTGTAAGAACTGTTTGAGCATTATTCGTGCGTGAGAATTGCGGGGCACATTTCAATCAGCTTTCCATTCTGCGCGTGACATTCTAGTTTGTTGCTATCACGTTCATTGCTTCGGCTTTTGCGGCAAAGCTCTCACTTTTGTATTTCGGGCTGTTAACCTTCAGAAGGAACCATTGTGCACGCTGCTGTAGTGTGCACTGCGCTTTCTGCCCCGGTCTCCGCTACCGCTGGAATCGCTGGTATTCTCTGTTAGCACGCCGTCATGTACCAGTCGGGCACGCGAAGGGCATTACGTCTGTTTGCTTGGGGAATGGCATTCGAGACGGCTGGAGAAAAACCCACCAGCGCGCCAACTCGTAAGCTTCGAAAGCGTCAACCTTTACAGGAGATATGTTTATTTATTTATTTATTTATTATACCTCAAAAACCCCAGGGAGGGGTGTTACATGAGGGGTGGGCAATACAGGGTTTCTTCCATGTGCGCTTTGAAAAGAATGGGGCTGGAGTGGCGCACGACGTGGGACGGAAGGTCATTCCAATCCTTCGCTGTCTGAACGAAGAATGACCGAAGGTGAGCAGTTGTACGGGCATGCGCAGGGTAAACTGGGTTGTTGTGGTTAGTGCGGGAAGATATGCAATGCGCGGGCATGATAACAGATGCGTCGGACAGTGAGTGAAAAAATTTATGAAAAAGAGCTAATCTGGCGACTTTGCGTCTCAGTTCAAGGTTGGGAAGATGGGCTTTAATCTTTAAGTTAGTAACGCTTTTGTGGCGCGAGTAATCGGAATATATAAACCTAGATGCTCTATTTTGGACAGATTCTAATGTTTTGGATAGATTAGGTCGGTGGGGATCCCAGACGGCGCAAGCGTATTCAAGCTTCGGACGGACTAGTGTTTGATATGCTAAAAGTTTAACAGAAGGGGGAGCAAGTCGTAAATTTCTTCTTAGGTAACCAAGGACTTTGTTTGCTTCGTTAGAAATGTTTGTTATGTGGGAGGAACAAGTAAGATCTGGCGTAATGTTTATACCTAAATATTTGTAGGAATTCACCAGGGATATTTCGCAACCAGAAAAAAAGTATGAAGTAGCCGGGTGAGGTTTCCTGCGATGAAAAGAGATGACGGAGGTTTTCCTATTGTTCAAAGTCATGAGCCATTTTTTGCACCAGGTTTCTATAGTTATTAGATCATTTTGAAGGATCTGGGAGTCATTCGGGCAGTTAATAGGACGATAAATCACGCAATTGTCAGCGAATAGACGGATTTGGGACGATATATTGCTAGGTAGGTCGTTAACATAAATTAAAAATAGAAGGGGACTGAGCACCGTACCCTGAGGTACACCTGAAAGGACAGGACACATGGTGGATGATGTCTGGTTGGAGTAAACGAACTGTTCCCGGTTTGACAAAAAATTTCGTATCCATTCTAGAACTGCTGCGTCAATGTTTAAGCTGGAAAGTTTTAAAAAAAGGCGTTTATGGGGTACTTTATCGAAAGCTTTTTCAAAATCTAGGAAAAGGGCATCTACAGGAACATTCTGATCTATGTTTGAGCTGATGTCGTTAATAAAGAGCGCTAGTTGTGTGTCACAGGAGAGGCCTTTCTGAAATCCATGCTGACTGGGATAGAAAAAGTTTACAGAGATCAGGAATTTGACTGTTTGAGAATAAATTATATGTTCCATTATTTTACAGCACACGCATGTTAGTGATATGGGCCGGTAGTTTGAAGGTGAGGATGACGGACCTTTTTTGGGTATCGGAATGACCTTGCCAACCTTCCATTCCCGTGGCACCACTCCAGAGGACAGTGATTGCTGGAAGATGTGCCACAATATGACAGCACAGAGATGTTTGGTATTTTTTAAAACTTTAGAATTTATACAATCAATACCAGCTGATGACGTCACTTTTAAGGAATCAATGACTTGTATGATGCCATTTGGTTCGAAAATGACACTGGGCATAGCAGGGCAATCATGGGACGGCACACATGAAGATACATCGGGAACACATGAAAATGCATCGTCAGGTTCATCAGTAAACACTGAGCAAAACGTGGAGTTTAGTGTTTCGGCGACCTTGAACTCCGGGATGGGAATATTATCTTCATCTAGTAAAGAAATGGGTTTAGCATGGGTTGGGTTGATAGTGTTCCAGAACTTTTTGGGGTTTGTGCGTAGCATGTCTGGTAGGGTTGACGAGAAGAACGTCCGCTTAGCGTCCGAGATCATGGATGCGTAAAGTTTTTCAGTCTCACGATATTTTTCCCAAGCGTTACTGGATTTTGATTTTTTGGCTGACCAAAATTGTTTTTCTTTTTGTTGCTAAGTCGTTTCAAAGTATTATTGTACCATGGCGAAGTAGGCCGTTCTGTGATGGTAACTGTGGGGATGTACATGTTTATTAATTGCTGCATTTTGTTTTTGAAGAGCTCCCAGTTCTCGTCAACAGAACGTTTGGAAAAATCCACGAGGAACCAATCGGAAAAGGAAGCTAGTTCATCATTCATTCCTTGATAATCTGCTTTGTTGTATAGGGTTATCGTCTTTATTACTTTTTTTGGATTGGGCAAGTTGCATTGAAAAGTGGCATGAATGACGGCATGATCACTGAAGCTGCTCGGACTAGAAACGGACGAAACTTTATCTGGTTGGTTCGTGAGAAATAAATCCAGTAAGCTTGGTGAATTAAAAGTCGTTCGCGTAGGAAAGCTAATCATTGGAGATAAGTTGAAAGTAAGGCAAGTATCTATGAAGTCACTTTCAGTGTTCGGTTTCGACATTGCTAATGCTAGGTCAGACCAAGTTATCGCCGGGAAGTTAAAATCACCAAGGAGGAGAATATGGGTGTTGTCTGACGCTGACGTTAATAGTTGTAGAGCATCATGAAGCTCACCAACGAAAGAAGGATCGGAATCAGGGGGGCGATAGCAGATGCCAATGACAACGGGTGGAACGGCAGCTTTGCAGTGAATAAAGACTACTTCAAGACTCGAAGGAATGTCGACAGCGCAGAATTGTAAACTGTGGTGAGGGGCGATTAACACTCCACCACCCCGCTTGTTTTTGCGATCGCAACGGAAAATATCGAAGTTGTTGAACAAAGGAAGCAATTCAGAGTCCAAGATAGATGCATTAAGCCACGTTTCGGTTAGGAGAACTAAGTTACTGTCACTTGCTTGAATTAGGCTGTGCAAGGCATCGCGTTTGGGCAGTAGACTCCTAATATTAGTATAGATGAGCGAAATAAGGTTTACATTAGACTCGGTGCGGACTTTAGCAGATAGCTACGGGGCACGTGGGACTACCGTTTGCGTAGTCGGATCAAAAATGTAGGTGACCTTATCGATGGTTAATTTTCGGTATGCAAGTTTATAGGGTCGGGACTGGGCTTTGCCAAACGCAATCAGCTGCTTGTGTATCAAGCGGGTGTTAGGCGAGTAATCTTGCGAAATGCTATACGTGGTATTTTTCAGCTTATTTGCGTTAGAAAGAATACGGTCTTTATCTTTGAAACGCGTGAACTTCACAATGATCGGTCTATTTTTGTTAGAATGGAAAGATCCCAGTCGATGTGCACGGTCAATATCACGTGGGTTGAGCGTTACTTTGAGCGTATTTTTGCAGAGATTTATGATTAGTTCCCCGGACTGGGCCCAGGTTTCGCGGTCCGAATCAGTGTGTCCATAAAATATGAGATTGTTTCGCCGGGCGTGATCGTTTGAATCGTCAAGACTGCAGGTTAGTTGCGATATTTGTTCGGAATTTTTGACAGTAACTGAGCGAATGACCTCAAAGTCTGCCTGAAGTGTGCCTACGGCGGTACATTCTTTTTTTATTTTAGCAAGCCGTTGATTAATATCTTCAAACGTTTTAACATTCTGGGACAGTGTAGTTTGCATGGCTTTCATTTCTTGCATAAGGTTGTCTTGGTTTAATCTAATTTCATCGAGTGCTGCCAAGATATCACCAGGAATTTCGCTGGAAGCGGAACGTGTAGTAGGACCTGGATTTTCTTCTATATCGCCGGAAAGAAGTAGCAAATTTAGAAAACAGTAGCAGTATTGACACAAGGCAGCAATACAATACCGTGGGCTCGGTAACACTATCAATGCATAGTACCGTGTTGGTTTGACGAATATGGAGTAACGGTTAGTTACCTGCACGAAAAACAGGCGTCGCAGGTAAGCGTCCGCCATCCTTGACGTGTTGCCGAGCCCACTGGTGGGACCATGGGTGATGTTCGGGCTTTTATCTTGGCGGTGAATTGTCGGCGTCGAATCGGTGACGTGGTTGGCACGTGACATCCGGGAGGGGGCGAAGCGGGGCAGATCAGGTGGCGGTTTGGCGGTGCATTGCGCATCATCCGTGTGAATTTCCGTGAAGGGCGGCAGCGGCAAGTCGGTTGGGCGTAGCGGCGAGGGTGCAGCCGGACCAGGCCTCCGTCGGTACCGTGAGGCTCCGTGCAGGAGGCTGGTGCGAAACACAAAAAAGCGACCATCTGCACGAAAAACAGGCGTCGCAGTTAAGCGTCCGCCATCCTTGACGTGTTGCCGAGCCCACTGGTGGGACCATGGGTGATGTTCGGGCTTTTATCTTGGCGGTGAATTGGCGGCGTCGAATCGGTGACGTGGTTGGCACGTGACATCCGGGAGGGGGCGAAGCGAGGCAGATCAGGTGGCGGTTTGGCGGTGCATTGCGCATCATCCGTGTGAATTTCCGTGAAGGGCGGCAGCGGCAAGTCGGTTGGGCGTAGCGGCCGAGGGTGCAGCCGGACCAGGCCTCCGTCGGTACCGTGAGGCTCCGTGCAGGAGGCTGGTGCGAAACACAACCAGGCGACCATCTGCACGAAAAACAGGCGTCGCAGGTCAGCGTCCGCCATCCTTGACGTGTTGCCGAGCCCACTGGTGGGACCATGGGTGATGTTCGGGCTTTTATCTTGGCGGTGAATTGGCGGCGTCGAATCGGTGACGTGGTTGGCACGTGACATCCGGGAGGGGGCGAAGCAGGGCAGATCAGGTGGCGGTTTGGCGGTGCATTGCGCATCATCCGTGTGAATTTCCGTGAAGGGCGGCAGCGGCAAGTCGGCTGGGCGTAGCGGCCGAGGGTGCAGCCGGACCAGGCCTCCGTCGGTACCGTGAGGCTCCGTGCAGGAGGCTGGTGCGAAACACAACCAGGCGACCATCTGCACGAAAAACAGGCGTCGCAGGTAAGCGTCCGCCATCCTTGACGTGTTGCCGAGCCCACTTACGCTGCGCGCGATGTTATCACGCTGCGCGCGTTGAGAGGGAGCCGCATAGTTCTTTTACTTTCACCACGCCCCGCTGCGATGGTCTAGTCACTAAGGTACTCAGCTGCTGACCCGCATGTCGCGGGATCGAATCCCGGCTGCGGCGGCTGCATTTCCGATGGAGGCAGAAATGTTGTAGACCCGTGTGCTCAGATTTGGGTGCACGTGTTTAACGCGCACCCAGATCTGAGCACACGGGCCTGGGGTTCTTTAAACCCCAGGTGGTCGAAATTTCCGGAGCCCTGCACAACGGCGTCTCTCATAATCACATGATAATTTCGGGACGGTAAACCTTACATATCAATCAATTACTTTCACCATGCAACATACACGAGCCTGATGATGATGATTATCTTCATTTGCGTCCAGGGCAGACGCCGCAGAAGCGCTGCAAGACACGGCTAGTTCCAAGTTCCACGTAGGAACCGGCAAGCCAAGCTTAGCGGCCTGTCGGCGGGCACTACGGACGGCCAGTATTTGGTCGTTGAGTTCTGCGCTGAGCAGCAACGCTGTCCACCTGTCCATGCTGAAGACACCGTCGATGGCTACACATTCGCATAACACATGTTTCAATGATGCTTACTCTTTTCAGGCAGAGCAGTCCTCACTGGGATACTGTTCAGGGTATGTTGATGGGTCTTGAAGTGAGAAGACCACTTTCGAAAGACACGGCGACAGTATACATAATCGAACCAAACCAAAACAAAGCTTTTATTGAACTACTTTTACGTCGAAGATGTCGTCAGCTGAATGAAGTTTATCACTACTTATCAACACGCTAAACACAACCTTACGCAGTATTTTAATACACCTAATCCTTATTGCAACAAACACAAGGTAACGCGAAGGTGGCTTTACAGCTGTTAGACTCACCATTATGGAGACCTATGGGAGGTGGCCCATGGTCGCCGCATCCGCAGTCACCACATCCCGCAGTGCTTTGTCAGGAGACAACCAATCAAGTGCCAAAGACGTGTCTCAAAGCTCGTGTCTCATGTGCCGTCACCAAGTTGTTGTTGTTTCCCTGTGCAAATGGCTCGTACCAAAAGGAGGGGATTGGCCGATTATAAGGTGAATTTGCCCTATTCTTTCAGCATTGCTTCATTCTTACAAACTTTTTGTAACTTAATTTCGATTTAATATGCTGATATCAAGTTTCCAGAAAAAAATGAAAAAAAAATAGTGAGACCGTAATTTAGCCACAAAATCGTTTATTCGCAGTGATGTATTCTTGAACGGCGAATAAAACATCCCTGTGGCTGAAACCCAGTGTAGAGGCTCCAAATGAAAGAAGATCAGGTTGTGATAATTGTAAGCCCAGTTTTTGAAGAAATGGTGCTAGTATGCTTTGCCTGAATAAATCGAAACGGCGACAATGTAATAAAAAATTACTGGTCGTTTCCTCTTGATTACAGTAAATGCACATAGGGGAATTAAATATACCTGATCTATGCAAGTAAAAATTGAGGGAGGTAATGCGGCAACGAAATTTCGTGATGACAACTTCCATCATCCTTGAATTAGTTAGTTCACTGCGCCAGGGAAATAACAAGTGTTTATACTCTGGAGAAGCCGTCAGTTCAGGGTCTGATGAATTTTGCCTGATTTTAAGTGTGCGAAATCGCGCCACCGTAATGTATACTGTATGAGGGAAAATAGGAATAATTGGTGTCGAAAGCGATGCCTTCGCAAGAGAATCAGCTATTTCGTTTAACAACAAACCTTTTTGCCCTGGTGTCCAGATTAAATGAATACTTCGGAGATGACACGGAACCAATGATTTAAAAAGTTTCAGTATAGGTGAGTGACCAGATGCGGACAGAGAAGAGCACACTGATAATGAATCAGTTATGACTGCTACGACTGGAATGGAAATATTTACCTTTCGCGAAGCTAACATTATTGCCATGAATTCAGCCCAAAAGACATGAAGAAAATCCGGTAAGCGAAGTGAAAATGACCAATCAAGTACTATATCAAGTACTATATTGGAACACCTGATTTTTCATGTGATTGAGATGCATTCGTTGCTGTAATGACATTTGTTGGCAGAGTACTTAAATGGTCCTGCAATAAACCATTTAAAATGCCTGTAGGTAATAGCTTAGCGTGAGTTCGGAAGATATCAGGGTAAACAATTTCTGGAGAATTTTGTTGCTCAGTTAAAGGAATCCGATCACGAACGTGTACATTTAGAGGCTCAAGTAACGATTGAACAAATACTATTTGTGGTTTGTGAAATCTGAGCCAATGGACGGAAAAAAATAGGTCAGCATTTGAAATAAAAATAATTTTTTCAGGGTTAAACGGTGCTTCATATAGTCGTAAAAAGGTCTGCACAGTAAGAATGTTAAAGCGACATAATAAGGTGTATTCGTGCTTCAAGGTATAACACTGCATTTGCAGTATAATTTGGAAGTCCTAAGCAGAGCCGTAACGCCTCTCTTTCTAACAGAACGAGCGGCCGAAGTTTGTAGGATGGCGCACCAGAAAAAAGAATGCAGCCAAACTTTACCACAGGTCGGACATACATTTTATATATAATCAAAAGTGCCTTTCTTCTCATACGTGATCTACAATTGATCAACCTCCGCAATACGCCTATCGCGCCTACTGCTTTTGTTGCGATGTACTGAATGTGAGAGCGCCAATTCAGATGTTCATTATACATAAGTCCAAGATATTTCAATGATTGTTCTTGTGGGATATCTTGAAGCTGGTACATAATAGATATGTGCACGGGATTTTTGACAGGAAAAACGAGAATAGCACATTTACCAGTATTCAGGTTCAACATCAATCCATCTAGCCAATGTTCTATTTCATTAAGATATGCTTGCAAGATAGTGTAGAGACAGTGGAAGCCATCTGCCATAGCAAAGAAAGCAATGTCATCGGCATAAACATAGGTTTTCACATCTGGATGAACGGTAATGGTACTAAGCAATATGTTGATTAATACCGGGGAAAGTACTGACCTCTGAGGTACACCTCGGGTTTGCTTGTGCTTACAGGAAGAGAAACCGACTTGATAACAATAAAAATCTCTTCTACTTAAAATACCGTCACCCATGCTACTATATCAGGAGGAAGTCCATGACTCCATAACTGATTAGTCAAGATAGTATACTCTACACTATCGTACGCTTTACATATGTCTAACGTTACTAAAGCCGCAAACTGCTTTTTGTGACGGGCAAATTGAATACGACTTTCCAGATCTACATTTGCATGCCATATGGAATATCCAAATCTAAAGGCAATTTGGGAAAAACTCAACGGTTGTTTCTCGTTAATAAACCTAATTATACGACCATGAAGTACCCTTTCATTAAGTTTTACTACATTAGATGTTAAGGCTATCGGTCGTATGTTGTCTAAATTATAGCCTGCCCCCTGTTTCTTAAGCAATGGTATAATTTTCGCAATCTTCCATTCAGAAGGGATCCATGCTCTTCCAAGGGAATAGTTGACGATACCTAACAGATCATTCAGATATTCCCTGTGTAGTATTTTTAGCATTGTATTTGTTATTCCATCAGGGCCTAGTGCTGCATTTGGTAATCTTTCCATAGCCTGATTTAATTCGGAAGTCGATATTTCTGTGTAGTCATAGATGGTTGTTGTGTAAGCCGAATAAGGAAGATGCATTGAGAACCTGTTTTCTAATTGTTTAGCCGACTGATTCAATTATTCCTGTAGTTCCTGTGAGCTGTGAACTACTGAGTCAACGTTTCCAGGTATAGGGGTCTTCTTTCTACCAGTAAGGAAATTGAATAAAGCCCGTTTGTTATTTGATTTAGACAGGTACTCGAAATGTTCTTGGTCATATTGCTCTTTCACTCGGGATACAGTGCGTTTAAATGTTGCCGCAATGAACTGATAATCCTTCTAATTTTTTGGACTCTGATTACATATAAGTCTTTTCCATGCAGCTTTTCTTCTTCTATAGTCTCGTGTGCACCACCACCATCCCTAGGTTGGGCAATTTCGGATAAAGACGAAGCAATTACAAATTCTGAAGTGTTCTTGGAGATTTTTAAAGCAGAACAGAGATGTCTGCCAAGGTCTTCATTTTGACCACTGGACACTGCCCTAATGTTGGAACGCAAGCAGTCTTTATATTTTTTGTAATTGCTCAACATTTTCTCTGTCCTTTCAATAGATTTCACAGCACATGAGATTTCAAAGTATACAGGAAGATGGTCACTGTTTGAAGAGAAATCAATTGTTTTCCAAGACTTTATTGAAACACTTGGGCTGCAAAACGTGAGATCTAATACCGATCGTTTCCGTCCGCGAATAAAAGTAGGCTGTCAATCATTTAGGCAGGTAAGGTTTTTATTAATCAGCCAATCCCACAGAAGAGTACCAGAAGGGTCTGTTCGAAATCCCTATGAAACATGATGTGAGTTGAAATCACCAATCAGAAGGAAATCATTCTTGCAATTAGCTAAGGCAGTATCTAATTGTTGAATAATATGCAAACCCGTTGAAAAATATGCGTTTATAAGTGAAAAAGGGTGGTGCCCTGGCAGACAGAGGTCTATTACCAAAATTTCACAGTCTGTGGACATAAGCTGAAAAGCTATTCTCACTGTGTGGCAAAATTTATTCGAGACTAGTATAATTAGACCACCTCCTAGTGATGGATGGTAAAATCGAAATGCTCTAAAATTGTTTAAATGATAATTCTTAGCAGGATTAAGCCAGGTTTCTTGTAATAAGATTATATCCAGATATAACTGATTAATTAAGCAAAGTAAGTCAGTAGAAGCAGAAATCAGACCTACAAATCCACTGTAGTACTTTCAAGGTATCTATGTTGACGAGCGAAAAACTTCGGCAACTGCAGCTTCTAAAATACTCTCCTTAGTAAGTGCACTGGCATTTTCGCTGCCCTTTTTAGGTTTTGTGTTTGGGCAAGGAGATTTTACAGGAGATCCAGTGCGCTTCTGACCCCTGAAATCTTGGCATACGTCCATTTCATTCTGATCCTCCGCGTAGGTCGACGTAGAAGGTACGGACAGAATTGGGGTTTTCTCCTCTCGGGATTGGCGCTGTGGGGCTAAATTCGGTATCTCTTCCATTGCATTAGGTGCCGACTTGGCTATCAGTACTGCTACTGCAGAAGCCAGCTGTGTCATCTGTGAGCAAAACACTTGAGAGATGCACTCACTTATGCTCGTAACTATGTGTTCCAGTGCTTTCGACATCGCCTTTTCTACTGCAGCCTCAATAAGATTCAGAATCTTCGTGTCACTTAGTTGTTCGTGCCTCGACGCGACTCCGGCATATCCAAAGACCCTATCCTTCACAACTTGTATTGCTTCTCGCCGCGAGCAATGACGTCTGTCCATGATTTCTAAAATTTGCGTTTCATTAGACCTTGTGGTGCAGTTCAGGTAATCGGCCGCGTGATTTCCTGCACAGAGGCAGCACTTTTCGGTTTCGGCGTTGCACTCCTTCGATGGATGGGTATCGCCACAGATGCGACAACGTGAATTGGATTTACATCCCCCTGCACTGTGACCAAAACGCCAACAGTTTTGACACTTGAGAGGACGAGAAGCGAGACGTTTGACTCTGAAAATGAGCGGCCATATTTTTAATTTGGATGGACAGGAAGTGCCGGCAAAGGTAGCAATAACCGACTCAGTGGGGACTTTCTCACTGTTAACTAATCGGTTGCATCGGTACACAGCTATGACCCCAGCATCAGACAGCTTTTCCAGAGTCTCAGCGGGCGTTAATCTAGAGTCGACTCCTCGTACAACTCCTTTAGTGCACGCTAAATGAGGCAGGATAAATGCACTCACCGGGACCGAAGCAAATGTCTTGCATTTTAGGATGTCAGAAACGCACAAAAAATCTGGCGATCTGCCTACAAACCACCTGTTCCGAACTGACGAAAATCACTTATCAGCTTAAAGTGCGGCGTCACGGCCTACAACTCCACTTGGATCGCCTTCGGGTTGTTGAGCCTAATAAATCCACCACTCAAGGGCACCAGCGCAACAGAGATGCTGCCAAGACCACTGCGGAAAAAATATTCCAATGGCAATTCATCATTAGGCAAGGAGGCTGACCAAGGGCTGTGCCCTTGGCCAGGAGGCAAATTAGACATTAGCACTAATTCAATTGCTTAAAGAAGTAACATGCAATGTCAGCTAGTTTCAACAGGTCAAATTCACCTAAAGCTCAGCCAAACCACCGTCCGAAAGAGTCCAAAGGGACGAGCCCGGCTTCTTCGTCACCAAGCCTCGCTGCATGGCGTCAGTCCTCTAATCATGATGATGATGATGACGGTGTAAACTCGCGTGCACGCTGTGTCCCCTTCCGCTCGGCACCTGCTAAACCTAAATGCTGTCATGGCCTCCGAGATGGTGGGCGTGCGGCGGGTCCCTCTCCGGGCATCCCCCTTGCACAAAGACAGTGTGTTTGCATAGGTGGACGCGACCCACTGTTTTCTCCTAACCACGGCGCTCCTTTGTATGGTCTAATAAGGTTCCCTTATAGGAACCTGAGGGTCCAACAAGCTGCCGCGTGGTTGGCGAAGCTTGCCTGCGGAGAGAAAAAAGTAGTTTCTCACTTTTATACTTTGCGCTCGTTTTGGAATGTCGTGCCAAGGTGTACGGCAGGCAAAGTTAATGTTTGGGTGTATATATTCTCAAATGGGCATTTTTAATTGCGGAACATTTTATAGTTGCACTTACTCACAAATCTGGCGTCGGCGGTGTCGCCTACACGCCCACTTCGCGTGTCTCTGGTCTCTGCCTTTCCACCCTCTCTCGCCTCTCAAGGCCGACGCAGGCAGCGTCTGCTGGTGAAACAAATTGGTGACATATCCACGAAGTGAATGATGAAGAGTGGGGCGAAGCATTCGTCCGTCCATTCGTTCCTGCTTCCGTCCATCCATGCGTCCATCTGTGTGACCGTCCGTGCGTCCATTCGCCCGTCCGTGCGTGCGTCTGTTTGTGCGTCCGTCCCTGCGTTCTTCCATGCATCCGCCCCTGCGTCCGTTTATGCGTCCAACCATGCATCTGTGTGTGTGTTCGTTCGTCCATCTATTCAACACTCCAAGTACCACCATCTCGAATCTTCTTATCATATATTCCCCATATAGAAGCACCGCCATCCAGCAGACATTCCAAGGACTAAACGAAAGGTGGCACACGAACACTTTCTTACGGCTTGCGCTTCGGGTCTACTTCCCATCTTTAAACACCTCGAGTTCATGGTATATACTAGTTCGCTGCACTCATGGCACTGTGGCCCAACACTCGCTAAACCTTTCTAAAACCAAGGAGATTACGCTCAGCGAGTATAACAAAGCAACCTTTTCCTGTCAGATAGTGCTCAATGTACATGCCAATGGTGCTGCTAATGGGAAATTAGAGACAGGAGAATTCGACTTTTACTTTCTTACGACTTGCGCTTCGTATCCACTTCCCACCTTTAACCACCTCGAGTTAATGGTATATACTAGTTCATTGTACTCATGGCACTGCGGCTCAACGAACGATAAATCTCTCTAAAACTAAGGAGGTTACACCCAGCGAGTATAACGTAGCAACCCTTTCTTGTCATATATTGCTCAATGTACATGCCAATGGCTGCTAATGGGGAATGAGAGACAGGAACATTTGGCTTTCAGTAACGCGCTCGCCACTACGTGTCACGACGTGTCATGCCGAGAGGATAGATATGCTTGCGCGCAAACTGGGAGTTGCTGTGGAAGAGTGAGTGGGAATTACATAGCCTTGGAAGTTTAAGGCGCGTGGCAAGGGAGGGCAGATTAAGCAATTTCAGTAAGAAACTTACGCTTTCACACCGTGAGTATGACGACGTTATGAAGCGTGCAGCTTCGTTTTGAATTTATTCAACCAGGTAAGTTAAATTTTCAGTGTGAGGATGCCATATGATTGAAGCATACTCTAGCGATGATCTTATCAGGGAAATGTAAGAATGGAGTCTGGTTTCTTTGTTGGCAAAGTATATATTGTGAGATGGAATCGTTTTACCAGCTGGATTATTTAGATAATGATAACCAAAAACCAATTGGTAAATGATAGTTCGACAAAGCACAGGAGAAATCTCCCACCGGCACCACCTTGCAGGTCAAATGTTACACTTGCTACACACTACTAGTACGACCACGAGGAACGAACGGGGTCCCGCCGCGGTGGTCTAGTGGCTAAGGTACTCGGCTGCTGACCCGCAAGTCGCGGGATCAAATCCCGGCTGTGGCGGCTGCATTTCCGATGGAGGCGGAAATGTTGTAGGCCCGTGTACTCAGATTTGGGTGCACGTTAAAGAGCCCCAGGTGGTCCAAATTTCCGGAGCCCTCCACTACGGCGTCTCTCATAATCATATGGTGGTTTTGGGACGTTAAACCCCACAAATCTAATCTAGGAATGAATGGGTGCCGCTATAAGGAGCTTCATCCCTAAAACTGACGGCTCACGCTGCATAACCGTTCAGTGGCCAACCAGTACATATAGGCACAGAATTGCGCGTCTGAAATTCAGTCAAGGGCGTCTTGGTTTTCGCTTGACTTGACGCTTTGCTTGACTCAAGTAGATCCGATGGAAGTAACAGTTTTTTCAAAAACGCTCTAAAAAGTGAAAGAAAAAAAGGGTTATCGAGTTTGCTTCTTTAGACGAGTAACTTAACTGACAAACCTATTGCACCATTTTGAGAGTATCTGCGAAGGAGTAACCACGCTCCTGCGCTTACTCCTGAAAGGAGCAACAGTTTCTTTGCGCAAAAAAGTATTAGGTTTTGGTTTTCTTAACCAGCCGTTTGAAGTGCGTGGAGACATTTCCTTAGGTGTAGAAGCCATGTGCGAGCATGACATTCATCGTAGTCATCACATACATAATCACATATTCCCCATATTCATCACATTCATCACACACATCAGAAAATTTGTAGCAAACACACGGGATTCAAATTCACGGCCTCTCAGTCGGCATGCGCGTACACTATGCACTACACCACACCGCGCTACGGCTCCATTTGAAAAGGAACAGGCTTGCGTAGGCACCGATGGGTCGTTTGCACAAGGCGCCAACATTCCTGCAGTTACTCCAAAAAGCGGATGTTTCACTCCACATGGAGGAAAGAGCCCCTTCTTGCCGTGTCGTGTGCAATCTTTTGCGCACATTTCGTCATTTGGAGGAGCTAATGGTTGGTTGGTTGCTTGTTCCTCAGCGTCCTGACGCAACACACCACGGGGGATCGGCCACGAAACGGACGGTGCCTCATTTATTCATTTATTTACATACCCTAAGGACCCGGGAGGGCATTACCTAGGGTGTATTAGGAAGATTTTCAACATGTGTACGCTACACTAAATGTTCAGAGGCATCAATATATAAAGCCTAAATGAAAAAAAAAACTACACACAGCAGCAGTGATAAGGAAAAAAATCATATATATATATATATATATATATATATATATATATATATATATATATATATATATATGAACTCTGCAGAAGAAAAAGTACATAAATAAAAATACAATAGGCTGCAGGTAACCAAGTGTAGGCGCAAATAACACAAAAAAATATTCAAGTGATTCACATAAGCAACACCACCGCATAAATACATTAATCGATCGGAAGTCCCAAGAACACTTTTAACGCTTTGAGAAAGGATCAAGAATCTGTTAGAGTGGCTATATCAGCTGGCAAGGGATTCCAGTTTGCTATCGATAGGACTAAGGGCGAGTTTTTGTTTTTTTTTTTTTTGTTCTCGGGAAGATGGGATTAACTTTGTTAGGGTGATCAACACGGGCTGAAATGTGTGATGGCGAGAGGATATGCTTGCGCGCAAACTGGGAGTTGCTGTGGAAGAGTGAGTGGAAATTACATAGCCTTGCAAGTTTAAGGCGCGTGGCAAGGGAGGGCAGATTAAGCAATTTCATTAAGGAACTTACGCTTTCACACCGTGAGTGTGACGACGTTATGAAGCGTGCAGCTTCGTTCTGAATTGATTCAACCAGGTAAGTTAAATTTTCAGTGTGAGGATGCCATATGATTGAAGCATACTCTAGCGATGATCTTATCAGGGAAATGTATGAATGGAGTCTGGTTTCTTTGTTGGCAAGGTATATATTGTGAGATGGAATCGTTTTACCAGCTGGATTATTTAGATAATGATGTGTAAACCAAGAACCAATTGGTAAATAATATATTAGAAATAAAATAGAGGTAATATAAAAAATAATAAGCTAACATGGTTTGAAATAAAGTGAATTTATGCCTCAGCTTATCATTCCATTAGTTTTTTTTTTGCCTTTAAAAACCGCATAAGGCCTCGCAAACGTTCCTGGGCTAAATTCCTTTTAAGTTGCTCCAAAGGAAAGGGCTACCGGCAAAAATAAACTTAGAGCCAACATACGGAGAGGTTCTTCTAACATCTCTTCTTATGGTTTGTATATAACCTGCATGTTAACCCTTTGTATGGGAGGATGTTTTGTTTAAACAGAAAAAGGTTGCCTGATTTTACTAACCAAGCCAACAGAAGTAGTTTGAAAGAAATTGCAAGGCTGTACAACGAGTACTTTATTGAAACAAACTGCGACAAATTTGTCCCACTGGTGCTTAATTGAAATTCGAAAAATGGGACGCATTTGTCCCAATGCTCCTTCCGGGCTCCCGGGTTACATTCGGCCGCCATGAAAAGGTCAAAAACACGTTGAACAAAGGAACATATTGTACACAGAACGCAGAAGTTTGGAGCGCGCTCCTTTCTTGGCAGTCGAGCACCAACGTAACCGCCTTCATTTGCAATCTTCTGAGGGTTATGTCCAGCTCCCAGAAATCGGACTTCATCAGCAACGCCTACCATTTTCTGGCCATGTTTGGCACCTTTTTTGTTGAATCGATATGGGCGGTCGCTGGACCCTTTCAATGTTTGCCCGTTTATCAGCTGGTGACCAAGGACGAGCCGGAACCAAAGGTAGCTCATTTCATTGACTGCTTTCATTTGAAGAAAAGCATTCGCTATTGCTGCGTCAAGCAGAAAGCATTCGGTACCTCGACTTCTTAGATCGTCGATCCACCGGGTATGCTTTCCTTCTTTGGTCAAACTTGTCGACTCCGCCCATCCAGGTATTGTAGACAGAGACTGCTTTTGGGCACTGGACGGATATGGATGAGCCATTAGAAAGCTTTCGAACAACGTCCTCAGTGTCGCTGGGGTGATGAAAGTTGGACAGCACGTGTACGTTTTTCGTGTCCCGCCACTGATAAGCTGTGATGCTCCCTTTCGCCCGACAGATATACTGTCCCTTCTGTAGCTTGTTATCCCGTTTGATTTCGTCAGGTAAGTCCTTGCGATTTGGCCGAACCATTCCTGTGGCCAAAATGTTCTTTTCTCTCAAGGCTTCCATTAGGCGTGTGGACGTGAAAAGGCTGTCAAAATATAGCTGCCTGCCAGCCTCCACTCCGTTAATGAGGGAGAGCACAACATGCTCACCGAGACCTACGTTCGCAGGTCGGTCTGCATCTTTACCTTCGTAGACCTGAAATTCAATCAGGTAGCCTGTCTGGGAGTCGGCTCTGCACCACACCTTGTATTGATAGGTTTCATTGGAAGGTACTGCTTCAGTGAGGACTAGATTTTGAATCGTATCATACTCTCATCAATGGCTTGGTGCGCTGATGGAGTGTACTGTCTCTTGAAACTTTCATTCAGTGCAAGAACGAGAGGACGCACTCTTGCCAATCTGTCGTACCCTTCTTCACCTTTCTTTTTTTCCTTGGTTAGGTCGGTGAGGTGCAAACAGTTCATAATGGCTTGAAAACGACGGAACGACATAACCTTTGATATTTCAGGACAATTGAATAAACTGTCACTGCTCCAGTACAGGTACATTTGATGTCTGGGGTTTGTGCTCATCAGCAGAAGTATGCCAAAGTATGCACGGAGTTCATCAATTGTAAGCTCTTTCCAAAGTTGTCGGCCTTTCTGTTTGGCAAAGCGGTTTGTCTCAGTCACCAGTGTATTCATGATACCTTTGTCAAAATAAAGAGCAAAAGCTTCACAAGGCATCGTCAGGAGATTTGCACTGTATTGTGAGTCCAAAATTTTTGGAACACGAATGACAGCCTCCAGTTCACTGCTATTCTATGCAGTTCACTGCCTCCTCCTCATCAAATTCTGCTTCGTCGTCAATTCTAGGCACTTTATTTTGCTTCCTTTTCTTTCTTGAATAGGTAAACTCTCGCTTTTGTGGTTTCCTCGTTGATTCCGCCGCTTCAGCTTCACTGCCTTGCTCATCTGAATCAGGCAATGCGAGCTCGGGTGCGAAGTCTTCATCCGTATCTCTGTCGGAATCACTCGACGTAGGGTCGTCAGGAGGGCTAAAATATAATTCCAGCGCTTCCTCTCGCGTCAGCAATTGTTGACCTGCGTTTTTACAAGCAAACATAAAACAAAAGAGTTGGTAAAATGTTTCACTACACATCGAATGCAGGCAGCGGTCGCAGTAGGCTTATCCCATTGTTATGCAGTTTTTGCCTTGGCACCATTCGAAAAAGCTTTTAGGAGTAATTATTGCTTCTATTGTTGAAAACACCCAATTATTACAAGCTGGAACTATTTCTTTCGAAGTGCAGAAAAGGGTACACTCACTTGTCATCTAGAATTATTCTTTTCAGGAGACTCACAATGCGGAAATTTGTGCCATTAGGAAAACGAGAAACACTATTTTGGAAGGATGAATGGATGGATGGATATGGCTGTACCCTTTAGATCGGGCAGTGGCTATAGCGCCACCAATCCGTAATGCTTAATGAACCAAAAACTAGATTTTTTTTTCAATTTAAAAGGTGAGGTTGAGGATTCGTACTTTGCCGTGAAGGGTTTAATTTTCACTCGTGCCTTGACTTTCGCCACCAATCAGATAACCTCCTTCTAGTTATTTCTACCCGCTTAAAGTCTATTTTGCCCTCCCTGTCCCTAAACCCCACTGCTTTGAAGAACTCTGCGCCATCATCCTGAACTATAGGGTGAATCCCTTTACAGAACATTATCAAGTGTTCGGTAGTTTCTTCTTCCTCTCCACACGCACTGCATACTGTGTCTACCCCTTCGTATTTAGCCTGATATGTCTTGGTTCGCAATACTCCCGTACTGGCATCAAACAGTAGAGAACTACCCCGAGTATTGTCATAGATCCTTTCCTTGGCAATTTCCTGCCTAAAAGTTCGATATATCTCTAGTGCAGACTTCTTAATCATGCCAATTCTCCACATGTCAGTCTCCGTTTCCTTCACTTTCCTCTTAACCGATAGTTTTTTTATGGTTCGGCCACCGGCTGTTTTCTAAGTACTTACCAGTCAATTTACTGGTTCGCTTCCTCCATTTCGTATCGACATTCTTCATGCACAAGTAGCTGAATACCTTCCTAGCCCAACGCTCCTCCCCCATTTATCTCAATCGCTTCTCAAATTTTTTTCTTGCTTCTAGCTTCCCTGCCTTCAAATGATGTCCAGCCCATATCACCTTGTACTCCCTGATTTGGTGTATTCCCGTGAGCTCCTAATGCAAGCCTACCTATTCCACGTTGCTTCATTTCTAATCTTGCTTGAACCTCTGATCTCAAGCATAAGACCACATCGCCGAACGTCAGACCCGGAACCATGACCGCTTTCCATATTACTCTCACAACATCATACCTATTGTAATTCCACAGTGCCATGTTTTTTTTTTACCGCTGCATTCTTGTTACCTTTAGTCGTCACGTATATTTCGTGCTCCCTTAGGTATTCTGCCCTATTGCTTATCCATATGCCCAGATATTTGTATTTATCTGTTATCTCTAACAAGACCTCCTGTATTCTAAGCTCGCTACCTTCATTGTCATTAGAAATCATGACTGCTGAGTTTTCCTGACTGAACTTGAAATCTAACCTATCTCCCTCATTACCGCAGATGTCCATCAATCTCTGCAAATCTTCCTTGTTGTTGGCCATTAGCACTCTATCATCCGCGTACATCAATGCTGGTAGTGCCTGTTCAATGAGGTTTTCTTGTAGAGTCGGCCGAAAGAGCGCCCTCTAGAGCTTGGTGGAATGAAGATTGCACACGAGATCACCGTCGTCGCCAGGCAGCTTGGAAGCAGCTTATTCACAATCAGTCTCCTAAAAACTGGTCTGATTATAAATTCATGGCAGCTAACTTTAAACGCACAGTCGCTAAAGCAAAACAGGAATATGATCGTAGACATTACGACTTCCTCTCAAAACCAAAAAATAAGAAAACACTGTTTCGATACATGAGAAGAAGAAAGATCCTGCCATCACCAGTAAATTCGGAATATGAACTTCTATTATCTGAGCAAATGAATAAAGCTCTGGATTTATTCGTTTAAGGCTTGGAGATTACATTTACATATATGGTACCTTCCAGGTGGCAGATTCGTACAAACCAGGCTGATTTTGAGGAAGTTTCACTTTCGGAACTATCCTACGTGATAAGGCAGTTAGTTACCCCTTTCAGCTCCGGGCCATCACAGTACCTATGATCCAAATAATATTTAAAATATCTCCCTTTGGAATTCTTAATGTTATAAATTATTATCTAAAGCATGTATGGATTGCTTATGATTGGAAAACAGCTAAGGTTATTCCAGTAACTAAAAAACGGCATCAGGATTCAACACAGAAAATGTAAGACCTATGTCTTTAACTTCTAACATGGTCAAACTCATAGAGAGGGTTCTGCATGGCACGATCACTAGTTGGATAGAAGTCAAGTCAATACTAAAACCTCAAAAAATTGGCTTTAGATCCAATTGTTCAATGTGGTGTGCCCATGCAGACTTAGAGAGCCGAATACAGCTTGCTAAAAAAAAGAAGACAATACGTGGCACTAGTGACTCTTGACATTGCAAAAGCCTATGATAGCATTGAACATTCGGTTTTGCTGAATAGACTGAAGACTTTAAACTTCCCGCAGTACATAATGGCGTGGTTAGCAGAGTTTTTGACCTCACGGAAATTTTATTGTGTCAAGGATGGATGCTCATCATCTAGATACAAACAAAATCGTGAGGTACCCCAAGGAGCAGTTCTTTCACCTCTTCTATTTATTATACTGAAGTGTGCCATACCGAACTGCCAGGATATCTATGTGTAAGTGTATGCTGATGATATAGCCTTCTTTTCTGCTGACAATGATATTTATGCTCTGGAGCAAAAGTTACAAATATACTTGAACATGCTAGAAAGATGGCTGAAGCCAATTTCGAAGGCTTTAAATGTAAGAAAGAGCGCTCTCTTGGCGTTTCCCATAGCCGATTCTATTTCAATAGACATGGTATATAATCAGGAACCCATTCCGCAAGTAGACTCCCTTAAATATTTGTGTGTTTTGTACAATTAAAAACTTAACTGGAGTCCACAAATAGAGTCATTGCGGCTAAGGCTCAACGGGCTTTAGGCTTATTGCGGAAAATGACGAATCCCAAATTTCGCGTACGTAGAGACACCATGTTAATGATATCAAAAATGTATATGTGCCCAATATTAGAAATCTGAGGTGTCTTGTTTTCAGGAGGACCTGCGTACAAAACTAAGCAGTTGGTTCTTTCGGAGCGGTAAGCTCTGCGCTTGTATCTGGGGCTCCCTAGGTATAACAGCAATTAATGTGATTTATCAGTAAGCGCGTCTTCTTACATTTCTCTGTCTATTCCGCTTGTTAGAGTACAGAAATTTCTAAAATTTTACAGCTTACGAGTGAGAAGAGCTGAATACGTTTTCATCGGGGACCCAGATTCGTTTTTTCTCGCTCATTCGCCTTGTTTTCATACACCGCAGATAATCTACGTACAAAAGAAACTGACAAGGGTAAATATCAACATTAGTGACGTAATTGTATCTGATATCTCAAACTATATTCTTAATATAGAATACAATGAGATCTTTCCTCCACAATTTAAATTTCAGTCCCGCAAATTTATAGAGAACAGGCTAGAAGATTTCCTACAGCATACACACATATGTAACATAACAGACACAGATGCTTCTGTCAATGAGGAAAGGGCAGGCGTAGGAATAGTCTCCCAATCACTTGGCTGGTCATTTGCTGTGAGGTTACCCGATTTCACCCCTGTTTTTGAGGCGGAGCTAATGGCAGTCATCATTGCACTGCGAAAACTTCCGCGGAGTACTAACAGAGAAAGAATAAATACTTATTCGCTCTCTGTATGCACAGCTCTTACAACTTCTCATACCCCTCATGCCATCACGACGTTACGATCTTTTGTTCCGTCTCAGCTGAAGTATTTAAAATCAGTATGGGTACCATACAACTGTGGGTTAACATTAAATGAAATGGCCGACGCCTTAGCGCACTCATCGCTAGATCTCCCAATAATTCAGGTTCTCCCGGCGGTTGTATACTTCACCGCAATCTAGTTTAGAAGATCAGCTATCCACACAGATAGGGTGGAAGCAATAAACACGTGGACGGAATATAATCACCTAAAACATCCATGTAAATTGCAGTGGAAGCATTCTCGACAATCAGAAGTGATAGTCACCAGATTTCGATGTCGTGGTCCCCCATCAAACTTTTATTGGTGCAGGGCTGGTCTGACGATATCACCCTTCTGCCAATTCTGCGAACTGCAAAATATCGCACATTACGTTTTAACATGTGCAAGTTATCTCGTTTCAGAACTCGCTTTCTAATTACTCTTTTACAAAAATAGGCTTGACCTTATCGGAGGAAAATACTTTAGGCTTTGGTGCCTCGGGCTTGGGATACTGACACAGGGATTCCGTTTGGTGCCGTCTGTAATTTCATTATATGTACTCAACGAGTACCAATTTGACCTGGTACTTTAAATTATTTATCATTTCGTTAAGTTAAAACTTTAGTGTTCAAAATTATCCCCATCAGGTTATTACAGCAGTCTGGAGTTCAGGCTCAAAAGTATATTATTTGTAGGTAAACTTAATATTTTTCGTATATTTGCCATTTCGTTTCTTCGTTTTTGGTTTTAAATTACATAGCTCACCTAAAATAACATTTACAGTCTCTACGTTGCATTTTTGGCCAATCCCCCAGAGTTGATACGTGCCATGTACCAGGAGAGCAAAGCAGAGCAAAGTGGTCCAGCCCGCCAGTGTGCCAGTCATTGTGATAGCGACTGATGCTTTTGTTTATGAAGAGAAGACTTGCGTAGGAATCATATCATGCTCTCTAGATGGGGCTTCCTCACTTCGATTACCCGACTTTACACCTATTTACCAAGCTGGCAATAGTCCTAGCATTGCGTAAAGTGCCGCAAGATATATCAGCGGTGATTGTTCTAACAGACTGTCTCTCGGTTTGTACTGCCTTAAGCTCACCAACTTTTTCGGGTACCTTAAAAACTTTATACTCGCTAATTCCTACACATGTGCGACTCGTCCGACTAGTTTGGGTACCAGGCCATAGAGGTTTAGCTCTGAATGAGCATGTAGATGCACTAGCTGTATCTTACCTTGATTGTCCTGTTTTACCTATTTTGCCTACTTCGGAATATATCACAGCAGCACGCTTCGAAAAACGCACAACGGCCAATATCTTTGAAAAATCTCCTTTGTTTGTATCAGACTACCCACAGCTAAAGTTCCTTTGGAAAAACAAGTGGTGCTCATTAAGTAAGGAAAAAATAGTGACTACCAGGCTGCGTTGTCGAGTCCCCTCATTTAACTTTTATCTTAACAGGTCGGGTCTGGCACAGTCGCCTTTGTGCCTTTATTTTAATGAGAGAGAATCTTTGGAGCACTTCTTTTTGTCTTGCCAAAAATTCAAAACTCAAAGGAAAAATCTACTAGAAGATCCTCTACGAAAGTTGGGCTTAAACTTGACACTTTCGGCGATTCTTTCATTTGGTGCAGTCGCATTTGGATTCAGCCACAAGAGCGTTTTTACCGCGGTTACAAATTTCTTACGAAAATCTAGAAGAATGGACTGCTAATAATAAATAACTTCCGTTGTTTTATGTATATTTGTTTTTTTCTTTTCTTGTGTGTTCATTGTGTTTTCTTTTCGAGGTTTTTTTTGTTTGCTTAGGAATTTAACCCCTTTATCTTATCACCTATAATACCTAATTAATCCAAAGTGGCTAAGGTACTCGGCTGCTGACCCACAGGTCACGGGTTCGATTCCCGGCTGCGGCGGCTGCATTTCCGATGGAGGCGGAAATGTTGTAGGACCGTGTGCTCAGATTTGGGCGCACGTTAAAGAACCCCAGGTGGTCGAAATTTCCGGAGCCCTCCACTACGGCGTCTCTCATAATCATATAGTAGTTTTGAAACGTTAAACACCACAAATCTATCAAATCAATCGACTTAATTAATCCAACACTCTCTTTCAAGAAGTGAATTAATTTAAAAGCAAGGCACCGTCCCATTCATGGCCTATCCCCCTAGGTGGGTTGCGCCAAGGTGTTGAGGAACCAATCAACCATCGAACCAACCAGTGTGCCAGCCATTGTCGTCGCGTGTACACTTCGTAAATATCCGCGAATATGCGTTTCCTTGTAAGTGTATTTAAAAATGCCAGCCACAGGGACCTGTGTTCATTTTCCGCCATTTCAATACACTGCATCAATGATGACGAATTGTCCTCCAACCTCATTCGTTCACGGAACCCATTTTGTAGTTCTCCCAGCACCCCCTCATTAGCCACCCATTTCTGTAGTCTTTGCTTTACTATCTGCATCACCAGCCTGTAAACTACTGAAGTCACTGTTATAGGACGGTAGTCGTTTATATTGGCTTTGTAACCTTTTCCTTTATAGATCATGCTCATCCCGCTTAGTTTTCGCCGATCAGGAGCTTCAGCATCTATTATTGCTTTGTTCGCTGCCTCTCTTAACGTTTGCTTAGAGTTTCGTCCTAGTTTCTTTCTTAGCATGATTGGGAGGCCATCAGGGCCTGTTTATGTGCTATTAGGAACACTTTTGAATGCCCTTTCTCTCTCTCGTTGTCCCAGTAGAGCCACTGAGCTATTTGGTTCATTACACTGTGTAAAATACAAACACTTTAGATGGGGACACTCACTTGACGCAATCGACCAGCAGATAAAGTAACAGCGACGCGCGTCCGTCGGACCGCTGCTGGTATAGCGTGCATATCGGCGAGTAAACGTAATTTAAAGACAAAGTGAATCGTTGCTATAATAACCTGTCCTTCGCGGGAAATTTGATTTAAATGGCACAGTAGCGTTGTTCGTGCCTAAGAGTGAAAATCGATTACTGTTGTCTGCAAGCATGACGGAGGCTTGAGTCACGTGGAAAATACGATCTATATGCCTCTGTATGGAACGCATGCCGACATTGGAAGTGGTCCTCGCACGTCTTGTGAACTTAATACTGCTTGGGGCGTAACAGATACGCACATAGCTGGCATGCTTTTCAAAATTTTGTATCTAATGGATCTTTTATTTGAATGCGCTAGTTTTTCTGCACTCGCTGATGGTATGTAGGGCCCTCGTATCGGCAAGCTGGATCTGTGAAGCGAGCGAATAGCATGGGGGGACAAACATTCTTTTGACGACGAGCAAAGCAGAACTTGAATAAAACCACATGACTGCTCGTAAAAAGGGAAGCAACCACTTGTATACTTTGACCAATTTGTTGGAGTGCATTACATATTGTTACGCATGCCTTGGAAGAAAACGAAGATGGGTGAACATGCTGACTGCCCCAAGCTCTGGAGGAAGAAAGAAGACGACGAGACTGCGATCATAAACCTGTTGGCCGCTCCGGCGCTTCTCTTCGCGACCAAAATAAACGGCCCCCTTCAGCCGTATACGTCCTGGTCCTCCTTGTGCGTAACAGATTGGTGGAAGCGTGCTGGGTACTACAAGCCCAACGACGGGAGCTTCACTACCTGGACTACGCCGCAGCCGCCGCCTTGCCGGACTCCCGCCTGCGCCGATCGTAATGGCCCATGATCAGCCATCTAACGCTTCAAGGCCAACTCCAATGGGTTTCGTGCCCTACTACCGAGTCCCGCCAACCTTTGGAGGAAAATCGGGAGAGGATGTCGACGCGTGGCTCGTCCAGTACAAGCGAGTCAGCAAGTCCAACGGCTGGGATGCCGCCGCTCAGCTCAGCAATGCGGTCTTTTGCCTTACGGATACTGCGCTCGTGTGGTACGAAAACCACGAGGACACACTGACGACGTGGGACGTTTTTGTTGCAGAGCTGAAAGCGTGTTTCGGCGACTCGAGCGTCAAAAGGAAGTGGGCAGAGCAGACATTGTCTCAACGCGCGCAGCTTCCAGGTGAGACATGTACCATGTATATAGAGGGTGTGCTGAAGCTCTGCAAGGTGGTCAATGATCAGATGTCAGAAGACGACAAAGTAGGGCATTTGCTGAAAGGCATAGCCGAAGATGTATATAATTTTCTAATCGGAAAAGAGCACCTGAGCTCGGTGTCTGACGTGATTCGGCATTGCCGAACTTTCGAACAGCTGAAAATGCGCAGGATTGCTCCAAAGTTCGGCCGGCTCACAAATGTTACAACGGTTGCCAGCATCGACACGAGCACCTGCCCAGACCAGTCCTCCACGATTCGAGAGATTGTTCGCGAAGAACTTTTTCGCTATAGAAAACAGACGCATTCAGCAGTTGATCACCACTCTATAAACGACCAACATTCGGTATATGTGCCACGTGAGGCTGTGACTGCGCCGCCGCCTTCTACGACCCCTTGGCAATCGATGGTTAGTGCAGCAGCTGTTGAGTACAGCGCACCCCCACAGCTAAGGAGAGCACCACGGTTGCCAGCTCCTCGCCATGACCGACGCCCCCAGCGTCCGCCTTCTTCGCGACGCCCAGTCTATCCCTATGATATACGGAACGAACCGACCCACTCCGCCAGAGAAGACGATGTTCGATTCATCGACGAACAAATAGAGTTTCGACCTCTCCCAGTTTGCTACTCCTGTGGTGTACCAGGACATATTTCGCGATTTTGCAACCGTCGACGTGTAGCCCCACGGTATGGCTACCCACCACACTTTGCACGACCTTCCGAATGACTTCGCGATGACCCGCGAGCAACGTACTATGGCCCACCACAACACTTCACACGATCGTCTGATCGACCGTACGATGACCCTAATGCAACACACCTGCTGCTTCGCGACGACTACTGGACACGCAGCTTCCGGAACCACTCCCCTACATCTGACAGGAGCTTGACGCCTCCACCACCTCGTGTTCCCCGTTCTCCTTCACCACGGCGCCGCAACACGTCTCCTTTGCCACAGGAAAACTAGCAAGCGCGGCCGATGGAGGTGAGGTCGCCGGAGACGTGCTAATATCAGAAATACCTCCTGTGTTGATGCTCAAGAACAAAGTACGTGTTTTTGTTGACGGTGTGCCTGTGATGGCTTTGGTGGATACGGGGGCAACCATTTCGGTGATGAGTGCGTGTTTTAAAGATACCTTGGGGCGGAAGGTATTATTTAGGTGGAATCAAGCTGCGAAGTTTTGCGGAGTGAGTGGTGAGGCACTGCATCCTGTTGGTGTGTGTCAAGCTAACGTATTTCTCGGAGGCCGTGTTATCCCAACGGAGTTCGTGATTATTCCGCAGGCGACACATGATGTTATTTTGGGTATGGACTTTTTGAGGGAGTGTCTGTCGACTGCCGCACAGGGACAATAGTCTTGAGTGATAACGTTCCGCCAGCACTCTTGGAAAACCCTGTAGATGGTGAGACGGCATTGTGTGTCTGTGGCGACACTATCGTACCACCGTTATCAACCGTTCGTGTACCTGTTGGTTGCAGCGACAGCTATTCCGCCAGCTTTGATGCCAACGTAGAACCAGTGTACACCAACTGCATGAAAAATAATGTGTTGATCCCACATTGTGTGGTGTCGATCAGACGTGGACGCGCTGATTTATGGACTGTCAATTGCTCTACAGAACCCGTGATGTTACCAGATGGTCTAAAGTTAGCCGTCGTGAGTGGACAACACGAGGCCTTACTGGTGACCGAGCTTAGAGATGCGCCGGAAGAGCATCGTAGTCACAGTTTCGAAACGGCTCTTCTGTCAATGGTGAATAAGTCGCTGAGCACAAGTGAACGCCGAACATTGGTCAATGTACTTTCGAAGCACGTCTCTGCATTCGACTTTGCGCAGAAAGACAAAGCGCCCCTAATCCCTGCTTCTCGGACATGTCACACTATCAACACGGGTTTGGCCAATCCGATTAAACAAAAGCCATACCGTGTTTCGCCATCCGAGCGGCGGATTATTAATGAGCAGGTGAACGAAATGATTGAAAACGGTATCATTCAAGAGTCGATAAGTCCATGGGCAGCTCCAGTAATTCTCGTTAAAAAGAAAGACGGATCCTGGAGATTTTGCGTCGATTATCGCCGATTGAATGCTGTAACAAAAAAAGACGTGTACCCACTTCCACGTATTGATGATGCCATAGACTGTCTGCATTCGGCCTCTTACTTTTCCTCTGTAGACTTAAGATCGGGCTACTGGCAAATTCCCATGCATCCTGAAGATAAAGAAAAGACAGCCTTTGTAACACCTGACGGCCTTTTTGAATTCAACGTGATGCCATTTGGACTGTGCAACGCGCCGGCGACGTTCGAGCGATTTATGGACACTGTTCTTCGTGGCTTGAAGTGGAGCATTGCCCCGCCGCGGTGGTCTAGTGGCTAAGGTACTCGGCTGCTGACCCGCAGGTCGCGGGTTCGAATCCCGGCTGCGGCGGCTGCATTTCCGATGGAGGCGGAAATGGTGTAGGCCCGTGTGCTCAGATTTGGGTGCACGTTAAAGAACCCCAGGTGGTCGAAATTTCCGGAGCCCTCCACTACGGCGTCTCTCATAATCATATGGTGGTTTTGGGACGTTAAACCCCACATTAAAAAAAAAAGTGGAGCATTTGCATGTGCTATCTCGACGACGTCGTCATCTTTGGCCGCACCTTCAGGGAACACAATTCACGTCTGGATACTGTACTGACTTGCATAAGAAACGCTGGCCTTGTTCTTAACTCAAAGAAATGCAACTTCGGAGACCGACAAACCCTTGTTCTCGGGCACCTAGTCGATCAGGAGGGCATCCGTCCAGATCCCCAGAAGACAGCAGCCGTTGAAGCATTCAATGTGCCGCGCTCTGTGAAGGAGCTCCGCAGTTTTTTGGGGCTTTGCTCCTATTTTCGCCGCTTTATACCCAAATTTGCCGATGTCGCGTATCCGCTGACATGTTTGCTACGGAAGAATACTCCCTTCGAGTGGACTCCGGAGTGCGACTCCTCTTTTCGTCAACTGAAGTTCCTCTTGACGTCGCGGCCTGTTCTTCAACACTTCAACCCATCAGCTCCAACCAAACTGCACACAGATGCCAGCGGCATAAGAATTGGTGCCGTCCTAGTTCAACGCTATGGTAACCGCGAGCACGTGATTGCATACGCAAGTCGCTCCTTGAATAGGCCCGAACAGAATTACACTGTCACAGAACAAGAATGCCTCGCGGTAGTATTTGCGATTCAGCGGTTTCGGTCTTACTTATACGGACGCCCTTTTACAGTTGTCACCGACCACCACTCATTGTGTTGGCTCGTCAACCTTCGGGATCCTTGCGGCCGTCTAGCGCGCTGGGCACTTCGGCTCCAAGAGTATAACTTCATAGTCTCGTACAAAAGTGGTCGAAGACACGCCGACGCAGATTGCCTTTCGCGCATGCCACTGAGCACTACAGAGTGTGACGCCGATGACCTCGATCACCTCGTAGCTTCTGTGTCACCAAAGTTTCCCGACCTCAGTACTTTCAAAGATGAACAGCGAAAGGACACCAGGCTATCACCGCTTTGCACAGCTCCTACGGCATGCCATTTCTGTGTACGCAACGGACTCCTATATAAGAAGAACTTTTCCAGCACTGGTGCACGTTTCCTCCTGGTAGTGCCAGAAACCCTTCGGACAGCGATTTTAGGTGTGATGCACGATGATCCTACGTCCGGACATTTAGGTTCTGCGCGGACGCTTTACCGTGCTAAGGAACGCTTTTATTGGCCAGGAATGCGACAGTCAGTCGAGGCGTATGTGGCCAGCTGCACACAGTGTCAACGCCACAAACGCCCGTCTACTGCTCCGGCTGGTTTTCTAGAGCCCTTGCCACCTCCAAGCACACCTTTCCAACAGGTGGGCATTGACCTCATGGGCCCTTTTCCAAAGTCGGCTAAGGGCAATCGCTGGATAATTGTATGTGTCGATTACCTCACGCGCTACTGCGAGACGGCGGCCATACCAACCGCAACGGCCAGCGACGTCTCTGTGTTCCTGCTGCAGCACGTTATCCTCCGACATGGCCCACCTCAGGTGATCATCAGTGATCGTGGGCGACAATTTACGGCAGACATAGTAGAGGAGCTGCTTCGATTGAGTGAGTCCCGCCTTCGTCACTCGTCGCCATACCATCCGCAAACAAATGGGCTCACGGAGCGTACCAACCGAACAATTGTAAACATGCTCTCTAGGTATGTGGCATCCGACCACAAGAACTGGGATGACGTGCTACCATTTATAACGTACGCGTTCAATACCGCTAAGCACGAGACAACAGGCTATAGCCCATTTTTCTTGATGTACGCACGACCGCCACGGCACACACTCGACACAGTTTTGCCATTCTCGGCGCACGAGAACCTCTCAGTCACCGAAATCCTCTGCCTTGCAGAAGAAGCGCGTCGTATTGCTCGTCTACGCACTTTGGCATCACAAGAAAAATCGAAGGTACGCTATGACGTCCGCCACCGGCCTGTAACTTACCACCCAGGCGACTTAGTGTGGCTGTGGACTCCGGTACGAAGACGCGGGTTACGCCAAAAGTTCTTGGCCACATACGACGGACCGTTTGTCGTTCTCGACAAAATCACGGAAGTCACATACACAATAGCTCGCCTCACGAGATGTGGTAGAAGAGCCGCTAAAACCCAAGCAGTCCATGTCGCTCGACTGAAGTTGTACACACCAAGGTGAATCGGTTACCTCGCCCGGCGGGCTTCGTCTGCGAGGGGAGGAATGTTACGCATGCCTTGGAAGAAAATGAAGATGGGTGAACATGCTGACTGCCCCAAGCTCTGGAGGAAGAAAGAAGACGACGAGACTGCGATCATAAACCTGTTGGCCGCTCCGGCGCTTCTCTTCGCGACCAAAATAAACGGCCCCCTTCAGCCGTATACGTCCTGGTCCTCCTTGTGCGTAACAATATGAAAGAAATATATGTAGCGCGAGGCGAAAAAATGGACACAAGAAGAAATAAACTGAGGGGACAGAGCGCTACTAGCAACAACATGTTTATTTTCGACCTCCAAACCGCTTTTAAGCCATAATCGTCAGGCGAGCGAGCAGAAAAGCACGTGTATTCAGATAAATGCACGACAATGTCATCTACCTACAAGAAAAAACGATAAATAGGACAACAAAAAACATCACAGATAAAATCACGTGTCACTGCGTACGCAGGAACACCAGTTCTTTGGGTGACAAAGCAATTGAAGGCTTGCTGATACATACATCTCCAAGAGCATCAATAAGTTCGGCTTCTATGATCAACCGAGTCATTTAATCCTTATGCCAACCAACAATGATTGTACTCTGGAACAAAGGCCGGCGCACGGCTATAATTCCATATGTTAACCAGCTGTCACATAACCTAAAGAAAGTGGCAATTCGGGACAATATTAAGGTGCTCATTTCAGTACGTGATTAACTTGGGAAATTGTGTGTGCTGACAAATCCGTCACGTGGGAAAGGGTGTTAAAAAGGCATACACACGAATTTGTGGAGCGCATTTCTTTCGTCATTTATCCTATTCTGTTCACATGTGGGAAAAAATATGTCGGCCAAACCAGTAGGTGTGTGAGCCAGCGACTGAGAGAACACAAATACAAGTCGGATAAACTGCCACCAGAAGGGTTTCTCACTCTTCGCATTCACGCGTGTGGGTGCCGGCCTTTGTTCCAGAGTACAATCATTGTTGGTCGGCATAAGAATGAGATAATTCGGTTAATCATAGAAGCCGAACTTATTGATGCTCTTGTAGATGTATGTATCAGCAAGCCTTCAATTGCTTTGTCACCCAAAGAACTGGTGTTCCTGCGTACGCAGTGATACGTGATTTTATCTGTGATGTTTTTGTTGTCCTATTTATCGTTTTTTTTTCTTGATGGTAGATGACATTGTCGTGCATTTATCTGAATACACGTGCTTATCTGCTTGCTCGCCTGACGATTATGGCTTCAAAGCGGCTTGGAGGTCAAAAATAAACTTGTTGTTGCTAGTATCACTCGGTCCTTTCAGTCTATTCCTTCCTGTGTCGGTTTTTTCGCCTCGCGCTACATAAATTTCTTTCAAATGTTTCACCAACAAGCCCGCATCGTTACTTTTGTCGACTGCATTACATAGATACCGTCCGGTGTTGTGCCAAATTCTATTTTCGTGGCTCTAATGATAACTATACGGCGAAAAGTTCACGACCGTGTGATTACCCGCTGGGAGACAAGTTTACAGGGGACCCTGCACCTATCTTCTCACTGATTTTACCATCCCTTTTCACCGTGCACGGAAAGAGAATTACAGTTGTTGTTTTTTCGCATTGAACAATCAGCGGACCTTTTTTTAGGAATGCTACTGAAAACTTGCTCACAAAAAGCAGCGGTGAATGCACAGCTTAATACAGTTAAAAAGCACTCATTACATCTGTAAAAAGAAAAAAAACTCTACTTATTCGGCGTATCATTGTGTTGCACAAACATAAAACAAATAGTCATGCAGCGAAACTTATTCATTCGCCGCCACGACGAATCATGTCATCTGTTAAGTGTTTGGTGCAGACTGCATCTTTTGTGCTGAGTGGTGAGTTCTTGCTCGAAACCACTTTAGTGCATGCTTTGAGGAGCTTTTCTAGGCAACTGGAGTGCCAACAACAAATGAATACTTGGACAGTGATTAAATCGGCGCAGTCTGTACGAAATAATACCTACTTTTACCGCACGACGTTACTTTCTCAACTTGTTCACCTCCCATAAATATTTTTAACTGCGACAAAAATGCACGCCCCCCCCCCTCCCCAGGACGCGTGTATACTTAAGCTAGATGTAGGCCGTAAGTTCTGTTGTGTACAAATTCAAGCAGTCTTTCCTATCACTTCATTATCATGTATCTAATTTTTCTCATCAGTGAAGAAATGTCTCATCAAGTAAATCAAGGAAACTCCTTCGATGTGCCAGTTTCTTTTCTTCTTTATTTTGCAAAGTTCAGGTACGCAGAGTCGTGCTGCCACGACACCTCGTCTCTAGAAATAGCCGCACAGGCTTTCCCGTACCGCGACAACGAAGGCATTGCTGCGGCCACAGCCTGCTTGGAGCTAGTGAAGCACATTTGATGGGGGCAACCTTGCAGCTTTACCAGGAACAGGCACATCATTGCATGAAAAAGTATGCAGTACGCACGCAGCCCCCACAATTTGCACCAATCTTTTCAGAATATAAGTTATGGCAGTATGCAAACTAAGAAATCGGTTCGCGAGGATACTGAATGAGTTTTATGCAAATCGACCAGCCCTAAACAACCTAGAAAAAAAGAAAAGAAAACAGAGCACCAAACATTCGGTCTCGGTCGTATTTAGCCTTCGATAAAGTTTACCACCCACTTAAGGCTGCACTCTCAAGCAACCCAACTCACGGGAGGCTCCATCCTAGGCGCGCAATGGCGGAGACGGGCCTGGCACCCACTCTGGAACAAGCCCCTGTCAGGGGGACTTGCACCGTCGCAAACACCCGAGAACGTCGCCTCCCATACACCACACTTTTCGACCGCCTGCAAGGACGGGGGATTCGGTGCGGGGCTCGGTCCCGTTTCGCTCGCAGCCACTCGGGGAATCCTAGTTGGTTTCTTTTCCTCCACTTAGTGATACGCCTAAATTCAGCTGGTTGTCTCGCTTGATCTGAGGTCGACAACACAGATGCCATGCACGTCGCCTTTCTTTCCCTGTTTACACTACAGCGCATATTTCTGCACCAGCAAAACGAGCCCGGAGCTGGTGGCGGCCATACCGCATAGAGAAACATATGAACTCGCCCTGATCTCCGTCGCGTACGCCTAGAACGGCATCCAACTCCGAGCACTTCCCAACGCTTCAAGCCCCGGCAGTTGGCGGCTCCACCCCATCGAGGGAGAAATGGACTTGCCCACTTCTCTCCGGCTCACAGTCTTCTGTTGCTACTGTTGCTAGTGCCTTCACCTCCTCTCCCTTAAGCTAGTTGAGCGTCGCCTGAGTGTACGTGAGGCTTACGTTGCTTGCGTGTTATATTGTGTAATTATTACACTTTGGTGGTTGTACAGCTACCTTTGGGATGTCATAATGCCGGGCAATCGGAAGAGGAGCGCAATGTGGTCGTTGTTTGCTAAAGATGGGAAAGCGAAGACTGCAAGGTGTAATAAATGTGGCAAGCACTTCTCGAAGCCAGCGACGGAGACTCACCAGATGCACGTCCGCTATATTCAGATGCCAAATATCTATTTCCCAAAGAAAGCTGGTAACGACTAAGGGAACGATAAGACGAAACCTACTGAGTATACTGGCGCAGCTGCTGTTTATTCTAGCCGGGAGGTAGGAACCCTTGTCACTCTATTTCGCGCAGTTGCCTGTACCGGTGGTCTGTTTCAGGCCAGTATAGTTGAGTGTATTCTCTGCATAGGTGACCTCAAGGAAAAGTTCGCGTCAGTGCGCAATCATAATATTCTGCAGAGCTTCCACAATATCTAACCGATAAACCGAAAAAAGATGTCGTGCTTAGGAGAGCGAGTGTCATATTTAATTCCTCTTTCTCCTCGTCTCGCTTTTACCTTTCTCGGGATTTCCTCACCCTGTTTCACACTGCATGTTTCAGCTGCGACTTTCCAACCAGTGTCGTCCGCAAACGCACCTCCGGTTTCGATGAGCTCGAGTAGGCAGGCTTCACGAAAATGCGACTTGTTGTCGAATAGTGCATTGATGATGGCCACAGGTGCTGGTATGCGCGAAATCAAACAACGAGGAGGGGCCCCTTGTGTCCAATGTGCGAAAGTGGGATTTTTCGCGCACTTGACACAAGAAACCCATCGTAGACACTATCAAAAGTCGGAATTTTCCACCGTCAGCGCGTCTCATAAAAATATTTGGGTCCATATGAAACAAAAACGATGCATCTCAAACAAAGAGATATTTGTTTTAAAGCACCCACAAAAAACGTCGCATAACCAAATAATCGAATAAACCATTCCACCAAAAGCAATTAATCGATTAAAGGCTAAATCAATTAGCGGCTAACGATCAATCGATTCAAAATTTTAATCAACCATCCTTACGGTCTCCCTGAAGTAGGTCTGTCAGAGGTGCCATGATCGAGGCGAAATCCCGGACGAGGCGACGGAAGTGGGAGCAAAGCCCAATGAAACTACGCAGCTCCTTGATTGACGCGGGCCTCGGGAACTCGCGAACAGCACGTAGCATAGCGGGGTCAAGAAGAACGCCAACCTTCGACACGATGCATCCGAGAATGGTCAGCTTGCGTGCTCTAAAGTGACACTTCTTCAAGTTTAGTTGAAGGCCTGCTGCAGAGAAACAGCGTAGAACCTGTTCCAAGCGACTAAGGTGCGTGGGAAAATCTGGTGAGGATGCTACCACATCATCAAAGTAGCACAAACACGTGTTACGTTTGAGGCCTCGTAGGAGAGTGCCCATCATGCGTTCAAATGTTGCCGGCGCATTACATAGGCCGAATGTCATCTTGTTAAACCCGTATAAGCCGTCTGGTGTAACAAAGGCAGTTTTTGGCCTATCATCCGGATTCGTGGACACTTGCAAATACCCAGAGCATAGATCAAGGAAGGAAAAGAACTCTGCGCATTGTAAAGAGTCGAGAGCGTCATCGATTCGGGGCAAAGAATAAACATCATTTCGTGTTATTTTGTTTAGACGACGATAATCTAGGCAAAAGCGCATCTTTCCATGCTTCTTTTTAACTAAAACAACCGGCGACACCTAAGAACTGTTTGATAGTTGAACGATGCCACGCTTTAGCATGTCAACTACTTATTCATGACACGGTGTTCAGTCGACGAAACACGGTACAGTCACTGCGTCGCTGCCGTAGTGGTAGTGATTACCTGTGTTGATCTGTTGGCATATAGTAGACGATCGACCTAAAGTAGTGGTTTGACTGTCAAAAGTTGGCTGAAATTTGTCAGGGAGGCTCAAAAGCTCACACCTCTGTTGTGGGTTTAGGCCTTCGTAGATGACACGCTTCGAAATGCCGGTAGTGGAAGGGCCATTCACGGAACTACTGGAGAGGGCGCTGACTTCCGATGATCCATCAGGAACGTCAAGTGTAGCGATGGTTTCGTATGAATCTATCGAGCCGATACAATCGTCCCGAAGCAGCGCTATCGTGAATGGGAACTGATTTCCCACAGGCACGTCGGTCTTACCACCTTGAAGAGTAAGGAGAGCGGTTGGGAGTGGTGCTAGGTGGCGATGAACAAAAGCAGTGGAAGGGGTGAAAATGCGGTAGCCTCGACGACGGCTGAACACGACGCAGGTGCAAAGACAGAAGCGTGCGGAGAGATCTGGGTGTCGTCACTAAAGACCAACTTCACGTACACTCTATAAGGCAAAAGGGTGTTAAAAGGGTGTGTGGTTTGTCCTTTTGAGGACTAATGGGGCTGCCACAACCATTAATCCCTTTAAAGACTAACGGCACCTGGTCTAATAGTTAGTCCCCACAGATAAAAACAAGGACTAACATTTAGTTCTCACATTTACACCTTATTGAATGACCGTTAGTCCCGCAATTCACCTCAAAGGACTAACATTTAGTCCTCACGTATGCACCTTAAAGGACAACTGTTAGTCCCCACATTTAAACCTTACCGGACAACCGTTAGTCCTCACAGTTACACCTCGTCAGACGAACGGTTGATCCACTCAAGTTCTCCAATCGGATGAACTTTTCATCCACAGCTCAAACTTTGGTTTTTGTTTATTTTCCGCCAGGCCTAATACTTTTTTCGCCTATTTTTCTGCGCAGTGAGCAACAAATAGCGCAGAAAATAACACGCGAAAAAGTAGTTAGCCATCTTTGTGTAACTGCTTTCGCAGTCACGGCAACAACGAAAGACAAAAGTAAGACATCGACATCTTTTATTTTTCTACATACACATTAGGTTTCTGCATTTTTTTATATGAATTCATGGTGAAGAGTGCAAGTCCACTCTTGTTGTCAGATCTTGTTCACTCCTTGTGGAGCTCCTCCAACCAAAGCGATAGATGACAGGAATGCAGACGCCAGCGCATGCAACCTTCTGCCTGTCGTGTTCCCATGGCTGTACGTACAATAACATAGTGTCACGAGGTCATGACGTGGCCGAAAACGGGAAACTTTGTGTTGGGATTCAACTGTTTATTCCGATTACAGCAGCTTAAAGTCCGATTACAGTAGAAGTCTTGTACAGATAGCTGGGAACGAAACGTCGGCCGTCGATGTACTACTGACAAGCGGCGAAGTGCGTCGGCATTTATACTCTTGCTATAGAATGTTCTAGCGTTATCACTGGCGGAGACATAGGCTCCAGAATAATCTGTACAGCTCGCAGAGTGGGCGTGATCTTATCGAAATGATCTATTACAGCCCTGAAGCGTCTCCAAAACTGGAGGTGGGGTGTGCGCTGAGAACTGTGTAGTGTATTGGGGCGATAACAAAACTTGAGAAATGGAACGTGGTGTTGCCCCCCTCTGAAAAAGGCATCGTCCCGATGCTTCAAATGAAGATGAAGGTACAAGAATATTGCAAGAAAGTACAATAGATAAATAACGATCCAGCAATAATACAAAAAACACTGTTTCGGTTTATTAACGTGCATGAAACGGCTTGAGGCGCGCGACATGGACGACTTTCGGTCGTGATCGGCGTCGTTGAGAGTTCATGATGTCGTCGGGGACAACCTCGTAATTAAGTGGGCCGAGACGTCGAACCACCCTGTACGGTCCGAAGTACCGTCGCAGAAGCTTTTCACTTAGTCCACGTCCGCGTATCGGCGTCCACACCCAAACACGTTCACCGGGCTGGTATTCCACGAAACGTCGTTAGAGATCGTAATGTTGGCTGTCGGTCGTTTGTCAATTCTTGACACATAGACGCACAAGTTGTCGAACTTCTTCGGCGCGTTGAAGGTACTCACTCACATCGAGTTTTTCTTCGTCGGTGACGTTGGGTAACACGGCATCGAGCGTCGTAGCCGGGCTCCTTCCGTAGACCAATTTGTATGGAAATATCTGCGTTGTCTCCTGCACCGCCGTGTTGTATGCGAAGGTCACGTACAGAAAAATGGGGTCCCACGTCTTGTGTTCGACATCGACGTACATTGCCAGCGTGTCGGCGATCGTCTTGTTTAGCCACTCGGTGAGGCCGTTGGACTGTGGGTGATACGCTGTCGTACGGCGGTTGTTTGTCGAGCTGTATGCCACGATCGCTTGAGTTAGGTCAGCAGTAATTGCCGTTCTTCTTTCGGTGATGAGGACCTCAGGGGCGCCGTGACGTAGGACGATATTTTCGACGATAAACTTGGCTACCTCAGATGCACTGCCTTTCGGCAGGGCTTTTGTCTCGGCGTAGCGGGTGAGGTAGTCGGTAGCTACCACTATCCACTTGTTTCCGAAAGCCGACATCGGGAACGGCCCCAGTAGGTCTGTGGTTGCCGACAAGCGGGTCTCACGATGACCTGGTCGGACAGGCCGAGAGTGGACCGTGTGTCGCGAGGTCATGCTGCTAACGTCGGCAGAGGGTCGGCAGTGCGGCAGTGCGGACGGCAACCCGGCACTTTCTTCTCCGTCTCTTGCGCTTCTCCCAGAGTCGCCCACCGGAGACACACTGCTAACCGATGGCCCATAAACGTTGACAACCTGGACTTGCCAAATGAACACTTTATGAATTGTCGTTCATGTATATAGCATTTGTCGCTCTCTTTCTTTTTTCATATGCCTTCAAATCGCGCAAAGCGCTAGGGGGGGAGCCCTGTAGTGCCATCATCACCTTCATCATTTCTCTATCACCACGCCGTGCCTCTCGCGCAGCTGATGCTAGCTCGAGCTGCGCGCGGATTAGAACAAGCTAGCGCACTTGGTGTGTCGGACGTGGAAAGCCACGCGGCTCCGCTTCAGGCGTGGAATAAAGTGGCGAGAGAACGACACGACCACGTTGGCCCCCGTCCCGTCTTCCTCTCTCGCTACAGGTCCATACCAATCTGCTGAAATAGTCGGAGGGCAACTGGCAGCAGAAGTCCCGCTGGCCATGTCGGCGGTGTCTTGCGTCGCTGACAGTCCCAGCATGTCCTCACATAACTAGTGAAGTCGGTGGTAAGACGTGGCCAGTAGTACCTTTCTTGTATCCTCGTGAGGGTGCGAGAAACACCGAGGTGCCCTGCCGTCAAATCATCGTGCAGGGTCTGCAGGACTTCTGGTCGCAGAGCTGAAGGCACAACAAGGAGGTACTTGGTACAGAGCGGTGAAAACTTTTTCTTTTGGAGAAGACCGTTTCGTAGGAAGAATGACGCAAGTGCGCGCTTGAATACCTTCGGGACTTCGGCGGTCCTGCCTTCGAGGTATTCTACTACGGCATTAAGATCCGGGTCGGCCCACTGTCATGCAGCGAAGTCGTCGGTAGATATCGCTCCCAAGAAGCAGTCGTCATCCGGGTCTTCGGGTGGTGGTTGGTCGACATGCGCACAGGAGAGACATTCGGCGTCGCAGTATTTCTTGCTGGACTTGTAAATGACGTTAATGTCATATTCTTGAAGTCTCAGGCTCCATCGTGCGAGGTGACCTGAAGGGTCCTTCAAGGTGGCTAGCCAACACAGGGCGTGGTGGTCGCTCACAACTTCGAAGAGCCTGCCGTAGAGGTAGGGGCGAAATTTGAATGTAGCCCAGATGATGGCGAGGCACTCCTCTTCTGTTGTAGAATAATTGGCTTCTGCTTTGGATAGCGATCGGCTGGCGTAACTGATAACCTTTTCAAGTCCTTAACCCTCTGCACTAGAACGGCGCCAAGACTTACGCTGCTTGCGTCAGTGTGTATTTCTGTCTCGGCGAATTCGTCGAAATGGGCAAGTAATGGAGGCGTCTGGAGGCGATGTTTAAGCTCCTGGAAAGCATGTTCCTGCAGCGTTTCTTACTTCAACTCCACGTCATCCTTGGTAAGGTTAATGAGTGGATCGGCGATGCGGGCGAAGTTTTTCACGAACCGCCTATAATAGGCGCACAGGCCCAGAAATCGGCGCACCGCCTTCTTGCCAGTGGGCGGCGGAAAGTCGGCGATGGCGGCTGTTTTCCGTGGATCGGGATGAACGCCAGACTTGCTAATCACGTGCCGCAGAAACAAGAGCTCCTCGTGCGCAAATCTGCACTTTTGTGGCTTCAGTTTGAGTCCGGACGTCTTGATGGTTTGAAGTACAGCTTCAAGGCGCCGAAGAAGCTCGTACAGACGCGTTGAAAACACGACGACGTCGTCGAGGTTCACAAGGCAAGTCTGCCACTTCTATCCTGCCAGTACTGTATCTATAACGCGTTGAAAAGTTGCAGGCGCTGAGCAAGGACCGAAGGGCATCACCTTAAACTCAAAGAGGCCGTCTGGTGTTATAAACGCCGTCTTCTCTCGGTCTCTTTCGTCTACTTCGATTTGCCAATAGCCAGTCTTGAGGCCCATTGACGAAAAGTACTTGGCGTTATGGAGCCGATCAAGTGCGTCGTCTATTCGTGGAAGAGGATACACGTCCTTTCTTGTGATTTTGTTCAGGCGGCGAAAATCGACGCAGAAACGTAGGGTCCCATTCTTTTTGTTCACTAACACCACGGGGAATGCCCATGGACTCTTGGACGGCTGGATGATGTCATCCCGCAGCTTTTCATCAACTTGTCTCTTCATGGCCTCGCGTTCTCGCGACGAAACACTGTACGGACACTGACGGAGTGGTCTGGCATTTTCTTCGGTTATGATGCGATGTTTCGTGATTGGGGTCTGCCGAATTTTTGTTGACGACAAAGGGCAATCTTGGTATTGCAGGAGCAGGGCCTTGAGCTGTTCTTGCTTATGGTTCGGAAGTCTGGCATTGACGTCGAAAGCTGTGGAAGGGGCTTGGTTCCTCCGAACAGGTTCTGCAGAATCGGCGAAGGCGAAAGCACTGGTGGCTTCCACAGTTTCTTCGATGTATGCGACCGTTGTTCCTTTGTTCACATGTTTGTACTCATTGCTGAAATACGTGAGCATAACTATTGCTTTGCCTCCCCGCAGATTTGCAATTCCTCTTGCGACGCAAATCTTTCGGGTGACCAACAGATGCTGACTGCCTTCAACGACGCCTTTCAAGTCTGGTGATTGAGGAGCGCCGACAGAAATAATGATGCTGTGGCGAGGTGGAATAGTGACTTGTTCTTTCAGCACATTCAAGACATGGTTTCCTGACAGTGTGCGCGGTGGTAGTGCTTCTTCTGTGGATAACGTTATCGACTTTGTTCTTATGTTGATGAGAGCACCATGGAGGCATAAAATGTCCATGCAAAGGATGACATCTCTCGAGCAACGCTGTAGGACTACGAAGTCTGTAGGATAAATAGGGCCGTTAAGTGACTCTCGCTGTGCAGATTCCTGCAGGTGTTACGAGATGACCTACGCCTGTGCAGATTTCAGGGCCTTTCCAAGCTGTCCTAACTTTCTCCAACTTCGCGGCGAACGACCCAGTGATGACGGAATAGTCCGCTCCAGTATCGACGAGAGCAGTCACACTGTGGCCGTTGATAAGAACGTCGAGGTCGCTAGTTCGCCGTCTCGCGTTACAGTTAGGGCGTGATTTTGGGTCACGGCTGCGTCAGCTTGTTCAGCTGCTTCCATGTTGCGTCGTCAGGTCACCTTCGGTAAGTGAGGTTTCCCCGTCAGGGCTTTGCCTGGTTGGCGTTGTGTTCGAAAAGCTCCGTCGCGGCGTCGTCGTCGTCGGAGGCTCTTCGGCAGTTCGTCGCACAGCAACCGCACCTCCATCGGTTGCTGCCCTTAGTTTCCCGGATACATGCTAGGAGACCGGCCCCGCGTTGGGCCAGAGTACTGCCGGTGGTGCGGTGACATGCGGTGGCTGAGCGACGGCGAACGGGAAGGACTTCGTGGTGTCTATTCAGTTCCTGTCAGGTAGGCGGCGATGTCACGTGGCCCTTCTCCTTGCTGCGGACGTGGTGCATAGATGGCGAAGCCATTCAGTCCCATCTGTCGGTACTGGCAATGGCGGCATGTGTGCCTGGCCTCGCTGCCTTGGTTGCAGAGCGGGCGGTTGTCAGGTGCACGCCAAACGTCCGTTTTCCTCGGCGCACTGCGCTGGCCCGCTGGCGAACGGTAGGACGTCGGTGGGGGTGGTGGCGGCGGTGGCGTCTGGCGACGGAAGTGCGACGGGGCGGCATTTTGGCGTGGACAGGGACGAGCGTTGTGGCGCACTGCAGTGGCGTAGCTCACAGTTTCCGGCTCGGGCCACGGTGTTTGGGGAATTCGAAGCGATTTTCTAACTTCTCGCACAATGTCGTCGATAGAATACACTTGAGGTTGCGCCGAAGGCAACATCTTGCGCAGATCTTCCCACACGATCACTTGGATCGTTTCGCGCATGTCTTCGGAGTTACTGGCTTGAGCAGCAGCACATTCTGGAGTCAGACGACGATTGTACTGTCTGGTGCGCATGTCCAGAGTCTTTTCGATAGTGCTCGCCATGGATGCAAATTCTTGGACGGTGTTCGGTGGATTCTTCATTAGTCCCGCGAAGAGCTCCTGTTTGACCCCTCGCATGAGGAAACGAACTTTCTTCTCCTCAGGCATGTCTGGGTCAGTGTGACGGAACAGGCGGGTCATCTCTTCTGTGAAATTTGCAGCATTTTCATTTGGTAGCTGAACCCGGGTCTCTAGTAAAGCAGCGGCCTTCTCTTTCCGAGTGACGCTCGCGAACATTTGCAGGAATGCGCCGCAGGAGACATCCCACGTTCGGAGCGTGGACTCCCGATTCTCAAGCCAGGTCCTTGCGGTGTCTTCCAGGCATAAGTACACACGACGGAGCTTTTCTTCGTTGTCCCAGGGGTGGAGGGCAGCCACACGGTTGTACGTTTCTAGCCAGGTTTCCGGGTCTTCAAACGATGACCCATGGAACGTTGGTGGTTCCCTGGGTTGATGAATGACGATCGCGGGCTGGGACGCTGCGGTTGTCATTTTCACTGCAGTCGAGGTCATGGCCTTGGTCTTCCGCGCCTTGTCATGTAGAAGCCCGTACTCCGGTGGTAGAACTTGCTGTCGGTGGCTTGTTCACTGCTCCTGGTTGGCGTTGGTGTCTTCTTCGCGGCATGGCTGGGTTCATGGCTTGACGGGGGCGTCCGGTACATGAACGACGCAGCACCTCCACTAGATGTCACGAGGTCAGGACGTGGCCGAAGACAGGATACTTTCTGTTGGGATTTAGCTGTTTATTTCGGAGAACCTGTGCCCGGTACCCGGAAAATCCTATTACTGTAGCAGTCTTGGACTGATAGCGGTGAACGGAGCGTCGGCCCTCGATCAACTACTCACAAGCGGCGAAGTGCGTCGGCATTTATACTCTTGCCATCGAATGTTCTAGCGTTATCGCTGGCGGTGGCGTAGGTTCCAGAATAATCTGTACAGTTCTCAGAGTGGACGTGATCTTATCGAAATGATCTACTACAGTCCTGAAGCTTCTCGAAAACTGGAGGCGCGGTTCGCGTTGAGAATTGTGTAGTATATTGGGGCGATAACAAAACACGAGAAATGGAACGTGGCAATAGTAAAAATAGTTGGACACACGTGACAGAAGATGAAGGTGAGCGCATATGACAAGTACGTGCAAGTTATTATAAAACACGCGTTTAAAATACAACACACAAATAACTTTACCTCCACATATCGTACAGTTCTTCTGAAGCTGCTTTGACATAAAAGATGGATGACAGGCATCACAGACGCCAGCGTACACAGCATGGTCTGTGCCCGCGGCTACACAATAAGTATGTAAAATAGAAAGTCACACGTGACAGAGGATGAATATGAACGCATATGAAAAATACGTGCAAGGTGAAATAAAACATAAGAGAGATGTGACATGCTCATAATTTCACCGTGATGTCATCCATCGTCAGACTCATTTCGATCCCCGTAGCGCAACAGCTTAGGAGCGGCGGCCACAGTCACAACTCCGCGAATCACCGTGCTGCCAACTAGTCGGCGTGTTCTAAGCGAGCAACGTCGTTCAGCTCGAGACACCAGCGAGAAGCTTTCAACAGATCGTGGGTTCAAAAACTGGGGGACCCCTAGGCCTCGCCTTTAAGAGTTGAACGTGGTAGTGAAATCCAGCCCCTAGTGCACCCTTCAACCGCTAAGTGCACACTTATTCATAGGTTTTGTTACATACACACGCACGCCCACAAATACGAACACAATGCATTGGACCAGCATGCACTATTGTCGCTGAATGGGCTCGTTTCCGTCGTGACACCTGTAGAACAAAATGCGTTAAAGGGGCCGCGAAACACTTTTTCAAGTAACCATGAAATTAATTCATTAGAAGAGCTTATTTTCTCACGAATTCAACTCCGCAAAGATTTTAAGAATCCATCCAGTGCGAGTGGACTTACAGAGGGTTGTCGCATGCTGCAATTGCATTATCTCTTCTCTCGTCCTGACGAAAGCGCTGGCAGCTAAGCAGGGAGGGTGACAGGGCAAAGAAACTCCCACGCCTCGCGATCTTGAGCACTTTTTAAAATGCGAAGCATTTCTTAGCGAACTTCGGCGACTTTGAGCGTGTCTATCTATCTGTCTATTTATCTATCTATCTATCTATCTATCTATCTATCTATCTATCTATCTATCTATCTATCTGTCTGTCTGTCTGTCTGTCTGTCTGTCTGTCTGTATATCTATCTATCTATCTATCTATCTATCTATCTATCTATCTATCTATCTATCTATCTATCTAGCCGCCTACGACTTTTAGCTTTCCTGGTCGTTTGCATAATGATATCGATATTGCCACGAACTGTTGGCCACCGCTAAACAAGCGCTGCCAGTCTACGCTGCGCGCGCCTTCTATTTTATCTCCCTCTTCCCCCCCCCTTACCTTTCGTTCTTATAAAAACCCAAGCCGGACAATAAACGCTCTCTTTTTGCCCTGGCCACTCTGTTCGTGCATTTCGAGGCGCGGCCCAGCCGCGGGGCCGGTTGTAACAGTGGCGACGAGTATTTCAACAAAGAACGAGACCCAGCTGCTTCCTGAAGGCGGGCAAGCAGCCACCCCATCGACAGGCATGAGTCACCGCCTCCCGGAATTCAACAACGACACAGATAAGTGGCAAGCGTATCTCGTGAAGATTGAGGCATATTTTGAAGCAAACGAAGTCACTGAAGATGCCAGGAAAAGAGCCCTGTTGGTAGCCACACTTGGGTCACGAACGATTGATGTGCTATGCAGTAGAGTGGCACCGCAGAAGCCAAACGCCCTCGGCTACGATGCGGTAGTGAAAGTTCTAAGCGAGTATTATGACCCAAGACCAAACGAAATTTCAGAAAGCTTCAAGTTTTTCCACCGAAACCAGCAGGAAGGAGAGTCTGTTCACGCATTCATTGTGGAAATACGGCGCCTAGCGCATAACTGCAACTTTTCGTTCATGCTGAATAGGATAATAAGGGACCGTATCGTGTGCGGGGTACGTTCAAGAAATTTGCAAAGGCACAACTTGTTACTACGAATAACACTGTCGCCGAGCTCGCTAAGCGTGTGGCTTCTGTGGAAGCGAGTTGTGAACACATCAAGCACTTGCGGCAGCAGCTTGGAACCGTACAGACGGACAACACCGAAACTGTGTATCGTGTTTTTCATTTAGAAAGCCGTTTTCATGATGCCGAAAATCGGTCCCGCCGAAACAACGTGATTTTTATGGTATCCCCGATTCTTCATCTGAATCACGTGCACACCCTGAAGAAGCGATCATTCAACTTTGCTCCGAACAACTAAATTTAACAGTCGACACAAAAGAAATAGAGAGAGCGCATCGCTTGGGTCGCCATACCTCTGGCCGTAATCGTCCCATCATTGCCTTCAAGATTTGTGCCTTTAAGACGAAAGAGGCGATCCTTACTAGCGCTCGTAAGTTGAAAGGTACCACATAGGGCATTGGGGAGGACTTTTCCCAACGGGTACAAAACGCACGTAAACACCTTGTCGCTTTTGCAAAAAACAAGTCCGTGCCTTACTCACTTTGGTATAAAACGCTACACATCGGCCCACGACGCTTCTTCTTCGATGAAGGTTCACAAAGCGTGCAAGAACAACTAGAGCTATCTCGTCACGCCCGTCAACCGCGAAGCCACCTTACTCGCATGCACCGTGCCACCGTTTCACTCTCGGTTATCTTCACTAACATTCGCAGCTTCCTTCCAAAACGTGAAGTAGTGCCGAATCTGGTGTCATCATCCGATAGTAATGTAATTGTACTAACCAAAACATGGCTTTCAAACATGGCTTTCAAGAGTGGGCTCGACGGCACGCGAGCGATGGCTTGGGCTCACCGGAATACCGTCTTTCTCATGCAGCTTCTGTTCTTGGCCTGCTCCCCGGCCCTGCCCAAGGATACCCCCGGCTGCGCCATCAACGCGATACCGGGACGCCACGTGCCTTCGTCGGAAATTTCGGTTCCGCCTGACAACCAGTCCAGCAATCTCCGATTCTGGCACGTGCTGCAACGTCGCTGCCCTGTGGAAAACGCGTCAACCTGGCTGCCCCCTGCCCTGCGCATGCTCTACAAATGGCCAAGGGAGATCGGATCGCCATCGACAACGCCCGAAGCCTATAAAAAGCATGCCCGGACTAGCGCCCACTTCAGTGGGCTCGACGGCACGCGGGCGATGGCTTGGGCTCACCGGAATACCGTCTTTCTCATGCAGGTACCCAACAATTGTTCTTTGTTCACGCGACGCACGCGTTATCCTGCCTTGCTTGTGCTGCCGAGCCCATAGTGTTGTTGTTCTATCGCTTTTGATTGCGGTCTTGTTTTGTTGGATTTATTGATGTTATGCGGAGATGTAGAAGAGAACCCCGGTCCTACAAAAAAAGGTGCCCCTTCCGCTGATGAACCATGTGATATAGCCGAAATTCTTAATGAACTCAAAAACGGCCAGTCAACACTGTTAAGCGAAATGAGACTCATGAAAGCCGAACTCGACGAAACCGATACCATGTTCGCGGACATTAAGGTACGTCTAACTAAAATCCAGGGAGACTGCGCGTCCCTTGTGAGCATTAAAACCCAGGTAGAGGAAATCGAGCATCTAGCCGAGATGAACGCAAAACAAATTTCTCATTTGTCGTCCCGTCTCGACGATTCCGAAGACAGGGCTCGTCGCCAAAACCTGCTGTTTTTTCGGCTAGTCGACCGTGCAGGCGAAACGTGGGCGCAGTCTGAAGAAAAGGTTATTAGTCACTGTTCAGCCGTACTAAAGATAAACATCCAACCACGGGACATCGAGCGTGCGCACAGGCTGGGCACATTTCACCCGGCTAAAAAAAGGCCGATAATTGTGAAATTCGCCTATTTCAAGGATAAGGATAAGGTTCTTAGTGCCAGCTGGAAATTTAAGGAGTCGGATGTTGCTATCTCTGAAGATTTTTCGCCTAATACACGCGTGGCCCGCAAGAAGTTGGTTGAATTTGGCAAAGCACAAGGGACCTCCTACAAGCTACGACATGATAAATTCAAGATAGGTGACGTCACTTACTTCTATGACCACAGTAGCGAAAAGGTTGTGCAGCGCGATGCGTAGCGGTTAGCAAACACAACTCCCAGTTCCAATAACAGTATCATATCATTCATTTTTACTAACATTCGTAGCCTGATTCCCAAAAGGGACCAACTAAGCAACGTCGTTACCTCAACCGACTCTAATTTTGTAATTCTTACGGAAACATGGCTAAACCCCTCTATAAGTAATGCAGACGTACAGCTCTATTTCCCAGATTTCGACGTCTTCCGATGTGATCGGGTAAACGGGCGAGGCGGTGGTGTCCTGTTGGGGGCCCATCGTAGTTTGCAGTGCTGTCGTGTTGTCATTAGTTCCCCACTCGAAATACTGTTTATTCGATGCACAGCTGCGTATCCTCCTGTCATAATTAGCGCATGATATCGCCCCCCAGATGCCGACGCCTCCTTCGTACCCAATTTCCACGACGCGTTGCAGTTGGTCTCAACCCTACACCCCAACACGCGTATTGCAATTTTTGGCGATTTTAACCTTCCGGCTATTGACTGGTGCAACCCCGCCATCACGCCGGCGCACAAAAGCGTCGAAAGCGATTTCATAAACACGTGTCTTTCGTTCGGGCTTTCGCAGTTGGTCACATCACCCACAAGAACTACAAACCACTCGAACAATCTACTTGACCTGGTTCTTGCTTCTCACCCCGATAGTTTCTCCCCACTCACCTATCTGGATGGTATCAGTGACCATGCTATCATTCATGGTACGTTTCATTGCCTACACAAACGCCCACCAGAAATATCGAAAATAAGAACACTTTACGATAAAGGTCAATATCTCGATATGAACGCTGAACTGAGCAACTTTTGCGATTCGTTCTTGTTGGATTTCGAAACTCGCTCGGTTGAAACAAATTGGTCAATCTTTAAGTATGAAACGCAACGTTTGATTGCAAAATACATACCTACAAAAACGATAACAGAGCGGATCGCATCCCCATGGTTCAGCGTTACTTTAAAACGGCTCAAAAGAAAAAGAAATAGGCAATTTAGAGCGGCAAAAACATCCACCGACCCACGCACATGGGATAAATATCGAGCAACATCGAAAAAGTTCGATTCACTCCTGTCTAAATCCAAACGCAGCTTCTTCTCGTCGACACTGCCAGCTCTGATTCGCACTAACCCTAAGCAGTTCTGGAGGACCATTAACCCCAAACACGTAAACCCTACAGTTTCCTTGCTTGACTCCTCAGGAACTGCTATTCCTGACTGCAAGGTTGCCGAGTCCCTTAACTCCACATTCTGCTCAGTATTCACCCGCGAGCCAGACGACGGCCCTGTGTCCCTTTCTACTAAATTGCACTCCATCATGCCCAGCATTACATTCCAACCACACGGCATCTCAAACGTCATTGACTCCCTGAAGCTATCTTCGGCCTCAGGCGTTGACGGCATAAATGCAAAAATTCTTAAAAACACCAAACACCTCTCTAGCATCATTCTTAGCCATATCTTCCAGCAGTCCCTCTCAACAGGTTCTGTTCCCCAAGATTGGAAAACAGGAAAAGTGGTACCAGTCCCCAAGAAAGCCTCAGATAACGCGTTTCGTCCAATATCTCTTACATGTGTTTGCTCTAAAATAATGGAACATATCATTTACACGCACATAGCTAGCTTTCTGAAATCCGCAAAGTTCTTTCATCCCAATCAACATGGCTTCCAAAAAGGTCTCTCCTGCGACACTCAATTGGCACTCTTCCTAAGTGACATTAATTCTAAATTAGACATTAACGTCCCCGTCGATGCTATTTTCATAGATTTAGAGATGGCCTTCGACAAAGTTCCCCACAAGCGTTTGCTATCTAAACTTTCACATTTAAACCTTGATGAACATGTATTTGCATGGCTTTCAAACTTTTTAACTAACCGACAGCAGTTTGTCTACGCTAACAACAGTTCTTCATCCTTATCTCCTGTCCTATCAGGTGTTCCTCAAGGGACGGTCCTCGGGCCCTTACTTTTTCTCATATACATCAACGACCTACCAGACAATATTTCTTCAAGCATTCGGTTGTTCGCGGACGACTGCGTCATTTATCGCCCCATTATCGATCCCAGTGATAACGCAGCACTCCAGCAAGACCTAATGAAGATAGACGAATGGTGCAACAAATGGCTCATGGTGCTAAACGTTCAGAAAACATCCATCATGTCATTCCACAGGCGTCACTCCTATTTCACGTACTTATTTATTTATTTATTTATTTATCATATACTGCGAACCATTTAAGGTCCAAGCAGGAAAGGTACAGCAAGTTCGAAGGTAAAATAAAGGTACAACAAAGTTACAACAAAATTGATACTGGTATACACGAAATGTAAGAAAAACATAGAAATCACCATCAAATTATACTCGTTTCCAGAGGGCTGAGTACACCCACTGCAACACAATCCATAAGCAAAGCACCACACTCTTAATCAAACAAGTATTGTGAAAGCCAGGAAACACAAGGCGCATTTTATGGTGAAAAGGAAAGAAGAGTAGAGTTTCGGGGCAACAAGTTCCACTCAGAGATTGATTTCGGGAAAAAAGAGTGCTTGTATAAATTAGTTCTTGCGAAAATTGGCTTGATGCTACAGCTGTGTTTGTGACGGGAAGGCCTGGAAGAATCCCTTACCATGTAGTTGTCTGGCTTTATTTCGAGTTTAGAAAAATATATTAGACGGAGTAAGTTAAGTCGAGCCGCTCGTCGTCTGTCCTCAAGAGGTTCAAGATTTGCCAACTGCAACATCGCAGAGGGGCAATCGCGGCGTCTATACCTACTGTAAATAAAACGGGCTGCTAGGCGCTGAATTTTTTCTATCTTTTGTATATTGCTTTTTGTGTGAGGGTCCCATACTACGGAGGCGTACTCCAAGGAAGGCCTTACCATTGTTTTGTAAGCTTTAAGCTTTAAGGAACTCGGGGCATTAGCTAATCGATGCTTTAGAAACCCTAGTTTTTTACGTGCGGAAGAGCATGTATTTACTATATGGGTTGTCCAGTTGAGGCTTGAGGTTATTGTAACACCCAAATATTTATATTCTTCGACTTGTGTAATCTGTGACTCTTTTATAACATATTTAAAGTACAACATATAACATTTATAACATATATAACGTACAAATATTTCTTAAGTGGCTCCGCTATACTTCCTGTCTCGTCCACTAAATATCTAGGTCTTCTTATTTCTCATGACCTTACATGATCATCCCACATAAATCGCATTACCAGTGACGTGAATCGCGTGCTGGGATTCCTCCGACGTAACATTAACCTGGCTCCGTCCACAGTTAAATTATTGGCCTACGAAACGCTTGTTCGCCCTAAGCTGGAATTCGCGTGTGCAGTCTGGGACTTACCACAAGCTAACTCAAGTACCATCCTTGAATCCGTTCAGAACCGTGCGGCCAGATTCATCTTTTCCGATTATTCATACCACACAGGCGTAACACTTCTTAAACGTAAAGCTAAATTGCCAAGTCTCAAAACACGACGTACAGTAGCACGATTTTGCCTCTTCCACGAATTCTACAACTCGTTATCATGCGAAAGCCTCCACATAAAAACTGCTCACCACCCATCGAATCGCCTCAACCACCCAAAAGCAGTATACCCACCTCGTGCACGCACGACCGCCTATCTAAATTCATTTCCTGTTCTGACAGCCATCGAATGGAACAGCCTTCCTGAAAGTGTCGTCACCAAAACAAACCCGACTCAGTTCAAAGCTGCCGTTGAAAAATTTCTGTACTGATTATTTTTCTGTCATGTACGCGATTATCCTTAGTGGTGTTATCTGCTTCTCTGGTTGGAATTGTATGCTTTTTATGCTTCGGTTGTATGCTTCGTTGGTTGGCATTGTATGCTTCTTATTACCAGAGCGTGCTTGATACCCTTTCGTGCTACGCTCGTGCAGTTTGTTTTCTTTTTTTTGTGTTTGTTGATCAGTTGTGTAATTTTCGTGCTTCAACACCCCTCATGGCAAACCCCACTCATTGGGTTCTTTGAGGTACCTGTAAATAAATAATAATAATAATAAATGGCTGATGCTGAAATTTCGAAAAACTTTTCTAACTTTGACATTTTTCGAAAAGACAGGCACGGTGGCAGAGGGGGTGGGGTATTGATCGCCGTTCATACTGAATTATCCTGTTGCCCTGTCAATATACCAAGTGACCTCGAAATTGTGGCTAATCTTCCGTACCGAACCTTCATCTATTACTCTTGGCGTGTGCTACAGGCCCCCTACTCATCGTCCCGATTTCTCCAGCAAACTTAACAATATTTTGTGTGATTTAGCCAAGCGGCACCCTAATGCATGCATTTTGCTTTTCGGTGACTTTAATTACCCCAGTATTGATTGCTCTATGCAATTAGCTGCAGGTAACTCGGAGGCTGCTAAATTTCTGGACTTCGGCCTTAACCATAATCTGACCCAACTGATAAAAGAACGAACTCGTGTCAGGGGTATATTGTGCCAACACGCTTGACCTTATTCTGACATCGCATCCCGAGTTCATGTCATCAATTAGTTACCTTAAAGAAATAAGCGACCATAAAGTAATTCATGCCACATTTTCCCTCAAACCACCTTTTGACCATTCCCCAGCAAAAAAAAAAAAATTCGCCTCTACAATAAAGGTAACTACTCGGCCATAAACGACGAACTGCATGAATTCTATCGGTCCTACGAGTCGACATTTCACAATCGCTCTGTGCAACAGAACTGGTCATATTTTCAGGGCAAGATGAATGTTTTAGCGGACAAATACATTCCTGTCACCACCATTCCTTCTAATCATCATAAGCCGTGGTATACTAAAACCCTTAAAACCCTTGAGAACAAAAAGAAGCGGCTCTTTCATACTGCGAAGTTCAAACCAAATGCCGACTCAAGGGACAGATACTGTCAAGCTGAACGCGCATATCTCACAGAAGTTCGTCAACGTAAACATTCCTTTTTTCACTCGGACCTTCCCCGCATGATAACCAATAACCCCTGTAAATTCTAGCAGATCATTAACCATCAGCCCAACTGCACTATCCGTATCTATACGGATCAGGGTGATATCCTTTCAGATTCTGAGTGCGCTAATACATTCAACGCCACTTTTTCATCCGTTTCACAGCCGAACCAGACGCACCCTTACCTGAGTGCCCTACCCCTATTATGTCAATAATGCCGGCTATAAATTTTTCTGCTGAAGGTGTCGCATCATTCATTGAAAAGCTAAAGGTGGTGTTGATGACGTCACTTCTGAACTTCTAAAGAACAGTAAGCATAATTTCGGCGCAGTCATAACCTTAATGATCTCGCAGTCTCTATCATCAGGCACTCTATGAACAAATTGAAAGTGTGGAAGGTCGTTCCCGTGTACAAGTCAGGTAACAGAGTTTCACCATTAAACTACCAGCCCATCTCCATAACTAGCATACCATGTAAAATTATGGAACGTATCATCCACACTAACATCATGAACTTCCTCGATTCCAACAGCTTTTTCCATTCATCACAGCATGGTTTTCGCAAGGGTCTGTCCTGTGAAATACAGCTCGCTCTTTTCATTCATGACCTGCATTCCAACATGAACTCTAATATACAGGTAGACGCAATACTTCTTGACTACGCTAAAGCCTTCAACAAGGTACCACATCACCGCTTGCTGCTAAAACTTTCCCACTTAGGTTTGCATCCAGATGTCATACAATAGGTTAAAATATTCCTTACTAATCGGTCTCAGAGTGTGCGCATCAATAACATAGCCTCTAATCCCCCCATCCCTGTATCCTCCGGCGTCCCCCAGGGTTCCGTGCTGGGTCCCCTATTTTTCCTGATATATATCAATGATCTGCCATTGGAAGTTACTTGCTCTATTCATATGTTCGCAGAAGACTGCATTAGTTACAAGTCAATAAGAAATACCTCCGACCAGGCTGTGCTGCAGAGCAGTTTATCTAAAACCCTGACTTGGTGCGATCGCTGGCTTATGGTCCTGAGCCCAGTAAATGTAAATTAATGTCCGTCACCCGCTCGCGAAGCCCTCTCCTCTATCCATACAATATTGCTAGCACTCCTATTTAATCTGTTAGTACCTTGAAATAACCCGGTGTAACTATCTCCAAAGATCTCAATTGGTTTCCACATGTGTCCAACGTCATCTCATTCTGTAACAAAACCCTAGGCTTTCTCAGACGTCATTTACGCAGCTCTCCTCTTCACGTTAAACTGATTGCATATAAATATTTGATTCGACCAAAACTAGAGTGTGCGTCCGCAATCTGGAATGCTCATCGATCTTATCTCATAGGCGCATTAGAAATGGCGCAGAACCGCGCCATCAGGTTCATTCACTCATCATATTCGTATAACGTCGGTGTATCCTCATTAAGGTTCAGAATTTGCATTCATTCGGCCGCCTTTAAAGGCGGCAACTGGCCTGCCCGTCCTTTCTTGTCGCCGTCGCACTGCCAGCCTATCCCTGTTTCACAATAAGTATTACAGTTCACTCAATCGGCCACCTCACATCTCACCGCCTTATCGCATGTCCCTTCGTACAGGTCCTTGCTTAAGTGTTGCTCGTCCTCAAATCCGTACTCTCACCTTCTCGTCTTCTTTTTCCCACGCACCATTGTAGACTAGAACGCCCTTCCCTACGCCATCGTTGCCACCACCAACCCAGATGCTTTCGTTGATGCTGTAAAAGTGCACCTCTCATCCTGAATGGTCATGTATCATGTATCCTTACTGTACACCCACCCCTTATGTAATGCCCCCACTCGGGGCCTTCAAGAAAATAAAGTGTAAAAAAATGTAGAGTTAAGTGATGTTTCTGACAACGATAGGTCAAGGGATATCAGTTTTTTGACAGGCAACCTCAGGATGCTGACTTGAGGACCGAATAGCAGAGTGAAGGGCCAGGCGTCCGTCTGCTACACAATAACCCTTGTGATGGCGGGCTGACGACAGCCGCGTCATTGCAGAGGTAGTCAGATTAAGCCCCGTGGTCGAGAGACTCCGGTCAGGATACGCGCGTGTTCAGTGATGATGATCATCATCAGTCTGACTACGTTCACTGCAGGACAAAAGCCTCTCTCATGTTCCGCCTGTCAACTCTGCCCTGTGCGTGCTGCTGCCAATTTATACCCGCAAACTTCCTAATCTCATCTGCCCTCGCCCCGCCGCGGTGGTCTAGTGGCTAAGGTACTTGGCTGCTGACCCGCTGGTAGAGGGTTCGATTCCCGGCTGTGGCGGCTGCATTTCCAATGGAGGCGGAAAAGTTGTAGGCCTGCGTGCTCAGATTTGGGCGCACGTTAAAGAACACCAGGTGGTCGAAATTTCCGGAGCCCTCCACTACGGCGTCTCTCATAATTACATGGTGGTTTTGGGACGTTAAGCCCCACAAATCAATCAATCAATCATCTGCCCACCTAACCTTCTGTCTCCCCCTAACCCGCTTGCCTTCTCTGGGAATCCAGTTAGTTACCCTGAATGACCAGCGGTTATCCTGTCTACGCGCTACATGCCCGGCCAATGTCGATTTCCTCTTCTTGATTTCAACTATGATATCCTTAACCCCGGTTTGTTCCCTAATCCACTCCACTCTCTTCTTGTCTCTTAAGGTTGCACCTACCATTTTCCTTTCCTATGCTCGCTGCGTCATCTTCAATTTAGTCTGAACCCTCTTTGTAAGTATCCAGGTTTCTGCTCTGTAGCTAAGTACCGTCAAGATGCAGCCGTTATATACCTTCATCTCGAGGGATAGAGGGAATCTACCTGTCATGATTTGGGAGTGCTTGCCAAATGTGCTTCATCCCATTATTATTCTTCTAGTTACTTCAATTTTGTGGCTGGGCTGCGCGGCTATTACCTGTCCTAAGTCGACATAGTCTTTTACAACTTCAAGTGCATTATTACCTATATCGAAGCACTGCTCTATTCTGAGGTTGTTGTTTATACCTTTTGATTTCTACAGATTAATTTCAAGACCTACTTTTCTGCTCTCCTTGTCTAACTCCGTAACGATGAGTTGCAATTCGTCCCCTGAATTACTCAGCAATGCAATGTTATCGGCGAAGCGCAGGTTACTGAAGTACTCTCAATTAACCCTTATGACTAACTGTTCCCACTCTAGCCTCAGAAAACTTCCTCTAAGCGTGCGGTAAATAGCATTATGGAGATTATATTCCCCTGCCCTGCACCCTTCTTGATTGGTATTCTTGATTGAAATGATGCCGCTACTCAATTGGTCGAGTCACTCAGCGGGGAGATCGCGGTAACAGAATGCGTAGTATGTGGCTCATTATACTCGGCGAAGGAGCGATTACTACGCGGAGAGGAATGGCGCCCGGGTGGTGGTAGCAAGCAATCTTTCGCTGTGGTGACAGTTGTCGGCAGATAATTTCCATGGCATCTCCACGTAGGGGTTCACCGGTGAATTGTCGGAAGGATAATCCGCACCGCGAAAGTCAGGCGTCTTGAGGTAACTAGCTGGCTTCGAATCCGGCACACCACAGGTCCGCCGAACACTAAGAAGGCTCGCTGCACATCGCCGCCATTGCAGTTGTTGCATTCTAGGAATGTGTTAGGCTAACTACACTGTCTTATGGCGGTGACGGCAGTGGTGGGTTAACAGTAGGTAGAGGAGCAGTTACGGCTATCTGCGCACCTAAAAATTACTCTATTAGGCTGATGGTCACGCACGCAAAGGTGACTCTCGGTCCCATGATTTCAGTTGTATTTCGCATAGCCACATTTGACCCTGCAGGCCCATGAAATTATCCAGCACCAGGGATCATTTGGATGGCGTGAAGTGAATGATTACATGAAAGCAGTGGTGTCATACTTCACGTCATTTCCTCCTTTGAGCGTCAGCGAGCAGTTTTGCATGTTGAGGCTCGAGCGCGACCAGGGGGAGAAAAAAGGGGCTGAAGCGGTCCCTTTGTGAATGTGTTATGTACAGTGCGTGCAGTGACTGTGACAGCGAACACCTATAAAGGAACGAGTGTTATGTGTCATGTGACTGACTTCAATGCATATATTGTGAAAAGTCGGCAAGAACACTCGCGAAAGGTGATAAAACCATTGAACATCATGCAACACTGTGGCACAATGTCCAAGTGTATTCGCGACACTGCGAGTTGTAATCGTTTGCTCTTACCCACCGATGTTTTCTCGCGTTTTTTTATCATGTCGAATGGGGCAACAGCACCCGGTTATTCTGTGACATGTGTTGCAATGACTGTCATGTTCTTGAAAGCTCTTGCATTGCGTACAGAGAATTGCCTGCCGCATGAAATGTCAGATAGCGCATGCATTGTTAGAGTTGGCCGAGCAGGCGTGCGGAGCGAGCAGCTCTGGCATGTTTGTTCAGGTCTGCTAGATATCGCGTTACAGCTGCATGATATTTTGCTTAGGTTTGCTGTATTTAGAGAGCAGGGCTGCTAAATAATTAACTTTATCATCAAATCGAATTAAGTCAATTTTATTTGCATCCTGAAGAAGTGGGTAAGCTTGGGCGAAAAGCGAAATAATTCGCTTGAGGAAAGCCCAAGCCCACATTAGGCATACAGAAGAGACACTCAAGGATGGGATAATGCTATCAAAAAACAACTAGCGCGTTACATACATGAAGAAAAAAATACTAACACAAATACTATCACGAAATCATACCAGCGCGTCACATGAAAAAAAAAGAGAAAGGAGTAAAAATGTTTAATGTAACACTTTAAACCTTGTTTCTACAAAATTTATGACTAAAATGATACAGTGTATGTGTAGATTTTCGTGTCGTCATTCAATCGTACCGATAGTCGTACCGATAGTCAATGGTTTGAGATAATTTGACCCAATAATAATCCAAAACTATATGCAAACGTCAAAAAAACAAAGGTAATGAAATTATATCTCTCTTCATACAGTACAGCAAATGTGTGTGTGTGTGTGTGTGTGTGTGTGTGTGTGTGTGTGTGTGTGTGTGTGTGTGTGTGTGTGTGTGTGTGTGTGTGTGTGTGTGTGTGTGTGTGTGTGTGTGTGTGTGTGTGCGTGTGTGCGCGCGTGTGTGCGTGTGTGCGCGCGTGTGTGCGTGTGTGCGCGTGTGTGTGTTTACTGAGATTGGTTACAGGAAGTGTTTAATATGACTTATACTACATTTCTCTACTTTTATTTGACTTCTTAGGAGTGTATTTAGCAAGTGAGGCAAACAATACTGTACCATTTGTCGTCCATATTCAGTTCGGCAAAGGGGGATGTTCCAAAAGTGTTGTTTGCGGAAAGAATAGAAAGGAGCATTTCTTCGTAAGTTAGCAAGAGTTGAAAGGTCGTGCTGATTTTTATAAACAGACTTTTCATATCTGATATCTAGTTTCCAATCATAAAATTTTTCTATGGGTACAACGCTAAAACGATGAAACAATTCCTTTGTATGCGCATGATATTCAAGGTTAGCTATGGATCGCAGAGCCCTCTTTTGCAAAATAAATATTTTATGGTTATTTCTTTGTGTGTAATTTCCCGACACTAAAAACAATGGGATATGTGTAATAAACAAAGCGTCTTGTAGAGCATGAGTTTTATCGATACCGGAAGAATGTGTCGAAATTTTCCAATAGCACCCACACTCTTAGCACGTGAAATTGAACGTGGTCAAAATGATCGTCCCAGGACATGATTTTTTTGAACAGCACACCTAAAACATTATTGAGTTCACAAATCCTATAGGCGCCATGGCTAAAAATAAGGAACTATCGATGGTGACTGAAAGCTGACGCGGATGAAAAAGAACGGCCTTTGTTTTCTGATCATTGATCAACAGCGAGTTTTCTTTACTCCACTTTTGCATGTCTTCAAGGACGTCATTTATTTCAGCTGTTAAATATTGCAAATTTTTTCCAGTGAAAATTAGGCTGGTGTCATCAGCGTAAATTACATAAGTTGGTGTTTTGTTGATAGTGATTATGCCATTTATGTAAAGAATGAACAATAAAGGACCCAATATGCTTCCTTGCGGAACGCCAGTGACTACCTGCTGTAACGATGAAACTACCGTTTCTAACTGGACACATTGAAACCTATGCTTCAAGTAGAATTTTATCAAAATCAGTGGCGTGCCGCGAATACCATATAGTTGCAGTTTTTCTAACAAGGTTGCATGCTGAATCCAGTCAAACCCCTTTGAAAAATCTATGTAAATGCCTACACATATCTCTTTTAATTCAAAAGCCTTAAGAATAATTTCCTTCTGGGTCAGTAGTGCAGATTCAGTTGATTTGTCGTGGAGAAAGCCATACTGAGACTCATTATTTAAATTGAAAGCATGACTAAATTTTGTTACTCGTTAATGAATAATCCTCTCAAGGCCCTTTGAAAATATTGGCAATATAGAAATTGGCCTATAATTCGACAACTCATTCCTTTCGCCCACCCCCCTTTTTTTTGTGCAGGATACTAACTTTAGAGATCTGCATCAATTTCGGAAAACAGCCCGTTACTATTGCAAGGTTGTATATGTGGGCAAGCAAAGAAGCAATGTTGTCAAGCACAAACTTTACCGGCTCGATCTGTATATCGTCAATATCCCTTGCTCTGCTGTTTTTTTAAAGACGCATAAATACCTTACACCTCGTGTTCATCCGTTGGCTCTAAATAAATACCATGCTTTTTTTACCATAGGTTGCAAAAGGAATGCAATGTCCGATACAAACTGCATCCCGAAAGAACTTATTGAATGCTTCAGCAAGTTTTTTTCCGCATATGCGCTTACCGTTTATAACGAGATCATCGACAGTCGATGGCGGTTGCGTACGGTTTAACAGTTTATTTAGTTTTTTTTCATGCATCTTCTGTTTTGTTACAGTATTCCATGAGGAACTGGTCTTGCATGTTCTTTTCACTTCTAAGAGGTTTGCTTATTTCTATATTGCGTAAAGATATCAAAGTCAGTACCCAGTCTGCTCTTAAGAAACTTTTTGAACAATCTCGTTTTTGTTTATTTCGTTTTTAGCATTCACGGTTTATCCACGGTTTACGACCCTTACCATGTTTTATCGTCTGCGTTATTAGAATAAAATGCTCATAGTAGATGCCTTTAAAAATGAAAATAAATGCCTCGTAAGATGCATCTGCAGTTTCACTACGTCTGACGTCTTCCCAGTCTTCTATTCGAAGCTTTGAAATGAAAGCATGCAATGTTTCAGCGGTGATTTTCTGAGTTGTTATTTTTGCTTCTGCATCCTGCAGCTTATGTTTTACTGATGTTCTTGCGAGCATGTAAATGGGAAAGTGGTCGCTGATACCGGAGCACCAGGCTCCTGATATCACGTTTTCTGTGCTCATATTTGTGATAAACACGTCAAGCAATGATTCTGTGCAAGGAGTGACGCGCGTCGCAGTGTTTCCTAAAAGCGTATAGCCATTTGACTCGACAGTGCTGAGAAGGGCCGCTCGATTATGGGAAGGTTGCAATAGGTCTATGTTAATGTCACCCCCAAGTATTAATTTATATCTATTGTGATTTACATAGCCTAGCATCTTATCTAAATGACTGATGAAACAAGCCGAGTTTCCGTCTGGTGGTCTATATGCAACACAGAAAACTTGTTGGTGGGATAATATAAATAAACACTCAATATCGCTCGTAATGGTGCAGATTTCCGCAATATTTTTTTCCTTTTCGTTCGTTTCTTACTAAGATAGCCACGCCACCACTCTGGCGTGTAGCCCTATTTATAAAAAAACTGCGATACCCGTTACGTTCGTATATGTTTTTGTTTGTGTCATACCAGGTCTCGGTTAAAATGATTACGTCCAACTGAAAATCTGCAGAATGCAGAATTGCAGAATATTATCGAGTGTTCGGCAGTTTCCTCCTCCTCTCCGCAGGCACTGCTTATCATGTCTACCCCTTCGTATTTGTCCCGATATGTCTTGGTTCGCAGTACCCCCGTCAGGGCCTCAAACAGTAGAGAACTACCCCGAGTATTATCATAGAACCTTTCCTTGACAATTTCCTGCTTAAAGGTTCGATAGATCTCGAGTGCGGAATTCTTAATCATTCCAATTCTCCACAAGTCACTCTCCGTTTCCTTCATTTTCTTCTTAACCAATAGTTCTTTTTGGTTTGGCCACCAGCTGTTTTTAAGTATTCACCAATCACTTTCCTGGTTCGCTTCCTAAATATGTATCGACAACCTTCATGTACAAGTAGCTGAAAACCTTCCTAGCGCAGCCCTCTTCCCCTATTTCTCTCAATCGCTTCTCAAATTTCATCTTGCTGCTAGCTTTCCTGCCCTCAAATGAGGTCCATCCCATGTCACCTCGTACTCCCTGATTTGGTGTATTCCCGTGAGCTCCTGAAGCAAGCCTACCTATTCCACGTTGCTTAATTTCTAATCTTGCTTGAACTTCTCATCTCATGCACAAGACTGCATTGCCAAACGTAAGACCAAGGACCATGACCCCTTTTCATATTCCTCTCACAACAACATACATATTGAAATTCCACAGTGCCCTATTTTTTATCACTGCTTCTTCTTGTTACCTTTGGTCGTTAAGTATATTTCGTGTTCCCCTAGCTACTCAGTCCCATTGCTTATCCATATGCCCAGATATTTGTATTTATCTGTTATTTCTAGCGTAACCTCTTGTATTCTAAGAGAACTTGTTGTTGGGCTAGTTGGTAGATCATTTCAAAAGGTAATTAGAGCGCGAAAACTTGACACAATCACTCACACACGCACACACCCATGCATCAAACACACAGCGCTCACTTCCAACTAATTTATTCATGGCTCGAAGGCTTGAATATATACAGGACACATTGTGCGCACACACACCAAAAAAGGCCAACAGCAACATTATCAAAACGTACAGTTACTCAATGTCATCGCCTAAGATCGATAAACTGAAGTTCGCTTGGTATCAACGAAATTGAAGGGGCGCTTACACAGTTATCTTTATTTTTGTCAATGAAAAATGCTTCTAACACTTCACGTGCAGTTTTACTTGCGCTTCTGCCCAGAATCTTTGTTTCAGAAAATCGTGCGTCACATCCACACGAGATGACATGCGCAACCAGGTGCGCATACTTGTCATCTCTGAACGGTGTATTAATGACCGATTAAGGGAACACGCCCAAAAATTAACGAAAAGAGATTGTGTGATTGTGTCAAGTTTTCGCGCTCTAATTACCTTTTGAAATGATCTTGTATTCTAAGCTCACTACCTTCAATATCATTAAAGCTTATGACTTTTTCATTTTTTTTCTTTTTTTAGTCTGAAATCTAACCTGTCTCCCTCATTACCGCACGGGTCCATCAACCTTTGCAAATCTTCCTTGTTGTCGGCCACCAACACTATATATTCTGGGCACATCAATGCTGGTAGTGCCTGTTCAATCAGTTTTCCTTGTTTGACGAAGGAGAGGTTGAAGCCAAGTCAACTTCCCTCTAATTTGGCCTCTAATCTTTATAGGTACATTATGAATAACAACGATGACAGAGGACACCCCTGCCTAAGCCCCCGTTTTACCTTTGTGGGCTCGGATACCTGTTTTTCCCACTTGAAAACTACCTTGTTACTTTTATAGATATCCATTAAAAGAATAGTGACTCCATTTTCCATACCTAGCGTGTCCAGTATTTCCCACAAGTCCTCTTGAACCACGCCATTGTACGCTCCCTTGATATCGAAAAATGCTAGCCACAGGGGCCTGTGTTCCTTTTCTGCTATTTCCATACACTGCGTCAATGAGAATAGATTGTCTTCCAGCATCCTGTGCTTCCGAAACCCATTCTGCAGTTACCCCAGCACCCCCTCATCCTCTATCCATGCCTGCTGTATTTCCTTTTTAATTTGCATCACCAGCCTGTAGACCACTGATGTCACTGTTATAGGACGGTAGTTGTTTATGTCAGCTTTGTCCCCCTTTCCTTTATAGATCATGATCATCCTGCTAAGTTTCCATCGATAGGGGACTTCACCATCGATTATTGTTTTTCTCACTGCCTCTCTCAAAGTCTGTTTAGACTTCGGACCCAAAGGCTTCATCAGCATAATTGGAATGCCATCTGGGCCTGTTGATGTACTACTAGGAACCCTCTTCTCAGCCCTTTCCCACTCTCGTTGTTACAATGGAGCTATTGCGCCACTTGATCCATCCTTGTCTATTGTGGTGCATAAGGCACTTTTGGTTAAAATTGTTCTGTCAGCCTTGTTCTTATATATTCAACACCTTCATCCCCTTCTAGTCTAGCACATTGAGCTGTAGTTATAAACCTCTGTTCTATGCTTGTCTCATTTCTTAGGGAGTTTAGATGGTTCAAAAAATTCGCAGCTGGCTTTCTATCCTTTTTATGTACTTCTGCCAGTCACTGAGCCCCATTTCTTCTAATCTTTTCATTGATCAGAAGGGATGCTTCCCTTCTACAGCTTAGAAAGATGTCCCTTTTCTTTCAATATCATCTCTTGATTTGCCCCGCTGCTTAGCATGTCTGTGTTCCCTAAAGGCTTCCTGACGATTTGCTATAACTCTCTTAACTTCCTCCTACAAGAGGCGATTGACACCGTAGAAGAGTACCTTCATCCTTCTGGGCTCAAGTGCTCCTCGAGTAAGTCAGAACTTTTACTGTATCGGACTGCACGCCGGGGACCTAAGCCCAGGGGATGGAAGCCGTTAAACCAGACAGACATCCATCTCCGTACAAATCAAGGGGATGCCATCCAGAGGGTCGACTCCATCAAAGTCCTGGGCATGCTGATAGAGTCTACCAGCGCCAACAGCAAATCTATAGCCAAGTTAACTTGGAAAACGGACAGTGCGGTGCACCTCGTACGCAGAGAGGTCAATAAAAGAATCAGGGATCAAGGAAGACAACTTTATCAGGTTGATGCATGCGTTTGTTCTAAGCCACTTCACGTACGAGGCAGCAATGCACAACTGGTCAAGAGCAGAGTCCGAGACACTGAATGTGCTCCTCAGGAAAGTTATCAAGAAGGTCCTGGGCCTACCCATACATAACAGCACCGAGCGTCTGCTTGAGCTTGGCATTCACAACACGCTCGAAGAAATAGCAGAAGCCCAAGAGAGTGCACACTTTGCAAGGTTATCTACAACAACGTCGGGGAGAATGATCCTGCAGGAGCTGGGCCAACACCCAATGGCAATCAGACGCAATTACAATAGTATCCCCGCCAACACCAGGGAGAATATCACGGTGTGTCCTATACCAAGAAACATGCATCCAGAACACAACGTCGGAAGAAGAGTAGCGAGGGCCAGGACTATACTTTGTCAAGTCTCAAACGAGGAACGAGAGGTCGTATTTGTTGACGCGGCTTCCTACGCCAATGGGAAAGCGTTTGTGGCAGTGGTGGTCGATGGGGCTGGCCATGTCGTCAACTCAGCGACAGTCAGGACGAAAGACCCAATCATTGCGGAACAGGTGGCCATCGCCTTAGCACTCAAGATAGATAACATTGAAGTCGTCTACAGTGATTTCATGGCAGCACTACGGGCGTCCGCCAAGAGGACGGTCTCTGAACAAACGCTGAGAATACTGCAAGGCAAGAACATAACGCATCATCTTCTGAGTTGGTTCCCAGCTAACCTTGGGCAAATCAACGATTCCCCTCCCAATCTCAATGAAGCAGCACACGAGGCGGCGCGAGAACTCTCCAACCGCGCCTCCCCGGGGATGCGTTCTACCGGTGAAAGGGATAACCGGGAAATTTTTACAACATATAACGAGCTCACTAAACATTTCTACCTGTCTGGAAGGATTTTCCCTCCACCTCACAAAAATCTAACCCGGCCCCAACCACTTACACTAAGGCTTTTGCAAACGCGGATGTACCCTACTTTGAAAATGTTACACATCTTGTACCCTGACCTATACCCAAGTAATCTTTGTCCACATTGTGGGGAAATAGCTTCATTAGAACACATGCTCTGGCAGTGCACCAAATTCGCTCATTTATCTAACATAACATCTGCCAGATGGGAGGCGGTAATCCGCAGCTCGTCTTTGGCAGATCAGCTCTGGGCTGTCCACCAAGCCCACGAGGCGGCTGAGGAGCTTGGAATCTCAGTCCCTACGTGGGAGCTGCCCGCAACGCAGTGATCTCTGTTTTGCAGGACCAAATAAAAGTTTATCCAATCCAGTCTTAACTTCCTCATCCCACCATCTCTTAGATTTGTGTCTTCTTTTCCGGCGTGACTTGTCACGTGCCTTAGCAAGTTCTAGTTCAAACAGTGTAATTAGATTCGTGTATGTCCACACTGTTCTATTATCCTCAGTGATTACTTTCTCAATTTTTGGTGTAGCAATTTGTATTGGCCTTTCTGAATAAAAATTTTCTTGTAGTTGCCCATCTTGTCTCTTTCCCACTTTCACTGCTCTTCCAAAACTTAGCTTGGTACGTTTGTGATCACTACCCAGACTTCTCTAGCCACATTCATTCATGTGCATTCCCCTGAGCCTATATACATTCTATCTGACATCAGTCTATAATTTATCGTCGACTGCAGCCTTCCTATCTCCAGTTTTATTTGCCCTTCACACGTCTCAGTGCTGTTCCAAATGTTCAAATCATGCCTTTCACACATATCCATGATCACTTTTCCTGTTGGGTCAGTACACCCATCTATATCTACTATGTGCGCATTCATATCTCTAGTATAATTATCTCGCACTCCCTTTCTAATTCCTCAATGTCTTTTGATATACACTCCCCCATTGGCTTGTTTTCCTCTCTGGCCTTTGCTTCTGTTCACAGGTACACCAAACCAAGAAGTGTCATCTGCCCAACAACTTTCCCTCCTAATCATAAATGTTTCATGCATCCCTGCTTGACTCTTTGCCAACTCAGGCTCCTATGTATGATTGCACCAGTTCCACCCTCTCACCCCCCCCGTTTTGCTGCCTTCTGTTCTATTGCAATATTCCCATACGTAGTCCGGATGGCAAGGTGGTTTCTTTATGCCCCGAAGATGTGTCTCCACAGCCCCATATACCATCAGCTCCTCATGCCTCAACTGCTCTTCTATGCCTTCCCATTTTAACCTATTCCTGCCACTCTACATGTTAATATAGCCTACGTCTGACTTAGCTCGGCCCTTGTGCTTACGTCGATTTCTTCTCCCACGGACTTCGTGTGGCTTGAATATTTGTTCCCTTTAGGTCCGTATTTGGCTACACATTTGCCTCAGGGCTCGGGGTCCCACTAAAAAATGCTCTTGTTTGGCGACCCATCCTGTTACCGACCCCCCTGCCCATCGCATCACTGTAGTGATGCCATCCTACACGGACTCCGTGTGGCTTGAATATTTGTGCCCCTTTGGAACCGTGTTTGGCGACACTGTTGGCCTCAGGGCTCTCGGTCCCCCTAAAAAAGCCGTGGCTTGATGACCCATGCTATTACCAACCCTCCTTCCCGTTGCACCACTGTAGTGAATGCCATCCTATGCAATGGGGCAAGCGCTGGGCTCGTACACGTCTTGGTTAACTTCCATTACGCAGTATCCGAGTTGCCGGCTCAAACCCTTGATCACACAATTGGCCTCCACTATCCCCCTTTCAATCGCACGAGGCTGCCCACAGACCTCTGGGACTGTGCATATGGTCACATGCACATTCCCAGATGCTTCTCGGAGCTTACGCATCCCATACTCTAACTTTCTCTGAAGTTTCTGATTCTTGCCCTTCAACACATCATTGAGCCCAGCATGAATATTAGGCTTGAATATTTGTGTTTCTTTAGAACCGTCTTTCGCTACGCTGTTGCCTTCAATGCTCTGTGTCCCTCTAAAAAAGCGGTGGCGTGTAAACGAATGTGTGCGCCCCCATGCGGCTCTTCTTCAGAGGCTTCAGTGTGCTCCGTAGGCACCGTTTGCCGCTCATCACACTTTCCTTTTCTAGACACTGTAACTACAGTGTCTAGATGCTGTACTGTAACCATAGAGGGGCCTTCGCATTGCTATAGTGCACTAGAATATAGCAATGCGCACTGAGAAGTGAAAAGTTTGACGGGATCGAGTCACGTGCTTTGGCAGGGTGTTGTGGGACAATCTAGGCACGCCGGCGTGTCGTGCGTACACGTGTGCGCCGAGGCGGTTTCGACCGGCGGCGGCGTGAGGCTCGTTTTGAGTCGGTGGCGTTGGCGTCGGCGCACGCCAGGTAAAATCTACGGTGGTGGCGCACGGCATTTTTCGTCGGTGGCGAGAGCGCCGGCGGCATGGACACCAAAACCACAAGTTCAAAAAGCTCTTTATTGCATCTTTTTTTTTTGCTTCCTTGGCTGAAAAAGTTCAAAATACGACATATTAGATTACTACAACAGAATTGGCAAACATTTCGTAAATGCTTTGTTTTTGAGCATGCACACTGAAAAGGGGAGGGGGAGTGGGGCCAGAGGGGGTACTTATCTCAAGTCATGTGCAGTACAATATTATATTTTGGGGAAGTTTTGACCACCCGTTTAGCGTTCATCAAATAGCTACTACCGCGGCTGGGATCGAACACGCATCAGAACACCGTGCCACTGTGGTACCTGTGTTGAATGTATGTTTATTGCTTCCACACATGTGCAGCATTATTTTTTCTTAGGGTGAAACTCCTTGGATAAGGGTCTGTCCATCTTCTAATGGTTTATGTAGTCACCGGTGCCACGTACCCGAAAGAGCAGTCTTTAACATGTCCGCTGGATCGCGGCACTTCAACATGATGAAAAGATGTGAGATAGCTGTACTTGGGAGTGTTCACTAGATAGTTGGATGGACGTACAGATAATCGGACGTACGGACGTACAGATAGACGGATGCACAGACAGACAAAGGGGTGGACGCACAGATCGATGCATGGAGGAATGCATGGACGGACGGAAGCACCGACGTTCACATGAATGAACAGACGCCTGGACGGAGGCATGGACGGATGGAAGGAAGAACAAATGGGCATACGAAAGCACGAATTGACTGATGAACGCTTCGCCCCGCCAATCATCATTCACTCCGTAGACATGCTGTGTTTCTTTGGGTACTGTCTTTGCATATGTCTCACAAGATTCATGGCGGTAACCTGCTGGCATATCATTTGAAAGAATGGCGAACCCAGCCTTGAAGGACGCGTGCACACAACAAGATTCAACACGCAAGTTTGGTTGTCAGTATTTTTTATGAAGCAACATGGTTCAAAAATAAAACCAAGACGAACATGTGCTACAGGTGAAGCAGCTAGTACAGATGAAAACACTACAAATATCAGACAATCACATAATAAATAACCAACACGTGCTCACGTGCCATCAAAACCATAAAGATTGAACCCAGAGCACGATACACTCTAAATTACATTTCTCTAAAAAGATGATCAGCGTCTTTCCGTGATAACGCTATGGGAGTTACATGACCAGGATTGTTTTTTCTGTTAATTTTATATACTTCGGTCAGTTCTCTATCGCATATTGTGACATTTGATATATTCTTTCAACAGTTCCCTCTCGCATTTATTTCAGTGCTGGGTATCGCTAAAAACTGGCGAGCAACTGCACTCTCTGTAGTCTAGCAGGCGAGTCTCTTCCCGATGATGTGATGGACATTTCAGGTTCTTTGAGCGTCCCGCCTGGCCTATGCACACTCTACCACAAAACAAAGAATGGCTAAAATACCTCTCCCTTTCTCCTTTTTCATACAACAAGGAAACAGTATACGAAAAATTAGCCCTTAAATGTACACTTCTTTCCTCACGTTTGCGAGTAACTCGGTTAATCTATTGTGGCCAGTTGTACCTGCTCCTTTATTTCCGGATTTGATGATCTCACAAAATCGCGAAAGCATCGCAAGGCACCGTGAATTCGGCAACTTTTTTTTTCACGCTATGAGAAATCGTGTACTACCGCTTGCCTACTGTACACACTTCAACGCGTACCTGAAGTTCCATCTGTTTCTTTTTTAACTTCCTTTTCGTTTCAACTCAACCTGGGGCCTTACAACAGGTGACTCAAACGCTGCAGCTTTTCAACGAAGGCTCTCCCAGTGCCGCCTAATTCCCTCTGCGATTGTAGGTATGCGTGACTCCCTAAAAATGCACTTTCTTTCTACTAAGAGTCATTCCAAACAAACAAAAATGTGGGGATGCCGCGGGGGGGGGGGGGGGGGGGGCTGGGGTTACAAAACAGCAATTTACATTGCCAGTGTCAGAAAAATTTTCCATCTATTTTTTTCTGAAAGTAGAGTAGCTATGGAATCGCACACATGTACTTGTCCGCGGAACACGTTGTTGGGTCGGTCCAGCGCATAATCATGGAGAAAGAGGTGACCCCTTTCCTCTTCCTCTTAATTAAAGAAACAGGTCACCGGAGGGCTGTGGGCCTGCTGATGGCCGTCCAAATATGTGCTCCCGACATGGGAAGTGGGGCGCTATGTAGCCCGACGAGGCAAGGAGTTCGACGAAAACTACTGCAATGGTTCCCGGCTTCCCGGCCACTTCGTCCTGCTTGAGGAGAGCGGTGTCACGGCGGATGACAACCAGCCACGATAATTGAGCGTGGCGAGCGACAGTTCTTTTTTTTTTTTTTTTTTGCTCCAATACACGAGCGCGGGACCTATGCCCCAGCCCTTCTCAGATCAAGAATAAACTGTGGTGGCAATGCTTAGTCAAAAACGTCGACCTGCAGGCGGGCGTGGCCTCAGTGGAGACATCTCTGTCTGGCTTCACGATATGTTCATCACGTGGCAAAATGCTTATGCTGTAATTAGTCTAAATAAACGTCAAGTTTCCTTCGACTGTAGTGAATATAGCATCTTCAAGCTGCCTCAACCCTGTTTTCGCGAATCTCCTGTGCCAGAACGACCGGGCACAACACTTCTAGAACCGCTGATATATCTCTTGAGAGTTTAATGCCGTTTCGTAATCTGTCATATAGGGTTCTTTTTTTATTTGGCAGTTTTATCAATTTTTTATTGTGCGCATAACGATGATTAACGGTAAAACAGTATGCACAATTCAGAATATCTTTCTGAATATTTCGTACAACATGCTGAAAGGAGGTCAACCGGTCTGTATAGTTTGTGGTGTAGATGAGTGGTGAAACAGATCACGTCGTCTGTTGATGAAGTGAATTCGTATATGCGCATGATGAGAAGTTATCAGGAGAAGAGGAAGTGTGTGAGGAGAGTTGTTACGTAAGTCGCATGACGATAAAAGTGATGATTTTTAGAGAGCTATACTACATAAGAAACCATCCAAAAGCACAAAAACAGCTAAGGAACCAGACAAGACAAGTGCTGGACTAACAACTAAATATTTATAAAGAAAGCCCCCACACGCATCAACCATCAGCGCATGCGTAAATGGGCTATCAGAGCCTAGTATGCTGCACATTAAACAATAAAAAGCCAAGAATTAGACATGTCAAGGTGTCGCAAACAGTGCATTTCCACCAAGCCAAGATATCAACGCCACGTGCGTCCGTTGACAAAAGCAGGGGGTTCGCATCGCATATGTCACGTTGTCTTTTTTATTATATTGATAGGCTTCGCAACTTTCATAATAAATGTTATTTATCAATTCCTTTTTATGGCACCCTGATATGAAATCGGGGGCGCGCAGCTACAGCCTTTGCAGGGCAGACGTACGTGAGTTTCAAAATTTCCTTCTCATGTGGTCGTGTATACAAAGGTCAGAAGAAGCGACCAGCTTCAATGACAGGCTGCGTGAACACCACATTCTACTCCCTACAGGTACTGGTGGAAACTCACCACTGCACTGCAATGGCTCTACGTCCCTAGTTTCAAATCAACAAGTGTCATTGGCAAACGAAGTAAAGATAAGCTTGAACACAATGTATTTAAAGCCTTCAAAATAAAACAAAACAAGGCAAATCGTGGTGTGTAAATCATCCATCAGTTTTCCTTACAGATAAAGCATTCGCGTTTATACATAGTGATTGCATGGTAGCGTCGACTCAATAGTGTTTCATGAAAACGTTCTGTTTGTAACACCTGTGCACCTTCGCTGTGCAATTGTCAAATTACTCAAATAGCATAATTTGTACACGCGTTGCTGGGTTGTGTGTGGCTGGGCTTTCTGCAATAAACATTGTGTTTGAAGTCCAATGCTTGCTCTCTGCGGTCGTTCTCCTTTGTTGTCTTCGTGTTTTTTGTTGAATTCCTCTTTCGAATATTATGAAGCAACTCGCACAGCAAGCTGCGTTAGTGATGTACTATTTTAAACACCGTTGAGAAAAACTGGCATCTAGATTTAGTTAGTCGAATTTAGTCGAACATAGAACACGAGTGAAGTTAGGCACAGAATACTCGGTTTGATTGTCCACAAGTGCATGACAAAGCGGAGGAAACACAAGACATTACGTACTTAGGGTTTTGTCGGTATTACATACACAGTAGAGCTCGAGCCCGGGTCCGCTGGGTGCCTGGCCAGTATTCTACCACTGAGCCACACCAGTGCTTGGGACTTGTAGGCAAGCTTGCCTTAGGCAAGGATAATGTCGGGAAAGCAATCGCGTTATTAGAAATTATAAAGCGTTTTAAAACAGCGAAAAAACAATTAGCCGGCCGTCGCACAATGCGAATAGGGTAGCGTGTGGGTCGCCCAATGCTCCAACCCATTACAAAAGATTGTTCTTATTCAGTCAATAACTGTGGCGCATACTCACTTCAGGCACAATTCCTCATCGTCGTCAGTCACTGCATGAACAACTGGCACGAAATTCCTTGCAAGTGTTAAGCGGATACCACGCTTCTCAGAAAAACGAAAAATAGCAGAGCGAATACCAGCCTACTACACTAAAATTTTTATTATTATTGCCGTAGTGGGTTTCAAGCAAGTGTGCTTGCAGCAGTTACGCAATGAGTGTTTAGAAAATGCTCTGAAAGGCCGCTCTTCTAGCTCTCGCTGTGAATGTGGTGTGCCCTCCGCGCAGGCCTGACGTTTCTAAAGACGACAGTCTTTCTTGGGGACCTTCGACGAAACAATTTTGGCCTGTCTGTCTGTACTTTTGTCTGTTTGTCTGCCCTAACGACACCCCAAACGGCACCAAACGGCCATCCCTATTCACAGCGCCCACCAATTCGATCAAGTTTTAGCGCTCATAGTTGTGTGATTGTTAAATAAAAAGCAATAATTGCCCATATCTGAAGTGTCATAACAACACTTCGAAGTTTTTGCATGTCTGACTTTACTAGAAGAGGTACACACAAGTAACTCTAAGGAATGTAGTGTTTATCGCGCTGCGTCGACAGTGCCACGCGATGCTCAAAAAAGGTGTTTCCAACGCTTTGCTACGACGTCACGGTGGTGGCACCTGCCCGTCGCTTTGTGTTCTACACCTTATCACCTCCGAGAATGGCGCGCATCTTTCTTCGCGGTCTGCACGCCTTCGTTTTTGAAGATAACTGTGAGATGGCTCTTGTATATAACGTGCCTCTATGCACTCGTTCGCCTCCGCCACACGCTCGAGGCACTAAAATGCAGCACCTCCAACATACCCTTCACCAATTTTCTTGCGCAGAACATCAAATAAACGTTTCGTTCACTCTCTCCAGACGCAAGACTATCGTCTTTCGACTACATTTGCGGTGTAACATGAAGATTTGGAAGCAATTTTTTTCTGATCCAGGTATTTATCTATAACCGACAGGCAAATTGATTGCGATGCGTTTACTAGACGGAAGAATTAATAAAGGACCGATAATTTACTGGTTAGAGAATAAACGGCCAAATAAAGCCAGCTTTACTATAAAAAAATCTAATCGGCGCGCCCAAAAAAACACACCAGCTGCGGCGGCGGTGTAGCGAAAACTGTCGGCGGCGGCGCGCCGACGTCTCGGCGCACACCTCTAGTCGTGCGCCAGCTAGAGGGAGACGCCGGCAGTGTGTTTACAAAGGCAAGCCGCCGGCCACGCCGGCGCACTCGCGAGCCGCCGTAGCATGGTCCTCTACTCTTCCCTACTTCGGGCTTCACAAAATACGACGTTACGCCCACTCATCTCTTTATTACTTCCTCCATGTTGCGAAGACTTGGATGGGGGTGTAGGGCCGTGGTCAAAAGTGGATGCGTGACAGTTTTAGTTCACTTTTATTTGCGTGGTGCCCTATGCTTGAGGAGACATATCAGCCGTTGCGCTACATTTTCTGTGGCACGCAGCATTGCTCGGATGGCACAAAGTGTCCGGGAAGTTCGGTTCTCACCATAGGCACCATGTGCATGCACGGCGCCTCCGAAGGTGCTGCGGCTCCTGAAATTACCGAGCGTTTCGAGTTCCTGCAAAGGAACCAACTCACGCATGGGCGACGGAGAAGTAGCGATGGAAACGTCGTCGTCGTTGTGACGACCCCCCCCCCCCCCCCACCTCACTCCCCTGACTGCAACTCGGGTTTCCTCCGGGAACCCTCGCATCGGTTCAGCTGCGGCTCAGCCGTATGCTGTGTTCACGCACACCGTTTTAAGCGTTGCGAAAATGTAAAGGTCACCGACAACCTTTCGTCTCGGTCCAGCTTAGTTCTGCTAACTCTCGGAAGTGGGTGGGCTTGCGGCAAGTGAAAGCGTGGCTGATGTCGCAGGCCTGATTCCGTATCCTAAACAAGGAGGTGCTATACTATGTCTTCTGGAGTGGAGGTGCGCCCCGATAAGTGACGCCGGTCGCCACCATATTGAAAAAGGAAAGACTCGGAAGCAGACGATATATAAATATTATGCATAACTTATGATAAATATTATGCATAAATATTATGCATAACTAACGCCACTGCAATCTTTCTTATAAATGGTTCATTTGGGGTACGTCTCCTGGAGTTTGTCGGTTGCACGCGACACCGGTGCTTCGGTTTTAGTTCCGCCGGTAAATTGGTTATAATTCAATAACTCTAGAAAAATTACTGGTGACTCCCAGTTTACTTAATTACCTCTCTTTTTTAACTTTAGCTTTAATTATTTCAGCTTCCTTATATATATTCTCTGGTAATCTGCCGACACACACCCAAGCACATATAATAAAAAGGCGAGCAAATGCCGTATTCCCCTTGATATTGAGTATCTGCAGGCACATTTCCTAATACACCCAATATATACTAAAACCCTTTTGCACCACCAGCAAGCTCGATATGCGAAGCATATCCCTCCACAACAGATTGACCTGAAAGCGTGCAGCTGATAATGGGTGCATGAAATAATTTGTTTCATAAACAAGAAGAGGCATTTATTTGTTGGTGTAACCTAAAAGTGGTTTCCATCCCATTTTTTTTTATCGTGGAAATGCAAACCAACGCGCGCAACGCGCGTATTTCGTGCGGTCTATGGCGATTCCGCCATGTTTTTCTTCTAGCAATATGGCCGCTGGCGGCTTCACTTGCTGGGACGTGAGTACGGTGGCTAGAAGGAGAGGTGTCAGCATCGTCCCGGCCGCACGACACCTTCAAACCTAAGGAATGCCCACAATGTTGCCAGCAAAAATTGATGCACAATGTTGCCCACTAAAGAGTAGCCCTCGTCTTGCGCATGCGCAAGAAACCTGGGGCGTTTGCGTCGTGTTGCTTAGGTAAAACCAAGAAAGACTATATTTCGTGCATTTGTCCCCAGATTCGTAGGCGCTGGCGTGTTGCTTTCTCAAGCTCGCGCCCTGCTGTTCTCTGGCCTTGCTCGAGTGAAGTTTTTCTTACACCATGCTTTGTCTCCGCGAATCGTACAGCTCTCTAGTAGACAACGTAGCACGCAAATCACTGTCCCGTAGCCATTTCGTCAACACCGGGGTGACTGTAATACTTGCTCGATCGACAGACGTAGCGAGCTGCAGTGCGCTACCTTGCCACGAAAGGTAAGCAGCAAGTGTTTAGCTGTCCTCTGCGCAGTTGATCGCTATACAATATGTAATGGCCAGAAATACCTTTCATATCAGACAGCGTGACATAATAAAGAGCTATGCTGCCGGGATTCGAAAATACTTTCCCAGAGGCTTCCAATGTATATAAGCATTAAAGTGCTCAATTCTTTGGCGCCTGTTATAGCATCCTGAAAAATTGTGTAACTTGCTACGAGTCATCCTCTAATCACGCTAATATGCGAGAATATGGTGAAAGTAAACTGTGTTTCTCGTTGGTCATTTAGGATTGGAGAATAACGCTGGTGTAATTTCAATGGCCCCAAATGATAGGTTGAAAAATACATACGCACGCTTTTGTGGAACCGTACTGCGCTTAGTTCCATAGAAAACTAAAATTATTGCTTCAAGCGCGTTAAAAGAACAAACACCTTTGTTCTCTGTTGTGCACGTACAAAGGCAGTGAGGCCGAAATTGTGAATTTCAGTTCAGTAAATTTGTATTCGTACTGACTGTGTGCTTCTTCGCAGTGCACGTGCACAGCTGTGAAGCCGAACGTGTGAATGCCAGTTAGGTCATTTTTAATTAACTTTATCTTGTGCTTCTCGGCAGCGCGCGTGCATAGCAGTGAAACCGAACTTGTTAATGCATTGCATTGTTTGCTTTTCTTGCAGGCATAGAAGTGAGCATTCCAAGTTAAAAACAGTGCGTATTTTCCTTTACGTTGATGGAGCGACTTAAATTTTTCTTGAATTATGTGGAGGCATTTTTCATTGACTTGCCACCAAAATCCCAAACTGTCATATTACGGAAGAACACGTCATCTTTTGGTGCTCTCTACACATTGCTGTACCAGGAAATCGACATGGAGGCTGCCCCTCATGCGAATACATACTGGGCGACAGAAGCGCCATGGGATGAATCTGTAAGCTACTATTCAGTCGAGCTGACATCCTCAAAGCCCAGAGATTGGGATCACGCATGGACCCAAATTTACTGACACACTCACTGCTACACTCCACTGCGTAACGAGACAAGTGCCTTTGGAGCGTAGTGGTGCCAACACACACACATATTATGTACGAGTGTACTTCATGTCCCAGTGAACTGAACTCAATATAGACCAACACAATCCCGCATCGTTCGTTAGAATCGCAACTTACTGAGACGGCCTTGAAGAGCCTATTGGTTGCCTTTGTCTAGGCCCATTAAGCGGGTAGTCGATGAAGCCCTAAGAGCCCTTCACTCTGAAGAACGCTTCAGCTATATAAATGTTCCCTCTATTCTTGCTACAGCCCAACATATGCAAGCTTGTTTGGACAACTTGCTTTACTAACATCTGTACCTTCTGCCTGCGTGGTGCAATGGCTTCTCAACTTTGCGGGTGGTGGCGTACCTTCTTAAGCAGGCTGTCTGCAACTGAAATGAGGATAGCTTGAGATGGCTAGCACCAGTCAGCCTTTCAGCTTGACGCTGTGGGCAAGGTTTGCCCACAGCGTCAAGGTTTGCCCTGAGTGTCTGAGGCACGATGTGGCAATAGCTCGTTTAACAAGGCAGACGTCAAATGCAGTAGTGGTGTGTTAGTGCATGGTTCACAGCACCAGCAGACGCTAACACCTACAAAACGAAGCCGGATATCTAAACATATAATTTGGCCATTTACTAGGAGACTATGGGTTAGGCTAAATGGGCTCATCAGAATTGAAAACACATCAAGTAGCACTTTGCTTTCTAGTTCTAAGTCACGCAGGTCACGATTTAAAACAATTAGGTAACCATGAGATACATATTGGAGTATGCTAAGAACATTTTTATCGGTGATTGAGCCATTGAGTTCATAAATGAATTGAGCAAGAAGTGGGTCTCTAAGAACTAAGTAGTGCTGGAACTAGTGCATACGCCTTGCTTCTGTAGGTGTGGGTCCCTGGTGTGGGATTTCATACATAAATTGCTAATAAAAGCTTGGAATTTCTAAGAAACCACAAGCAGAAATTACAGCAGAGTTTTGCAAAGCAATGAAACCGTGTTTCTCCGTAGAATGCTCAACACACTCAAGGATTAGGTTATGAGGCAGGGTATAAAAAAGATATTTGATGCCGATCGATAAAGCCTGATAGCACTTGTCAGTGAAAGTGATAAAGACGTCCAAAGCCTGGTTAGATTTAGTGTCGATAAAAAGGTCATTTACTATTAAAAGCTTGAGATCACGCTGATTCAGATTCATTGACAGTTGTTCAAAAAGGTACGTTTACCTTGTGCATTTTGCACTAAAAAAGAAATATAAAAATGGTTTTTGCTGGTATAGATTGCCTTAACCAAATTTGTAAGGTTAAGCTTGTCACACAGTCTTTTGGCATTAGACTTCTGTTTACTCAATGAAACATCGGAGGGAGAATCGACTGCAGAAATCGCTTCTCTTGACTATGATTCAAATATTTTTTGCTCAGTAAAATCGTAAACCACCTTCCTTATCGGCCAGGAGAAGGTGGATAGAGTAGTCGCGTAGAAGAGAAGCCGCTCGCTCATCAAATGGTTGGGTGGGGTTTAAAGTTCTTGCAGCCGTTAAGAATGTGCACACCTTCTGAAAGAGAACGTGCACTATATTCAGCAGAGGCTTAATGTGAAACCTTACGTAGAAAAGAACACTGTGCTGGCCTTAACTACCTGAGTGCCGCAGCAAACTTTGGTCCAAGGGAAGGAGCACAGGTTACGACGGCTGACAAAGTTACTTCACCGATCGTGTGCGCATTCCATTGTGACTCTTACCTATGGGGGGTAAACTGGGTCCTCAGTCTTCTCAGAGCGGTATCAATATACGTTCTTTCCCAATAAACATTGTAGAAAATTCAGCACTCATTGTCGCCAATTATGTTCGGTTCATTGTGTCTTTCTACACTGTAGTGCACCAAAAGTCTTAATATTTCACGAGTACATTCGAAGACCAAAACCATTGTCAAAGTCTTTGAGTCTCCCCAATTATGTTATTAAGGTGCATAATCATCTCTTTCGAGTGCATTTTTGGTAAAACAAACACCTCTAACTCTCATACGCCCTTCTGTGATCGGCATCTGCAAAGAGCATCCGAGGTCATGTTGGCTGAACGTAACAAGGAAAAGTTTTATCAGCACTTTTTACTTTCAAATTATTGGTCTGCATTTACTAGTCAGATTCTTTTTTCTTGTTTATAAAGAGGCTGTGCTCATTATCACTTCTTCACATGAGTGGTGTAGTTGATGACTAAAGGACATTCACAGTAATACCAAGAAAAAACATACGTGATAAAGTCTGTGTGCCCCTGTGTGGCGAGATTGTTGTTATGAAAGGTGAGAAGAAGGAGTGAGTAGAAACTACTCTGGACGAATTTTCATAGCTTAAGAAAGCTGTATGTGTTGCTATTATGCCTACTTGATTTTAGAATAAAGATGCCTTAGTAGAGCTTTCTCCTAAGTTTTGATTTTGCATCTTGCAGTTTCATTGAATGTTACAATTGTACCATGCTCTGAAAATTTCCCCCCTCTTTTTTTATTTTTTAAGTACACCACAGCACCCTATCGGAAGATAATAGGCATGACCTTGGTTCTCCTTGCTGCAATTTTTTCTGTAGTGCAAACGAGATTCATGAATGAGGCAATAAAAAGTATAGCAAAATTCATCAATGCACTGGTCTCACTACTCATTTACTGCAAAATCAGCATTCTGCCATGTGTTCTAAAGAGAACTGTGACCAACAATACGTCAATTCTTACAATTTTTCAATTTTTCTTGTTTCAAATATTCTATCAAGCCAGTATATGCTTCCAAATTAGTGTACGGTCCTAGGGTCGACTAGATGAAGGCATCTAAGAAGGCTTGTCTCACATAAGAGAGATGGAGGCACCTGAACTGGCAAAGGGTGTCAAAAACAAAACACTTTATTCACATTGAATGCACTTTTCATATAGCCCATTGTAAGAGTGCTAAGACGTCAAAGTCACAGGAAAATTTAATATTATTTATATTAACTTCTCATGGCCACAAGCTTCAACCTGGAACTAGATAGAAATATCATGTCTAAATATGAGTTGACCACCTGACGAGAAGTGGCTTGACCAATTATGTGTGAGAAAACTGTACAGAACATATAAGCTTGATTGCAGTATGAGTGACTTACGGCGGGGGGAGACTTAGTCAAGGGCCCCACTGGCCTTAGCCGCCCATTCAACACTTGCGCCTCCCTCTGCTCTAATGCGTGTGTCAGGATCATTTCTGTGTGTGTCAAGTGTGAGGGATGCTTTGAGCAGCCCCAGCTAATGTAATAGAGTGTAAGACTTCACCTGCAGTAGGAGCAGGAATTCAGATAGCACGTAGAGAACATGCCACGCATTTTGTTTTATTAGGATAAACTCCCTTTTGAATTTTACTCCTGTTTAAGACTTCCTCTTCTGTTATGTCTTTGTGAAGACAGGCGTACACTTGTAGGGTAAAACACTGATGCGCAAGCAGGTCCTTCGCAAATGTTGGGTTGCGATTTTTTAAAGTAAAGAGACTAGAAAATCTGCTGAGGTAGCCAGTGTTGCTGCTCAGAAAATTCGTGCATGAGCCACGTCATCCACCCTCTTTTGTAGTGCCTTCTGGTATGTAAGAATCCTACTGACCACTGAGTTCATTGCTCCATGTATGCATGTATGTGCAATGTATGTGTAGTGTCTAGCCTCATCAATTAATGCTATAGGGCTATATCATCAGAGAGAATAAAAACCGATCTCTCTAAAGTAAGAAGGAAATCACAGCTTCCTACACATTTATACCTCGGAAAACCTCACAAAAACTTCCTATTCTTTATTCTGCCTAGGCCTTTGGTTTAACTTTGGCTCGTACGGTGCGCTAGCCCTCCTGTTGACTTGTAGGCAGCGTGAGAGCACGTTTAACCTTTGCCACATTAAGTCTCCTTGCAGATTGCATGAACACCAGTATGTAGATTGATACAAAATGCATTTATGTGGCTGTCTTTTAACCATATCTTATATAAATGACTGAAACCTTCTTGTGGTTACCTCAGGGTGTGTACAAATGCCTGGAGCCTTTGAAAACAGCAGAAATTGCACAGTAGTTTTGCATGGCCCTTTAACTTCCTGCATTTAATTTTGTTCTCACAAAAATCTTCAATTTTTTGGCATATAATTTCTGATATGCACTAGAGCAGCTGTTGTGCGTATGTAAACGTTTGTCAGGTTACTTTGATAGCAGAGGCCTTGCTCCTGTGATGGCTCCCACCCAGTGTTTAACCTTGTTTGTCTCCTGCTATTAGTTTCATCTCTTCACCTGGTCCACCTAAAACTTTTCTCTGGTTGATTTGACTTCACCTAAACCAGTTCTGTTATTTTTTACTCTTCCATATCAAACTTTGTTATGAAAGTAGCTCACGAGGTGAAATCACACATCTTCTAGCTCAAACAGTATCCACCGTTTCTATGCAGCCAAAGCTTTATTAAAGTGCTGTGTGTGAGCCAAATTATAATTTTTATTCTTAATTTGTAAATAATCATGTTTCCAAACCAAGTTGGTTTGGAAGCGTGGTTATTGCAAAAAGTTTTTTACTTGAGACGGTGCTTTATATCCTTAATAAATCTTCAGTAGCATCTTGAAAGTCTCTTGTATTTGGGCTACTAAAACCTGCACAGACCCTGCTATCTTTCAACCCTACATTAAAATTATGAACAGTTCTCTGTGATTCATATTTATGAGAATGAACGCAATAAGGTTTTTACCTACATTTTAGTGGGTGAAAAGATAGCTTTTATTTCTGCAGGTGCCCATGCAGCAAGTTCTCAAAATCACAAGCACAGACACCCAGCAAGTACGTGCACTCCATTCAATTGCGTAAGAATCCTTTGAGGCTGGGTGTTCTAATCGGTTTATTCTAATTGTTTGAAGTGTGTTTATTTTGCAAAAAAAAAGCAGTCTTTATTACTGAAGTCGTGGCTGTCTCTAATAGATTACTTCACCTTTCACCTGGTGCAATTATTATTTAAAATTTATTTGAACTACAGAACGAAAAGGATGCGCTGACGAGTTGAAACAAAGTGTTTAAAATGTTTTCACATCCAGAATAGAAGCTTTATTGACAATAAATACATAACCAGAACTGGTTCATTTTGTTTAGGAGATGAAATATCATAAACAATTCGTTTGAAATAGTCTGCGTCCCTCACTTTTTTTTGTAGTGCACCACGGCATACTGTCGTGATCTAAATTTCAAACCTTATTTAACATACAAAGTTAATGCTCGCTCAACTGCAGCATTTTTGTTGACAACTGTGTAAAAGACTAGGAGTAGCACAATCAACGTTAAGATGTATTCAGCATGTTTGAATAAAGGAAGAGGTCGACAAGGGCCTAACCTTGGGGACAGTGGCTAATTCTTTTTCCTACGTTGCATTTTTCTCAATAAAGCTTTGAAATCCAGTCTCTGTGATACGGAACAAAAAAGCTAGAGCTATTTGCTGAACGTGGTAGCTTGTAATGTTTTACTTGTCACAATCTCTCAAGAGAGGGAAAAGTATCTCAATGGAGCCTTTTATCTGTATTTGCAATCACAAGTTGATTAATGGAATGGATAAAAAGGTTCAAGAGCAAACTTCTGAACTTCGCGTCGAATACCCACTGCCCAACAGTCAGCATGAGGTGGCATATTCCAACAATTTTACATTTATTTATTTATTTACGGCCGGTTTTTACAGACCAAAATGTTACAAAACCTCGGCTAGGGTGAAAAGTTTTGAGACTAAGATTTCTTACTTGAACGCCTTGAGCTTAGCCAAATGTTTTACAGTAATAAATTCATAGTGGGCAGCGCACAAAAGGAAACACACAAGAGAAGGAATCAGGACATTCTCTTGTGTGTTTCCTTTTGTGCGCTGCCCACTATGGATAAGTTCCAACTCGCCCGCCTTTCGGTGCTACAACAGTAATAAATTCTTCCCATATAGAAAAAGTTTGTTTTTTTTTTTGCACTTACGGTTGGCACCAGCGAATGACAGGTCAATCAAAGATGCTTATAAAATCGCGATTTTGATTTCGGTTCTTGATCGCGCGAAGCGCCACCTGCATCCTGCAATAGGTGTCATGGCGACTTCCTGTTTACTTTTTTGGCTGTGAGGCGTGCGTTGAACGTCGAAGCTTCAGCGCTGTTCTACATTTTATTGTGAAATGTATACGGATACATACGTGGCTATCATATTTTGCACCATCCGGAACATCGAGCATCAATATTTGATGTGCGACACTTTCGCCTACTGGTCGTCAGAAGCTAAGCAAGACGCCGCTGCATCCTGCACGAACTTTCGCCGCGGTCAGCGTGTTGAAGCGAATATCTGTTTCTTTCGCGGCTACCGCAGTCGTTGCATTTTATGAATGATGCTTGGCCGCTTGCACGTTGCATTAGCGACCAAGGTCTGGGTCTTTAAGTGAAAAAACTTGAGCTGCGTAAACACGGACTTCAGAGAAACAAGCTACGTACCTCTTCGACACATGTCCTCACGTCTCGATCGATTCCTGCCAACTAGTGCAACTTTCTGACTAAGTTTTTAAAACCATATCGCAGTCGTTCACGCGCAGGGTCAAACATATTCTTAGCTTCCCCCCTCCCTTTTCTCCGGACAGCAAAAAAAAAATCGCTTAGTATGCCCTAATTGGAGCGGCCCGTGGTTGCATAAACTGCAGCAAAAACGAGAGTTGGGCTAGTTGGTTTGGGTTCTTTATGAAACTGCGCAAAGACTAAACATAGAGAACACAGCGCTAGTGTTGTCCAGTCTTCTGTGTTGCTCGTCTTGTGGCTGTCTTAAAGTGAAGTTCCATGAAATGCATTGTTTACATGTTTCCTGCACCACTCGAAGCCATTGAGGATTTCGCCACAGCGGCAAAAGCGAGCCGGCCTCCCACCGGCTGCTGTCAATACTGTGCTGGCGTCAACCATCGGGGTATTCTCAATGTACTTGTAAGCAACCAGCTTCTGTTTTCGCCACTATTAGCGCAACTGTGTGTGGACAGCAAATGTAGCCGACCATCTCGAGCACACGTGAACGCGGTGGTTGAAAAAAATAGACGCACAGTCTATTTTCTTTATTTTGCAGGTTCATAAATTTGCGCGTACGCATGCACAGCTCAACAGGCGGCAAATACGGCGACATGCTCGTTTACTCAAAATGACACGATATGGAAACCAGTTGGGAAGTATTGTGGGCAAATAATTTACTGCAGTATTCGACCTTCTTCAGTATCGTTGCAAACTTTTTTTGCTGTCTTAAAGAGCTATTCGATGTTGCCATAATGGGTAAAACCATCATGTATACAATACTACATGAATTACAACTAACAGACGCTAATGCCAAACAACATCCAAGGGTGTTATTTGTAGCAATTATCATATAAATGTGAAGTGGGCAAAAAGACAATTTCCTGCGACATATAATTACTACAAATAATATCTTTTACACTTTCCTTGCCATTACTGTCTGTTATCATTATTATTGTGTCTAAAAACAAAAAGTAGGCCCTTAATAGACTTTTCTTAATACTGCACAGATTGTATTTACCTTCTGCTGAATGCTTGAAAAAGAATGGTGCTTTCTCATCCCTCCCACTGGTGTGCACCTTTGCGTCACAATATGCATTGTTGTGAAAGCAAAATGCAAATACTGCACCGATTCTGCCAAAATTTTAAAATCTACAACATATAAAATAGCGTCAAACGCCAGCATAGTTGATAGTACAAGTGTCAATAAAGCGTGGAGCTCGATGACAATATAGCTTTAAGGAGTGTAAACGTAGAAAAATGTGTAAGTTGGGGTGTCACACTGCTTGGTACACATCAATGGGAATAGATACCAACATCAAAGTCAAAGTGCCAAGTTGTCACACAAACTTTTTCTTCAATTCATTCCTGCCAAAGAGAGCATCTGCATAGAACCACCCGCTCAGCTCAATTGCCAACAACCCAGACCATGGATATTTTCAAGCTGTCTAGCTTAACATTTCGTAATGTAAATTTATTAACCACTCTCATTTGTACACTGGCATTGAGAGTATAATAATTTATGTTTGGCTCATGCACTTTGGTGACTAAGTTGAATTGAAACTGCATGCTTGCACTTGATTAGAATGGCATACAAAGAAAATGCTGCTTTTTGTATTCCCACAGTTTTCTGCATAGCCACCTATTCACCAAGTTCCAGAAGGTTCATTTAGATATATGCTGTCCTAGTGAAATGAAAGTACCCAAACACTGTGAATACACCTTTTCTTTTATTTTTTTTCTGTTATTTGCAGCTCCTCTAAACCTGACTCGCATAGATCATTTCTTGGAGCCATCTGCTGCTTCAGTTTCTTACACTTGGATCTTCAGAAAATGTCGACTTTGCTCTGGAGCTTACAGCACCAATTTTTTGCCAGCAGGTCTTCCTTACACACATATTTTGAATGCTGACTGAACATATTGCTTCATCATACTTTTAAAGAGAGCCTGCAAAATAAGGGGGGGGGGGGGGATGAATACCCAAAAAGGTGGGTGCCACCTTACAAACATTGAGGCATCACTCTCACTCCCAAAGACAGTACGTTTGAAATTCAAGGCCACAGAAATAAAGCGATTGGGGAACGATATGTCCCTAGAAGTGATGAACAACCAAAAGCAATTTGCCACTTTCAAATAAAAAATAAGCTTGTGACTTTCATTGTGAAAATGGCGTGGCACATGACAAAGACGTGGACTACAAAAGACAGCGGATTGTCCTGTCGCATTTCCCATTGTTTTTGTGTGCCGTACATTTTCGGAATTTATCCCCAACCAAGCCTATTGTGCATCTTGTTAATTTAACTTTACATAGATTCTTCTATAGTTCTCACACTGAAATAATAACCGGCTGTGGTATATTGGCATATGCTAGAACAAAATCATTGCCATAAGTTCTTCCCGAGAGTGGTTCCGTCTGCCTTTCAGAATGGCGCTGATCTTAAATTTGTCAAATTCAGGCCAGATCACAGAAATAGGTGAGACATGTATGTCCCACTAACTCAGGAGGGTGTTCCAAAATGTGGAAAAACACTGTCTCATGAAGGCAACATCTCACGATTGTGTCAACAGATATTTAGATTATCAAAACATAGCTTTCGCTCTTCCCTTCGCTTGTATCCTCTCTCAAAGCCAATTTGCCCTATCGTTGAGCATCCCTCTAGGTGCTTTCCGTCCCGTCACGTTGTTTTTTAGGCCTCCTTGGTTTAACCCCCCTCCTTTCATGCACACACGCTATTTTTTTACCTCGTATTAACGCGATGTCGTTAAAGAGCTCGTGTCACAAATTACACCGTTGGCACCTTTGGTTGTGAGAGAAAAATCGAGAAAGGAGCAAATAAAATAAAGGATAAAAGTTTTGGTCCCATTGAGGATCGAACCCGTTCGTGTGGCAAGCAGGTGTCCTACCACAAAACCACGATGTTACTTGCAGCTGCTTCGGAAAAAACACTACCTAAATGCCATATAGTAGAAGGAGTCTCCTTAACGCATTTTGGTCGACAGGTGTCACGATGAAAACGAGCCCATTCGGTGATTCGTAAGCAGATTTCGGAGGCCATCAAACTATGTCGACAAAGTCCGAGATAGTGCAGCCATCGCAGCTAAAAACGCACAGGAACTTTCAAACAGCCCTGAAAATGGACAACTACGTGCATCCAGCGCAAAACGTATCATGCCTTTCGAGAGGAGTTGATCAAGCAAACAGCAAACGCTAGATCATGTGCTGCCATCTGTGAGGCATTGTGAGACTTTATGCCCCTTCAAGGAAATGCCATTTCAACATTTCAACAAACCACAAGGCTTGCATAGATTTAGCTTTTCATTCTCACGACACCATTACAGAAGTGAAGTACTGCAGTTGACATTTCACTGATCATTAGGCGATACTTGTTGCGGTTGGCTGGTACAGGTCTCCAGAAGAACAAGTCGAACAATTGCCAGATAACTAACGCAAAGCGGATAACAGAATGTGACCATTTACGAATACAAGTGTCACGCCTACACGCAGTTTATGATACTGCACCATGTGACAATATCACTGTGCAATATTTTAATGAAGTTGTTATAAAAGTGGTGTTAAATAGATCAAAAACCTGTAACATTACTATAGATACGTCACACTTCCGAGCGTGTGGGTGTGTGTGTAACAAAACATATAAATAATTATGCACTTAGCGGTTCAAGGTCACACTAGGGTCCGGATTTCACTATCGCGTTCAACTCTTCAAGGCGAAGCTTAAGGGTCCTTCAATTTGTTTTCCTCTCTCCTTACTTCTCTTCACTCTCACTGTCCCTTCGATTCCCTCACGAGTGTATCGGTTGAGGTGTAATCACTAGACAGGTAGTTATTGTGCACTCTACACCCCATTTTCTTACATTTCTGTCTTTTCGAAAAGATTCATCCATCCCCCTTCACTCTCAGGTGGCACGCAGGTGTACGTGCGATCTCTGCGTACCTAGAAAAATGGTTGCTGCCGGGAGGTGGCGCACGCAGGAAACACCACAAACAGCGAGGGCATCAATGCGATGTGCATCACAATTAGTTGTGCGTCACAAGGAGGCTGGAAAGGCACGGATTGTTTTTTTTTTTTTTTGGAATTTGTGGCACACCGATGGCTCATAGTGCCATCACGTGTGGCATCGTTGATCGTGATGACATTTTGCATACGATGCGTGTGTATATTTGAGTGTTTGAAAAAATATTAAAGAATATTTGGGGGCCCTTCAAGAAACTGCCCCATACAAGCACTAGGTGGGCACTCTATTTCCAACGACGTCAGCGATGGCCTAGGCCCACTAGGCAGTCGGGTCGGAGCAGCCAAGCAAGCCTGTGTCCCAGTCTTTTTGAGATGCGTAGGGTAAAAGGGGTTAGGTTTGGAGCTTTCGCACAACCATACGATGGGGAAAATGTCAAATTTTTCTCAAAACGCTGGCACTTCTCTGTGCAAATGGGGTCAAAGTGTATACTATTCCTAGGCACAAAACAGTTTTCGTATTACAACAAAGGACGATTCGTGCCACTGTCTTCCAGAGGGCCCTATTGGGTTTTGGGTGTATGTGACCGCCAGAGTTGATAAAATTGTGTGACCTTCCTAAAGGTGTGGCACTGAATTGATAGGGGTGAAGACAATGCCAGGAGAGTGGAGCGGGCTGCCCCGCCACGGTCGTCGATTGGCTAAGGTGACTGTAACTGCTGTGGCTGCTAACTGTTAGGTGGCAGGATAAAATCCCGGCTGCGGCGGCTGTACTTTCGATGGGGGCGAAAATGCTGTAGGCCTGTATGCTCATATTTAGGTGCACAGTAAAAACCTCCAGGTAGTCGGAATTTTGGGAGCCCTCCACTACGACACCTCTCATAATCATACGGTGGTTTTGAGACGCTAAACCCCACATATAAATCAACGCAGGCCCTTTTTTAGAGTTCATGCAAGAAATGTTGGTAATGATCAAATATGGTGTACTTTTCCATTTCAGCCGATACAACTTACTTCTAAATTGCTCTGCGACTACTTTCTTCAATGTTTCTCAGTGAGAATCAGCTCATGCAGGTCCTCCTCTACTATTGTCCTTTAGCAAACTATTTCAATAAACATTGTTGTCATATTTGTTTGTCTTTGCATGAAACAACATGCCACGTTTTTACCTCGTATACTGCTACTGCTCAAAGCAGCCGCAAAGTCTGTGTGGTATGTTTTAGTCGATGAAGGTATTGATGCTATAGATAATACTGCCACTTTCACTTGAGCGGAGAGGGAGCGATAAGAATCAAGTTAAAAAAGAAGGCACAGCATATAGTGTTTGTCTAAGCCCCAAACCGTGAATCTACCAGAATAAAAAAGTCTGTGAGATATCGTTTACAAAGGAGAAAGATTCATGTAGAATGCAATACCATTTGAGTAATATAATAAAAAATGTGAATGAACAAATTAGAAAAAAATGTAAATCTTGCCAAAGGCGGGTACAAGGAAGTGCCAATTTCTTTAAATTTTGCAGGGAAATTATTTTCAAAAAGCTTCGACAATGTCTATGCGAAAACAGCTATGTGTATATACAGTTATACATGCTTATTTATGCTGCAGCGACACCATCCCTTAATTGAGGCGAACCAGTGTACGAGCGTACTTTTCAGGGATTTCCGGCACATCATGCAAGAAGCTTGTTTGGGATAGCATTCTCTTGCAGCGACTCGGTGAAATGTGCACTCACTGTACAATTTCTATAAACAGATAGTGCCAATAACGCGGTGCTTTTTTTCATCCAAGATTAATATTTTGATGGTAAAAACTCCTATTTGACAGTATTCACAGAAATGACAATCACAGCTTCCAAGTGATGTGTTATTGCGACGGCAATTATATGGACAGTCTCGGCTGCTTTTTGCCGTCTCTGCTGCCATCATTTCCGTATATGTATAAATCTGTATATATATATACACGTTGCGAGGAAGGAAGCGCACTGGCTCCGTAGTATAAACGGAAGCGAAAAGGAAAAGGCACGACTAACGAGGAAACACTTTTATTAATCACATACGTTTCGGCTGCTGGGCCAGCCTTCGTCAGTGTGACATTTAATGCAGCTTTCGTAGCCATTATATACATTTCTAAAAATGTTTTGGGACATGCGCAATAGCAATCGGAAGTGATTCGACATGATTATACAAAAAGGCAAAATACATTTAGTGTGAAGAAGCAATGCGTAAAGTAACATAGACACAGTGGTCACCTCTTATCGTTATAGCGACATCATGTCGCTATAACGATAGTTATAGTTATAGTTATAGTTATAGAGGAGGCTATGGTATGGACGAATACTGGCGCATGCGCAGAGCGAAAATACTCGTTGGCAACGTTGTGGGCATTGCCTAGGTTGAAGGTCTCGTCCCAGCTGCGCCTTGAAAGGAGGCGTACTGGTATTTCATTTCGCCGCCGAGCAGCGGGCAAGTCACCACCGGGATTGGTCGAGAGCGCTCGCTAACCGCTAGCGTGGCACTTTTAGTCGCTTGCTCGTGTGCTCGCAAGTCGCAACGTCGGCGCTTTGCCTATTTGGACTTGTTCTGGATTAATGCGTGCCAATGTGACCATACCACAGCGATGGGTAAACAGCAAACACACTGCTTGGCACCTGGATGCAATGCATGATATGTTTCAGCCTGCAAAAGAGGGACGAAAGCGTCTCTCATCTCTGCTCCCACTGGCGATAAGCGGCGCAAGGCTGGGAGCGTACAATCCATCACGCTGACAAACCACAGAAAGAGAACTACGTTGCGTGAGAAGCTCATTTTGGCGAAATATTCATCGTCCGTAGCTACAAGCATGTTATCAACGGGTTCTTAGCAACTTGGGAAAAAACTGTAGGAGGGTGGGTTCCTGAGTGAATCAACTGCCGAAGGACTCCGCGTCACTCTAACCAGCACCCTTTCTATCCGGCACTATGTCACGAAAACCTTGGACTATAAATACTTGATGACGTCTCGCCTCTGCCAAGACGCGCTTAAAATCTTTTTTTGGAATTCTGAAGCAAATGTCTGGATCGAATGAACACCCTTCACCGACACAATTTTTGATCTCTGTGCATTGCCTTAGTTCTACAGTTTGGCACAGTCACCCTCCAGTGGAAACATACCTTCTGGAGTTCTGAGCAGCCTTCTATGTCCGAGCATCCACAATAATTCAATCAAATTGCAGAATAAGCTGGATGAGCTGCAATATGTGGGGTGCCTCAATGAGGTTCATGAAATGATTGATGCTTTTGAAGCCCTCCCTGACCACACTAACCTCATTGGACGCAAAAGTGACTCCCAGATCGCTTATTACGTCAGTGGCTATGTGCCCCGGAAGATTGTGAAAAAGACGAAGTGCAATGAATGTAGCAGGTTGTTATTTCACTCTGAGAATTCCAGCTTGCTTCCGGCAAAATCATGCCTTCTGTACCCGTCCGAGTCTTAAAAGACCTGGCCAAAGCTATGCAACATGCATTCACCTATTGCTTTAGCTTCAACATGTTGTAAAGAGACAGCATAACATGTTATCTCTTGCCTCGCATGCTGTCTGTAGAGACTAAATATGGCCGGCTGTGAACACTGCAAACTGGAAGTGACAAATAATAAAAGTTATAGGTTCTTTACGCTGACCAGAATGAAATTTCTTGTTGCTGAAGGAAATGCGTCCAATCAAAAAGAGAGATTGAGACGTATAACTTAACTGTCATAGTGAACTCAGCGAACAAGGTTTTGTTTTTTGTTATTGTGCATTACTCACAATTGTTTCTTGTGATTTTACTATTGTCTTGTTCACATTGTTACAAATCTCCCATTAACAAATGTGATCTCACTGTCTGGCTGTTCCTCACATATGCAGAAATCATTTTTTTCACGAACTGGTTTGTAACTGTTTCTATATTTGCATATCAGATCTCAATGTCATGTGTGTATGTACGCCTATTGTGTTATCGTATATTTACTGCCGTTTTAATTGCTTTACTCACTTGCTTTAGCTGAGTGTCGTATAACCTGTTCTCTTCAACCTTAATGCATGTGTTCTGTTTATTTCTCACGCTGTTTTTACTTTCGAGAAAATAAATGTCTTGCTTGTAAAATTAGACCTTGATTGTGCAAGTCATAAAAATAACGGTTGCCGATACTTTTACGTGCAATGAGACTTCACGGAGAACACTGCGGTATCAAAGTGAAAATTGCACGGACTTTGTTTTGGTGTCAAGCTCACAGCAAGTCACTTGACTCTCTATTTTCTAAGGTTCGTAGTTGATATACTACGAAGTGAATTTTTCACCCTAGTTTTCAGTGGCAATACACGCTTTGCGTCGCAGCGCCCGAATTGTTACAGGTAGACATTGTTATAATCCTCAGGGTAGCGTGAAATATTTGCCACAAAAAATGACTGATACGCACGCGCGGGAGCGAAAAAAGGCATCTCGAAAGCGACCGCAGCGCCGCCACATCCGGACGAATTCGCGCTCGCTCTCCGGCGTGCCGATGCTGACACCTCTCCTTCTAGCCACCATTATAGGTGTGCGCCGAGGTGATTTCGACCGGCGGCGGCGTGGGGGTCGTCCAGAGTCGGCGGCGGCGGCGTTGTCGGCGCACGCCGGTTATTTCGTCGGCGGTGGCGCGTGGCCAATTTTCATCGGTGGCGGCGACGCCGGCGGCGCGGAAACCAAAACTAAAAATTCAAAAGGCTATTGTGCCACAGGTTACTGAATTAGTTGAAATTCAGGGATTTTCATCAAAATAGCGTAAATGACATTTACAGATAGGTCAACATCACGCTGAATGCAAAGCGTTTTGTAAAATATATTTTTATTTCGCTTTCATAATAAAATACGCGTATTTCAATCTATTCCCATATTCTGCCACTAATGTGCAGCACTTTGCTTGTTTTTTTACGATGTAGCAGTTTGTTTCTGTTGTTGACTACGTCAAACTTCACGAAACCTTCTTTCATTGAACATTGAGCAAGCACCGACGCACGTCACTCAGTTCGATTTTTTAGAATCGGATCTCACTTTTACATTGTACGCTGCACGAAAAAATAAGCACCTATGCTACGAGTTTTCTTATTGCGATTGCAGGAAACCACTCTTTTGAGTATCTGTCATGCCTTGAATGTTATTTTCTTCAAACTAATGAAAATACCTACTTTTCACAATGTGATAATGTTTTATGCAGCCGTATAAGATGCGGAAGAAAACAAATCTGCGCATTAAGTCAACTAATCCTCACGGCAGTGTTCAATGAATGAAGTGTAGACAGGGGCGTGGGCGAGGCGGGTGGTGCAAAAGGGGCACTTGACCCCTTCAAGCCGCACCAGCACTTGCTACCCACTCTAGTGACACCAACACGACCCCCTCCCTCAGCTGTATTGCAAGTTAAAAAAAGGGTTTGCATCCCCCACCCCCCAAGACAAAAACCTGTCGATGGTCACATGTGCAGATGAGAGCAAATGCAATATTTGCTCAGATACACAGTCCATACTGAAAATGACCTGGTCGCCCGTTCACCACGCCTGTAGAGAACGTTGACTCCCCGACCCTTTTGTGCTTGGTCCGGGGAGGGGGACACCCCTTGCAAGTGGGCCCCCTTAAAATTTTTCTTAAAAACGTCACAAATAAGAATGCTTGGTAAGTGTGTATAAAACATTCAACTTTTTAATGATCTTTTGTAGCGTGTACACGTGCTCAATACCCATCAGCTGTGTGAGACAATTGAAATCGCAACTGCCACTCTCGACTGGTTCCGGATAAGACTCAATGGAAGAATGCAATTACGAGTGCTGGCAACCTACGTTCGTTTGTCAATTTGATTTCTAGGCATGATTTTAATTCTTATATAAACAAAAAAACCTACAACAAAAAAACAAAATGGCTGCTATTGCAAGATGTGTCCCCCTTCGTGATTTTTCTAGACTTGCGCGTCTGCAAGGCCCATATGGTGCCACAAACTTGCAATTGTCCCTCCTCCTCCCCACGACATCTCCCAAGTTAGTCTCAGTCCGAGTGAGTCCAAAGCAAAATATTTTTATATATGGTTATTGAGTTAGTCTGAATGAGTTCTATTTATTCTGCCAACCTATGCCGTACGTGCACTCTTTTTTGTATTTCGCAGAGTGTAGTCTGAGTGTTGTTTGCGAAATTTACTATAACCTTGCTCGTTTGAATGGCGAATTCGGTTTTGATACTAAGCAAAATCGTTTGTTCCAGGTGTTAAAAGCTTAGCTATATTGCTGTTGCTTTTCTGTCATACGTGCATCCACAAACCTTGCCGAAGTATTCTATTTGCATTTCTTCCAGGTAGCGGCGCAAGGGGTCAGCACGGGGGAGCTGGAGCCCCCCCCCCCCCTTAATTTTTACTCGCCCCCCACTGCCCCCCCCCCCAACAAGAGAGAACATAGTCACAACGCAATGGCTAAGTTTCCTGCCTCCCTGCCCACCCTTCAGGAACTCACTTATAATGAGTGCCCCACTAGTGAAATAATCCTGACGCTGCCCCTGATTTATTTTTTGTGTTGTTGCGCTATGCATAAGTACCTGAGTAAGAAAATGGTTGCTCTAGGGGGGTATATTATGCATATTATTTTAGAGGATTAAAGTTTTTTCATTTTTTGAGAAAAAACACGGGTTTAAGAAAATCGTAATTTGGGTCCTCATAACACAAAATTAACACCACGTGGGGCTCCAAGTGAAAATTAACTTTAAACCTCAATCTAGAGCAAACAAAGAGCTTTATGTGGCAAATGTTATCACTGGGCTATTCCACGCCATCTCTCCAAACCTTGCCGCTCGGCCACTAGAGATTAGCTTTAAAAAACTGAGGATCATCTATTTATAGACTTGACATACATTTTCTAGTACCTTAAGACGCATGCAAACTGTTTTCGGAAAGCTTGAAGCTTGACTCGTAAAGTGTACTGCCAAAAAATTCGTTCTACATTCTCAATACAACTTTTACTAACTCACTCCTATAATAAAATAGTGAAAAGTTTGCTCAATTGAACAGGGGTGTCCTTTTAACTTGAAAAAAAATTTACGAACCCTTTCATGGGTGTTTATTGCTGCCTTAAGGAACAGAAATATGGCTCATATTGAAGATTTTTTCCCTAGACAGACAATAGTGAAATGAAATAGATTGTATTAACGAATGGTCAAGTAGTTTTTCTGTAGGCGAAAAATAATTCTAAACGCACGTAATGCAAAATAGTGTGGACAACTGGCGTTGAAATTTGCTAAAAAAGCTTTTTTTTTTTGCTCATGAGTGGTCGTAAGTTTAACCTTGACGTGTTCCAGGTAAAAATATACTGAACTGTCGATTTAGTAGTGATTTTCATTGCGTACTGGCTGGAAGTGTTTGTTTACTTTTTGTTTTTGGTGAGAAAATTATTCACGAGTTATATTCGGCTTATCTAAGTTATCTGTGTGCTTGCACATGTTCATACCCCTTAACAATGAATCCTAGCATGAAGTGCGCGCTGCGTGGAAGCGAGGAGCATTTAGAGGACATATTGAGCTTTGTTCGGGCTGATTGGAGTGATTCATTAGAGAGTATTAGCTTAGGTTTCTATCAAAATGCCGAAAATCAAGACGCCAATTTATTAAAAGGTCGAATGTCCAAAGGCTGAAAATTTTAAATGCCATAAAATCTAAACACCTAAAACAGCAAATGCGGGAAAATCAAAATGCTGAAAAGACGTATTGAAAAAAATCCCTTGAACAGTGCACGCGAATATCCCCGATCTGGAGGGAAATGAACGAAGATGTGGCGGGGTGTCTTCACAAAAAGGAAAGCCAATACTTTGTTGCAGTTGTGGTTATGTTGATGTGTTTGACAAGAAGGTGTATTTTAGGCAATAATGGAGGTGCGAGAAGTGAGGAGACTGCAACGCCAGAGTGACTACCAACCTTCCTGTAGAAGGTACTCACATGGCAATCTCGAAGAAAGCGATCTACGACAGCCATGCACTTTCGACTTATTGCTACCATGAAGAGGAAGCAAGCCTGACTCAAAGGCATCGTCAAGGGAGCGACAACTCCGCCGCTTTCAGAGCAAGAAACAAGGGTTACGGGAAATCGATTGATGCTGCTCTTGGCAACCCGTACAATGACGACGTTTCAAGTTTTCGACAATGAATTGCACACAAGCTGTTTGCGATAAGCAAGAAATCACTCTGATGTGCGATTGGAGGTGGAAAAGTTTATAGTTTGCTATTTCTATGAAGGCTTGAGACAAATGTGAAGGGACAACTGGAAATGAGGGTGAACGAGTGGGCTGGCGTAACCTCCAATTTAGCTTGGTGCTTCATCTTCCAGTATAGCTAGGTGACGCAGACAGTTTGATATTTCGGCGTTTCGATAGTTAGGTGTTTTGATTTTTTTACATCTTACACTTTCGGTATCTTGTATAATCGGCTTTTAGATTTTTCGGTGTTATAAATTTCGGCATTACAGAAGTTCGTCATTTTGATTTTCAGCATTTCGAGTGCCACATTATTATTGCTTTAGTGAACAATAAATGCGAACCCTACCCAGATGCAGCTCTCCGCTTATCGGGAAGTGATACACACCTGTGCGATAAAAGCAAAGAATCCTAAAAACGTTGCATGGCAGAAAAGTCACAGATATGAACTAACTGAATAGTATTTGAGGAACCATGCTTAATTAATCAATAATCATGTGTTGGTTTATAATTGCATCTTATCCGCCGCGAAGCATACTTTTTATTTTCGCGGATTCTTTGCATGATCGTTGTGCTGTATCAATTTATCAATCTTCGGATGTAATTAACCAGGTGCTTGACACGTCGGTATCATTTCACAGTGTCACAAGATATCCACAAGGTGCACTCTAAAAGTATTCGAATTCCTCGTTGACTAAAGCTAATACTTGCATGAAAATAATTTGAATAGGCACTTAGAGAGCTGGATATGCTGTCTAGATGTTTGTCGCGTCTGCTCAGCTTGCACTCAATGCTAGGATGCATTGCTTAATGTATTGTCACAGGTAATGGGTATGAGCCATCAACTGTAGGGGAATCCCTTGGAAGTGAAGAAAGAAGAGGGCTTTTGCGTCCTGGTCTGAGGGCAAGAAAGACGTCGTTTCGTCGCTGTCTGTTATTACGTTCGCGGCACTGATGGAGGTGCTGGGTAACTGCGCCTCGGCTGCAGATTTTCAGCCGACACACCGAGCTACTTGGAGACAGCTACAGCTCCCACGGCAAGAAGTAGTCGCCGCCTACGAGGACTATCTCCCGAGTACGGTGCCCTCTCTCAAGACGAGATGGCAACTTCAACTAACAACCAGGCGAGTCAAACTGACGACGCCTATTCTTTTCTCCCGCATGTTTTTCATGCGCCGCAAACACTACGCTCATTTCATGGAGACATTTATGAAGATGTTGATGACTGGCTTGACCACTTCAATGGAGTTGCCAACATCAACGAATGGGATGAAGCTCGCAAGCTGCGGAGAGTTTACTTTGCGTTAGAAGACTGCCAAAACGTAGTACGAAAATCACGAGGGTTCCTTTGCGACGTGGCATGAGTTCAGCCGACAGTTTCGTGATGCGTACCGCAGCACTGAAAGGAAAGAGAGAGCGGAGCAGGCTATCTCGTCTCGGAACCAATGACCCAACGAGAGAGTTTCTATGTTTGTCGAGGACATGCTTCGACTCTTCAAGCGTGCTGACCCTGCAATGTCCGAGGAAAAAAAGGTGCGGCATTTAATGCGTGGGATAAAAGAGCAGCTCTTCGCCGGACTCGTGCGCAATTCACCGATGACTGTGGCAGAGTTCATAAATGAGGCAACCACAATGGAGCGTACTCTCCAGTATAGGTCGTCACAGTACGAACGCCACGACGTGACCCTGCTGCATGCTTTATCGGGGCTGACAGCGAGAGGCATGCCCTCGCTGAGTTCATAAGAAGCGTCGTGCGGGACGAGCTGCGCCAACTCCAAGCAGCGGGACCCCAACCACCCATAAGTGCTCTCGCAGACTTAATCCGAATTAAGATCCGACAGGTGGTCACCCCACTCGCGCCAACAAGGCCTGAGGCCCCTGTGCTGACTTATGCGGCGGCTCTGCGATCTCCTGCACCACATGGCCCTGATCCCACCATAGTGTTGGGACTCCGGGTCCAGCCGGTCTCGTTTTCGGTAGCTGGCCCCGTCGCAGGATCCATCGTCCAACAATTCAGCGAGAAGAAGCGCCCGAATGAACGACAGAGATTTATTTACACGTGGAGAAGTGATAAACTGATCGAAAGAGAGAAGAGTGAGCGATACAAAACGTCTTCGGCATTTTATAGCGCCGCGTTGTCGACACTGGGCGCATTGTCCGCATCGTCAGCCAATACGGTGGCCCCGGCACCTCGGCCACGAGGGAGGGGGAAACACCTCTCACAACACATGGAGTGGCACAACCTAACACGATGTCCATATATGGTCCTGGCGCCCTAAAAAATGCCCAAACATGGTCACGAACGCACAGCACATTCCGGAATTCTCCCGGCGAGAGGGGGGAGCCTGAATGGGGAGGTGGGGGTCGACGACACAGTCGGTCAAGAACCGGTTCTCCCCGCAACTCCTCTTGCTTGGTTCCCTAGGGCCGGTCGTAACAATAGGGAGAATGGATCAGGCTAGCCATCGATTCCAGGGCACCTCTTCGACTCTGCCACCCGCCTCAAGGTTTCCGAGTGCACCAACTTATCGTCCGTCTTGATCGCGGCAGAACGCCACAACGGCCAGCGTGTGGCGTACGTCCGATAACCGTCAATTCTGCTACCACTGTGGTGAAGCGGGTCACGTCTACCGTAACTGCCAGTACCGCCAACTTGGTCTCCGTGGCTTTCACCGTGATGCTCGGTGCCCACGTTACGGTGAGCGTCCCCGCGGCATCGAAGCGTACCTTAAGGGCCAGCAAGCTCCTCGCCTTGTCGACTCCCCCAATCACGATCACTATCACCTCGCCACCCCACGTCACCTAGCATTCCCTCGTCATCTTATGCTCCTTTTAGAGGTCGGTCACCGAGTCCCCACAGAGGAAACTGGAAACTGCGGCTCCTGGGGGTGAAGCCGCGTCCCAACAAACTGTCGAAGAGCCTCCTTCAACGCAAAGACCCGACGAAGACCGTTCTGACTTTCCAGTCGTTTCCGAAAGTCATAAGACTGTTTCCGCCGACATCACCGTACACGTCGATAATCACGTCGTCACTGCCCTCGTCGACACCGGCGCCGATTATTCGCTTATGAGCAGCGCCCTAGCATCCCAACTGAGGAAGGTAACTACCCCTTGGCAAGGACCACCGTTGCGCACGGCAGGGGGCCACCTCGTCATGCCAACTGGAATGTGCACAGCCCGTGTTCGAGTTCGTGCTTCGACGTTCACGGGGTCTTTCCTCGTATTACCTGTAAGCTCCCGTCCACTCATTCTGGGGCTGGACTTTCTTCGTGAACACGGCGCAATTATTGACCTACGAGACTTGCAGGTGTCGTTCGAGGACCCGTTTCATCCTGAACCGGAAAACGCTCGCTCATCGAAGGCTGCTCTACGTGTATCCTCCGCCTCTGTTACTCTGCCTCCCCGCAGCAGCCTTTTTATCAACGTTGAATGTGACCAAGACGTCCCCGATGCTGTAATTGCAGAAGGAAATTTGTCCCTACTTTTTGCGAAACAAATCTGCGTTGCCCGAGGTATTGTTCAGCCCAGTAGAAAGCAGGCTTGCCTATTAGTCATGAATTTCCGCGAGGAGTATCACCATCTTACCAAACACACTGCAATCGCATACCTTGAGGATATTGCCGACGTCCCTGGTCCCTCAACATTATCTGCTCTTTCGTCATGCAACGATTTCACCATGACATTTGCAAGCACTCTCGACGTAAACCAGGGCCAACCGTCTACACAACGGGAACGTCTTTTGAATCTACTCGGCTCATTTCAGGACTGCTTCGCTACGAATTCGAAAGTTAACCAGACACCGCTTGCCAAGCATCGTATCATCACCGAGCCTACCGAGAGACCCATTCGACAGCATGCCTACAGAGTCTCGCAAAAAGAACAAGACGTTATACGCCAACAGGTCCAGCAGATGCTCAAGGACGATGTCATCCAGCCATCGACCAGTCCCTGGGCGTCCCCTGTTGTGTTAGTAAAGAAAAAAGATGGTACTCTGCGATTTTGTGTCGACTACCGAAAGTTGAATAAGATCACGAAGAAAGACGTGTATTCTTTACCACGAATAGACGACTCGCTGGACCGCATTCGTAATGCTCGTTACTTTTCTTCCATGGATCTACGCAGCGGCGATTGGCAAATATCTGTTGATGGGCGCGGCCACGAAAAGACCGCCCTCATTACTCCTGACGGTCTCTACGAGTTCAAGGTCCTTCCCTTCGGCTTATGCTCGGCACCAGCTACTTTTCAAAGAATGATGGACACGGTTTTTTCTGGGCTAAAATGGCAATCGTGTCTTGTCTACCTTGACGATGTGGTCGTCTTCTCGGACACGTTTGAGCAGCACGTCCAGCGCTTACAGGCAGTTCTTCAGGCGATTCGAACAGCTGGACTTTCTCTCAAACCTGAGAAATACCACTTCGCATTCGAGGAACTGAAATTTCTTGGTCACGTCGTCAGCCACGCTGGTATACACCCAGACCCTGAGAAAACGAAAGCTGTTGCCGCATTTCCTGTCCCAACGAACAAGCGCGACCTCCGCCGATTTTCGGGACTCTGCGCATATTAGAGACGCTTCGTCAAAGGCTTTTCTAAAATCACTGAACCGCTAAATGAACTTACGAAAGACGGCGCACCGTTTGTTTGGGGTCATGATCAGCATCACGCCTTTGACACGCTACGAAACCATCTCCAAGCCCCACCTGTACTCGGTCACTTTGACGATAACGCTGCCACAGAGCTACACACGGATGCCAGCAAAGTCGGACTTGGAGCTGTACTGGTTCAATGGCAAAATGGCTTAGAGCGCGTGATTGCCTATGCAAGTCGAACACTATCATCTGCTGAGAAAAACTACTCTGCAACAGAAAAAGAATGCTTAGCCGTTGTTTGGGCTATAACAAAGTTTCGCCCTTATTTATACGGTCGACCATTCAGGGTAGTTAGCGACCACCATTCTTTATGCTGGCTCGCCAACCTCGAAGATCCTTCGGGTAGTCTAGCACGCTGGAGCCTTCGGCTGCAAGAATTTGACGTTACAGTCATTCACAAGTCAGGACGCAAACACACTGATGCTGACTGTCTCTCACGTGCACCAATTGGAAGTATGAACGGGACGTTGAAGGGGACGATACATTCATTTCCTCTGTGTCAGCAACCGACCTGGCTCAACAACAACGCGACGACATGGAGCTAAGCCCGCTGATTGACTACCTTGAAGGCCGAAAACGCAGCCTTCCTCGAAACTTCGCACGTTCGCTGGCCTCGTTCTGCATCAGGGATGGAGTCCTCTATACGAAAAATTTCGACCATACCCAGGCTACTTACCTACTGGTTGCGCCGACCTCGCTTCGGGACGATATTTTACATGCTTGTCACGACGAACCATCATCGGGACATTTTGGCTACATGCGCACATTGGAAAGAATTCGCCGCTCATACTACTGGCCCCGCCTCGCGAAGACAGTCAAGCAGTACGTCCGCACATGCCGCGACTGCCAACGCCGTAAGACTCCACCTGTTCAACCAGCAGGACTACCACAGCCTATCGCCACGCCGAAGACACCATTCCATCAAATTGGCATTGACTTGCTCGGCTCATTTCCCACCTCTTCGTCTGGAAACCGGTGGATTGTCACCACTTTTATTGCCACCGATTATTTAACGCGTTACAGCGAAACAAAGGCTCTGCCCAAAGCCACCGCAGCCAAAATCGCAGTTTTTCGTCACCAGCATCGTACTTCGTCACGGAACGCCAGCTGTGATAATTACTGATCGTGGTACAGCTTTCACCGCACAGATGCTTCAAGAAGTGCTGAGACTAAGTGGTACAGAACATCGGAAAACCACGGGTTATCACCCCCAAACAAATGGACTCACTGAACGGTTGAACAAGACCATTGCAGATATGCTGTCAGTGTATGTGGCCGTTGATCACAAGAACGGGGATGATAACTCCCTTACGTCACTTTTGCTTACAATACAGCAGTCAAGAGAGTACAGGTTTCACCCCATTTCGCTTAGTTCATGGTCGAGAGGTCACTACAATGCTCGACACAATGCTCCTTCCCAACAACTTGAGCATGTTCAACACGGACGCTGCATTGTTCACTCAACGCGCCGAGGAGGCCCGTCAACTCGCCCGATGCCGTATTCAGGCTCGCCAAACTGCCGACGCACACCGCTACAACCTTACACACCGAGAGGTTACCTTCCAACCAGGCGATGAAGTTTGGGTGTGGACTCCCATCTGACAGCGTGGTCACTCTGAGAAGTCGCTTCGGCGCTACTTCGGCCCTTACAAAGTTCTGCGCCGACTCAGTGACGTTGCGTATGAAGTTCTCTCTGAGGGCGTCTCAAGACGTTCCCGTCGGTTTCCAGAAAGTGATGTGGTTCACGTGTCAAGACTCAAGCCATATTTCTCGCGTCATCCATCGAACCTGGACTAACTTACCATGCAATGACTATTTTTTTGTCTCTTTGGTTTTTTTATTATCTTGTGTACTTACTCGTTTCTTTATTGAGTACTTCCATGACGCCAGCCCATTTTTTTCCCTTACCACGGAGTTTTTGGGTTCCATGGTAGCATCTTTTCTTTCTCATTCTTTTTGTCAACGCTCGTTACCAGCATCGAGCCGATGCTTTTCGAGGAGAGGGAGTAATGTCAAAGGTAATGGGTATGAGCCATCAACTGCAGGGGAATCCCTTGGAAGTGAAGAAAGAAGAGGGCTTTTGCGTCCTGGTCTGAGGGCAAGAAAGATGTATGTAGAAGAAGAGAAGGAAGAAGAAGAACGACTGGTGCTACTACGTCTCCTGGGCCAACCCCTGAAGAAAACTGCGTTGCCCTTGTTCGTGCCTGCGGCTGCGTTCCTTGTTCCATCCTCAGGGTTGCGGTCAAGTAGCCGGCGGTTACTTTTATTTTATTTTATTAGATCTACCTCTTGTTCCGCAACTGTTTTAGTGCATTGATAAGTGTAACTTCTTATTTCATGTCTGTTTCTTCTCCGGGCCAGAGGCCTGCCCTCTGGTCAGCCTCTGTTCCCCCTCAAGATCTTCCTCTGGAGTTGTTTCTCCGCAATGGAACCCGTAGCGTTCCTGTCGCTTTGGTGCCGACCACCGGTGGGTTCATACGCATGAAAAACCCCAAGACAATCCAAACGGAACTTCGTGCGATCACTCCCCACTCTCTACTGATAACAGAGGTTCGTCAGTTTGGACGCGGGGGGATACTATGCTTGTCACCAGACAAGGCCTGCATCCAAGACCTTCTGAAGTGCACTAATTTTGCATCACATCCGGTGAGCTCTTTTATCCCACCTCATCTAGCTTGCTGCAAAGGATTGGTTCGGGGGGTAGACGCAAGTCTAAGCCCAGCAGAAGTCTTGGACATCTTTTCCCCAGCAGGTGTTATTTCTGTTTACCGCTGTACCTAACAGGAAAACCAACAGAAAGTTCCCATTGAAACTGTAATTGCCACATTCGCTGGAACAGATCGCCCTTCGGAGATCAAGGCATGGCCGCTTATTTATAAGGTCGAAGCTTTGGCTCCCCGTCCGCTGCAATGTGCTAAATGTTGGCGCTTTGGACACAGTACTAAAGGTTGTCGATCGGAGACTCGATGCCGCATATGCGGAGCCATATACGGGGCTGGTCATAGTACTGCTGAGTGTCAATCAGACAATAAGACATGCTGTTTGTGCAAGACAAATCACGCTGCAGACGATCCTAACTGCCCTGCAAGATCAAAGGAACTTCAGGTGATTGAAATCATCGAAAGGAGACGATGCTCTCGTAGAGAAGCAATTGCAGAAATTCAAAGCAGGAGTCAGGGTTATGCCGGTATAGCAGCTCGTCCACCTCTTTCTATGGATCCATCACTTTCTCAGTCCATTTCTGCTATGGTAGAAAAGGCCGTAGAAAAAGTATTAGAAAAATTTTTACTCAATCTGTCCGACTCACTCAATAGTATTATGGATTCACAGATGTCGGGTACATCTGATCGAATAACTAAGCGTATCCAACCTCCTAGTGCCTCAATTAGTAAACCTGCCGAACATCAGTCAGATGTCTCTATCGATAATGAGGCAATGCTTTCCAGTCCTAACACAACTGAGCAGGAAGGTATATCTGATTCAGAATCAACAATTAATCGAGATGTAGATATGGATGCTCGCATTTTGAAACGCACCAGATCACCCACTAGCAAACTTAATAATTCTTCTCATCCGAAAACAAAAAAGAGTGTGAAGGAACCTAGGACTAAAGCGGACTTCTTAAAAGATAGTATCTTAGATCAAGCAGTTGCTACTGCTCGCTTATCATCATAGGGTACCTTAGAGTACTTCAGTGGAACTGCCGTTCAATTCTCTCTGCAACTACAGACTTATTATATCTAATTTCTCAACAATCTCCAGACGTCATAATTTTACAAGAAACTTGGCTGTCTTCTGATGAAAACTTCTATCTAAAAGACAATCAGTGCTTTCGACTGGACCGAGACTCACGTGGTGGAGGATTAATGTTTTTCATTTCATCCAAAATTTGCCATAAAGCACACTTAGTTTACCAACAAATATCACACGATTATGAAGTATTGGTTCTGGAAATTCACTTTCCCGGATGCGCGCCACTATCTATAGTCAACAACTACTTTCCGGCTGGAATACAAGATGAAAGAGCCCTTGACGTGACTGCGAGTTTTTGCAGAAACAGTATGCTATTTATGGGAGACTTCAATTCCCATCACGTTTCATGGGGATTCCGCACTGATTCATCAGGAAAACGGTTGTGGGACTGGACTAACCGGAATAATCTTATTTGTTGGAACTCCAGAGTTCCGACATTCGTTCGATGTAATTCGAGGTCCGTCTTAGACTTGACGTTTGCTAGCTCAAGTGTGACAATATTGTCTTGGACTGTTCTTGATACTGCTACAAGTAGTGATCACTGCCCCCTGATATTTGAAGTCAGCATTCCTTTAGTGACGGTGGATCGCCAGGTGCAAAGTTTTGTAAACTACTCTAAATTTAAAAAGAACTTACAGTCAACGCTGTCTTCCTTGCCCAATATGGAAACAAATATGAAAGCTATGAGCCTTTGTTCCACCCTAAAGTGTACAATTAAAAAATCAACAAAGGGAAAATTCATATCTGCCTGGTGGAATGCGGATTGCGCCAGAGATTATAGACGCCGCAACGCTGCATGGAAAAAACTTCTCACCAACCAATGTCTGACTAATTGGAGAAATTATTTATTTGCTAAAGCTACCTTTAGGAGAACAGTTTCATTAGCGAAAGACGATTATGAAGAAAAACGGTACAGCTACTTATCCAAGTGTGGCAATAAGAAAGCTCTATTCAGATTTCTCCGTAATCGTAAAGCTATTACAGCACACGTAAATATTGACTCAGTTATTTTATCTCCAACTGATTTGGAAAATACATTAACGGAAATTGCGATAGAATTGGAGAAGAGATTTACATCACAAATCAAAATAAAGTGTGCAAAACCGTCATTCGAAAATGATTTTATTGAAGTAAGTAGGGATGAACTTGCGCACGTCGTTCGTATTCTGCCAAACACAGGTCCTGGACCAGATGGCGTCACTTCGGAAATGTTAAAAATATTATTCGACATCTCTCCTGAAGACCTCCTTAACGTTGTGAACTATTCACTTGAAAATAGTTGGATACCTCCTGACTGGAGACTTGCAAAAATAATACCGCTTCTTAAAAAACAGGGACTAGGAATGCAGATAGATAACATTAGGCCAATCGCTTTAACATCACACGTAGTTAGGTTAATAGAAAGAATACTTTTCATTAGAATTACGAAGTTCATAACAGATAATGCGATACTCAGTGCGTGCCAGATTGGATTTAGACCAGGTTACTCTATATGGTGGGCGCATGTTGATTTAGAGGCTCGTATAAAGCTTGCTCGGCACAGACGACAATATGCAGCCCTAGTAACTCTTGATTTAGCCAAGGCATATGACAGTGTTGAACATGCTATTCTTATCAATGTCCTAAAAGATCTTACGTTCCCGCAGTACATAACAAATTGGATATACGAATTTTTAAAAGACAGAAAATTTTATTGCTTCCAACGAGGCATTTCCACGCCGAAGTATAGCCAAACGAGAGGTGTTCCTCAAGGTTCTGTTCTATCGCCTGTGCTATTTAACATTTTGTTAAGTTCAATACCACAGAGTGATAAGGTACACGTATATGTATATGCAGATGATATCGCGTTCTTTGCATCTGACAACGATATTTATTCACTACATTCGACTTTACAGTGTTATTTGGCAACATTAGAAACCTGGTTTCAGAAAATTCATATGAACCTGAACGTAACTAAAAGTGCTATAATAGTTTTTCCGTTGGACGCACCAGTTACTATTTCTCTTCAGTACCATCAAGAAATAATACCCCAGGTTAATTGTATCAAATATCTGGGTGTACTGTACGATCAAAAACTGAGCTGGCGTGACCACATTGAATATATTAAAATTAAGGCTACACGCGCTGTTGGAATGATAAGTAGGCTTGGCCGCCTCCGTTCCGGTCTTCGCAGAGATACGATGATCATGATTTATCGCATGTACGTTCGTCCGATTCTTGAATTTGGATGTGTACTATTCTCTGGTGGACCAGCATACAAAATAAACCCCCTCATTCTCTTAGAGCGGGAAGCCCTACGTAGATGTTTAGGTGTGCCAAAATTCACAGCTAACAATGTTTTGTATCAAGAAGCTCGGATACCCACCCTTGCTTGCAGATTTCGTATTTTAACAGTAAACACCTATTTAAAATTTTCTGAATCCACTTTAAGAAGGCGACAATTTGTATTCTTTGCCGAGCCTGGTGTCTTTTTCAATGAGCAATGGTCCCGTGTATATAAACCCCAAGTGCTATTTGTTCAAACACTTCTAGATGCTTTAAATGTTAATATATTCGAGATCACACCATCTGTCAAACCAATCGGCCAAGTGCAAATAGAATTTGACGATATCTTTCCCATGAACGCTAAACACTTGCCCTCTAAATATTTGATTGGTTTATTAGAACAACACCGGTCTCAATTAGGTACTAATACAGTAATTGCAACGGATGCATCTATGAGTGGCGAGAAGGCAGGTGTGGGTATTTTTTCTCTCTCATTATTCTGGTAATTTTCATTACGCCTCCAGATTATACACCAATATTTGAAGCGGAATTAACGGCCGTTACACTAGCTATTCGTAAACTTCCTGTGACTCATTCGACAGCTGTGATAGTGACTGACTCGTATTCTGTGTGTTCATTCTTATCATCGTCGTCGACATCAGCAGTATTAGAGACTTTTAAATCATTAATCCCAGCAAACATCCGTCTAGTGCGAATGATATGGGTGCCAGGCCATCGTAGTATATTTATAAACGAGATGGCTGACAAACTTGCGCGAACATCTCTTGATCTTCCGATTGTGCCAATCATGCCTCCTACAGCTTATGTAACAGCAGCGAGGTTTAGAAAACTTTCCCTTCTTGAAGACTCATCAAAAACCATGATACCGAATCCAGATTTCTCGCATCTGCACTTCACATGGAATAATAAATGGTGTCCCACGCGTAAATTGGAAGTCTTGGTAACAAAATTACGTTGCCGTGTACCACCTCTTAATTTCTACTTAAACAGGTCTGGTCTGGTGCCATCCCCTTTGTGCTCAAGCTGTAACGAACCTGAACATATCGACCATTTTCTTATCACATGTCACCGATTCAAAAATCAAAGAAAAAACTGCTTCGAAATTTTATTCAGAAAATTAGGAATATCACTTAATACTCCCAATATTTTGTCTTTTGGAGCCACTTCATTGGGTCACAGCGACAGGAACATCTGCGGGGCTCTCTGCGATTTCATATATAACACAAGAAGATTACCTTGCTGAGTCAGCCATCAGCTCTCGAATTTTACTAGTCACACTACCACTTACTATTTAGCTGATACACTGCAATGATTCAACTTTCAGGAGAATTTCATATAACGATTCCACCACAGATATTTAACAAATTCTATTATTTCTCCCCCCCCCCCTTTTTTCTTTTTTTTTCTTTTTTTTAGCATTGCGCCAAAGTAATTTCACAGTCAAAACACAGTATTCATATTCCCCTAATCTAGAAAATCTATAGGTATTTACTTGCATTAACCACCGGCTTCTTGGCCAATCCCCCTTACTGGGTGAGAGCCACAAAAAAAAAAGGAACAAGCAAGCAAGCAAGCAAGCAAGAAAGACGTCGTTTCGTCGCTGTCTGTTATTACGTTCGCGGCAGTATAATTTCAACCACCTTCATATAAACACATGCGAGGACTGGAATCAGTAGAACGCCAATTCAAAATTATTTCACTCACTAAAAACAAAAAAAAGCTTTTTTGAAAAAAATTACAGTCGGTACACAGGGCAGGCTGCTAGCAAATGCGCTGTTAGTATATTTGTGTCTGGACACATCAATGTTAAATTTAGAACCTAATGCGGCGCGTCATAGGCTCAACATCTTTCTGCAGAACACCACAGCCTAGATGGTGATGGTCTACAAGTCTTTCAATTAGCAGAAGTGGTATCTTACAATGTGCTTTACTTTTCCAAGTGTATCAGGCGTATAGTCTTCTATGCAGCCCCCTAGAATAGGGTTAATTAAAGGACTCATTGAAGAAGAGATACAAGCTAGTTTTCTTTTTGTACCAGCACCAAATAGCAGATCGGCGCTATACTGCCACGTGCTCTACATAGCCCCACTCAGTTAATAGACGAACGCCTTGATGAAAAATAGCAATGGGCAAAGTGCATGGTTTAACCCAGCATCATCAAGACTAGAGGGTTTCGTTACACTGTACGTACAGACAATAGCATAGAGGCTTTTAGTTGCCGTCTTCGCGCTCGCGATGATCAAGAGTTGCAACATGCAACATCTGTGCACCAGGCCCCAGTGCATAAACTGGGTTTTCAGCAAAAATATGTCGCTTCTTTTAATCAAAATATGCCGGATTGGAAATACCTGGTGATCGAATGCTTGGTAGTCTGTAGAAATTCCTGTCACTGCGTTGGTATGGCTTATTGTACACCATTCTATAGAAGCGGCAGCGGGGCTTAACACTCACGAACCATGAAAAAGCGCGACAGTGAACAAGTACTCCCACGCGCGAACTTAGTTTAAAAAATGTTGGAGCGATTTCCTTTTCCTTGGAGTATCATTTCTAGAAGTCATGCGCGGCGAGTAAATATTTGTAGTACTTTAACCCAAATAAATGCGACTAACAACCACCTCATACATTGGCTATATAATGAAAATATACTAGAATCACAAGACTTTCAAAGAAAACAAGCTATCGCATACACTGCACGCCTTTTTATAGCAGATGCCCGTTACGTACGTCATTGCGATTACTACCAATTTCCTCTCGGAGTGAAACTGTGCGTGCTTGTGTGCGTGTGTCTGTAGATGTTAAGATCGGCCTCCCTAGCTGGGTGCCGCTTGGACGCGGGGGATGATTGCAGCTAAGCCTACCCTGATTTGTTCCGGGTCAACGCTCTCGAGGTACGCTCAAAGGGAGGACAACACGAGTCATACTTATTCCTTGAAGGTAACTAAGGGAAGTAACCAAGTCTGGCTTGTTTGTTAGGATCAAGTCTAAGGTGTTGGAACAAGTAGCTGTAGTGCGTGTGGGTTTGTGTACGAGTTGGGTTCGATTGAAGTCAGAACATACGTTTATGAATTCAACACACTCAGACGAATTTTGAGTAAGGGTTACAATATCGCTTTGCCACTTTATGTTTGGTAGGTTGAAGTCTCCCAAAAGAAATAAGGGCAAATTCGGGTAACTAATAACGACACCGTTTAAAACATCATGTAGCTCGTCAGAAAACGATGGCGAGGCGGTGGGCGATCGGTAACATGCGCAGAGAATGAAATCTTGGCTTGGCAGACAGATTCATACACAGATAAGTTCTAGGCCGGAAGATACATTAACCACATAAGATTTCAGAGCACTGCTGACACCAATCAATACACCTCCCCCAGAACGTTGTCACGGTCGTAACGATAAATGTTGTACGATTTTTCGCATTCAAATATTTCACTGTTCTTTTTTTTTGGCTGACAGCCAAGTCTCTGTACAAACAATATTATCTGCTGAACATCAATCAATTGTAGAAGATAACTGCACCCGCTTGTTCATCATGCTCCGTGTATTTGTGAAAAGTACAGACACGTGCTCGACATGTGGCTGCGATGAAGTTAGGTATTGATGGGGACTGGCGCGGGGAGTATGCACTGACGCGCTACGGCTCGATGCATGCGACACTTGGTTAGGGGTGACGTCACAAACCTCATCGGTCGCCGCGCAGTATACGTACGTTTTCTTGTTCATTACAAGTTTGCTGCTACGTAGTGAAAAACGCTGACCGCTTGCATTGCCAAATTCAATTAGCTTCTTACGCGACTGTTGAGTGGTTCGGCAAAAGTCCTCCCCCACTTACACGCCTGAGCTTTTAAGTTTGGCTTTTCGTGAAAGGATGCGGTCCCTCACTTTGGAAGAAGGAAACTTGACGATGATGGGTCGTATTTTTGTGGCTGAAATATCTGTGACTTCATGAACAGTTGGGTGTCGTCTGTCGTTTTAGAGAATACTTTGACTGAAGACAACGTCCAGAAAACTTGCATTAAGGTTTCAGTTGTAATGTTATGACCGATATCTGTGACTTTATGAACAGTTGGGTGTCGTTTTAGAGAATATTTTGACTAAAGACGACGTCCAGAAGTCTTCCATACAGGGTTCAGTTCCAATATTATGCCCGCTATCTGTGACTTCATAAACAGTTGGGTGTCGTTTGTCATTTTAGAGAATACTTTGACTAAAGACAACGTCCAGAAGTCTTGCATTAAGGTTTCAGTTCTAATATTATGACCGATATCTGTGACTTCATGAACAGTTGGGTGTCGTCTGCCGTTTTAGAGAATACTTTGACTAAAGACAACGTCCAGAAGGCTTGCATTAAGGTTTCAGTTCTTATATTATGACCGATATCTGTGAGTTCATGAACAGTTGGGTGTCGTCTGCCGTTTTAGAGAATACTTTGACTAAAGACAACGTCCAGAAGGTTTGCATTAAGGTTTCAATTTAAATATTATGACCGATATCTGTGACTTCATGAACAGTTGGGTGTCGTCTGTCGTTTTAGAGAATACTTTGACTAAAGACAACGTCCAGAAGGCTTGCATTAAGGTTTCAGTTCTAATATAACCGATATATGTGACTTCATGAACAGTTGGGTGTCGTTTCAGAGAATACTTTGATTAAAGACAACGTCCAGCAGTCTTCTATACAGGGTTCAGTTCCAATATTATGACCGCTATTTGTGACTTCATAAACAGTTGGGTGTCGTTTGTCATTTTAGAGAATACTTTGACTAAAGACAACGTCCAGAAGTCTTGCATTAAGGTTTCAGTTCTAATATTATAACCGATATCTGTGACTTCATGAACAGTTGGGTGTCGTCTGTCGTTTTAGAGAATACTTTGACGGAAGACAACGTCCAGAAGTCTTTCATTAAGGTTTCAGTTCTAATATTATGACCAATATCTGTGACTTCATGAACAGTTGGGTGTCGTCTGTCGTTTTAGAGAATACTTTGACTGAAGACAACGTCCAGAAATCTTGCATTAAGGTTTCAGTTGTAATATTATGACCGATATCTGTGACTTCATGAACAGTTGAATGTCGTTTTAGAGAATATTTTGACTAAAGACGACGTCCAGAAGTCTTCCATACAGGGTTCAGTTCCAATATTATGCCCGCTATCTGTGACTTCATAAACAGTTGGGTGTCGTCTGCCGTTTTAGAATACTTTGACTAAAGACAACGTCCAGAAGGCTTGCATTAAGGTTTCAGTTCTTATATTATGACCGATATCTGTGAGTTCATGAACAGTTGGGTGTCGTCTGCCGTTTTGGAGAATACTTTGACTAAAGACAACGTCCAGAAGTCTTTCATTAAGGTTTTAGTTCTAATATTATGACCGATATCTGTGACTTCATGAACAGTTGGGTGTCGTCTGTCGTTTTAGAGAATACTTTGACTAAAGACAACGTCCAGAAGGCTTGCAATAAGGTTTCAGTTTAAATATTATGACCGATATCTGTGACTTCATGAACAGTTGGGTGTCGTCTGTCGTTTTAGAGAATACTTTGACTAAAGACACCATCCAGAAGGCTTGTAGTAAGGTTTCAGTTCTAATATTATGACCGATATCTGTGACTTCATGAACATTTGGGTGTCGTCTGTCGTTTTAGAGAATACTTTGACTAAAGACAACGTCCAGAAGGCTTGCATTAAGGTTTCAGTTCTAATATTATGACCGATATATGTGACTTCATGAAATGTTGTGTGTCGTTTTAGAGAATACTTTGACTAAAGACAACGTCCAGCAGTCTTCCATACAGGGTTCAGTTCCAATAATATGACCGATATCTGTTACTTCATGAACAGCTGTGCGTCGTTTGTCATTTAGATAATACTTTGACTAAAGACAACGTCCAGAAGTCTTCCATACACGGGTCAGTTGCAATATTATGACCGATATCTGTCACATCATGAAGTGCCAGGCACAGTTAGTTGCATTAGAGCACATTTAGACTATGGAAAATTCCCAAAGGCATTCTACGCAGTATTTGGTTCCTATCTTGTGACCAATATCAGTTGTATCAATAAGAACCAGGTGTACTGTATTGCATTAGAGGATATTTCGAACACACTTATCAGCCGAAAGCCTGCTACTCTGGCCTGAATTGTAGTCTTATGACTGACTTAAATCTGTCAGATCATGAACAGGCGTGATTATTAAGTTGACTGATGTAAAATATGTTGTGTAAAAATACTGAAGGTACCAGCATATGCAAGATATTGTTAGTAACTTTGGTAGTGCAGGTATAGAAACCCGGTAGTTTGTAAACCTGATCTGGAGGGCAGCCACGCCTCATTCACTGCAGAGAGGAGGGGGGGGGAGAGCTCAATGTCAACTCCATATATTAACATAATAGGGAGGGGGTGCTAAGTCAGCCCTGGGGAGAGGCACTGGGACAAACTTTTGCCCCCCCTCCTGAAGGAGAACCCTGCACACGCCTATGATAGACGTACAGTACGCTAGACGCGAATGTTCGTTCGCGGGAGCAGCGCACGCTCCGATGTTGATTTCTCGTGCATACCGCTGTAGTTACTTTGGGTACTGAAATGTCAATTACTTCTAAAATAGTCTAAACTGTGGTGGTTGAAGCACTATCAACGTGTTAACTTGTTCTCATATCATCTAAAACATACATTCCCGCTCCAGTTGAGAACGTGCAGTTCTGTGCTGAACTTGGACAGTTCTAAGCTAAAAGATCAAGCAACATTGTGCACCGGCCTTAGACGCGTGGGCGTGAACGTGGTCGACTCGTGCCAGTAGTTGCGCGCCCTTTTCCTCCACGGGCGCCACTAGACGCTTTTGACGCGTAGGCGCGTGCGTACGCGTGCCAGTGGTTGGCACGTATGGGCGATGAACGGCGCCGGCGTGGCTGGAATGTCCACTCAAGCGCGACACGCCATCGGTGCCAGAGGTTGTGTTACACTCCCGTGCTCTCCTACTGCTGCAGCCGCCGGCAAGGGGGAGCTCACCGACGGCTCACCCCGTTTCCCGACGGGCGAGCAGGCCCTTGTGTCGGTTGAAGCGCGTTGCACTCTCGCGTGGTGTGACCACGCTCACGGCAACAAATATCTGCTTTGTTAACGCAATCTGTTCCTTTAAATGCATATTTATTTAGACCCCCTACTAGCCAGTTGGCTATGGGTCTAACCAGTGTTGTGTATTTTGATGTAATAAAAGAACTTGAAATAAAATGAATGAATGAATGAATGAATGAATGAATGAATGAATGAATGAATGAAAAGCAGACCACGCCTTTTCCTCGAAACGGGAGGGGGGGATTTCGGCGATCCTTTAGAGCTATGAGGTGTCCATTCGCTAGCTGCAGTGGGGACTCTACGATCGGATATCATCCCCTCGTGCACTGGAGCACGGGGTTTTCGTTCTTGTTCACGCTGCCGTGCAACGGTGGCCGCCCGGGCGTAGGAGTACGGGTCCAGAGCGCGGTCCGACACATCGAGCGCGTCTCGGTCTCTCGTGACAGAGGCCGTCTCATGGGATCGGGGAACCCCAGTGTAATGAGTCACGACCAGCCCACGCGCAACGAAGCTTGAGAGACGCGGACGGCGGTGGCGGCGAGTGATAGGCCCGCGCCGCCTGTATGTCGCCCTGAATACGCTTCGCATCGGATGCCAGCTCGTTTAGGTCACGATAGCGGGCGCTCCGAAGGTAAGCGGCGAAGGTTGTATGAGCCTGGCGTATGGCTCGCTCCACCTTCTCGGCGTCTGATGCCGTAGGATCGGCAAGGAGGTAGAGCTCCTGCAAAGCCCGAACGTACTCGAAAAGAGATTCGTCGAGATGCTGTGTGCGAAGCTCTAACTAGCGACGCATGCGGCGCTCGTATTCAGAAGGAAGAAATTCGCTACGGAAGAGCGCCCTAAACTCCTCCATCGAGCGAGCTTGGTGGCCGACGAGCCGGTACCACCTCGCCGCTTGGGCTGTCAGCGACACGGGCAAAACAGAGCCTAGCATAACGCTGTCGCTCAGCCACGTAGCCTGCTGATGGCGGTGCATCACCTCGAGGTACTCTGTGGCACTGATGTGGTCCGAATAACCGCTGTACTCCAGCAGATGTACCCTTAAGCTACTCGGAACGCTTGGCTGAGGGGACTCGGGGTCTCCCTTTAAAGCACAAGGCTGCGAGCGCACCATTTCCAACAGAGCGTTTAGGAGCTGCGCCGCAGTTGCATGCAGCGGTGACTGCTCCGACGCGGGCGCGGCCCTAAGAAGTGCGCGCGCCTGTTTCCCAACATGCGCGTCCGACCGAAAAGGATCAGTACGCGGCATGAAGGAGGGTAGGGTTTGCGCTCCGACTGGTGCTTGAAGCCTCATGCGGCTGGCAAACAGGTTGACAGCGGAGCACGGTGGCCCACGTCCGTCGAAAGCGCCGCCCACGCGAGTCCCAGGCCAGCGAGCGTCGGTGAACGCGGCGACGTTGTTGGTTAAGCGAGCAGGCTCGCAAACGACATCGTCAACCCTTTGCGCTCGCGACCATGACGGGTCAGTAGGCGCGTTCCCGCAAACACCTGAGTTCCCCCGGTAGGAAGGACTGGGTGCGGCGATTTGAGCTGTCAACCGTGCTGCTGACGGGGAAAGGCCAGCGAGCGCAGACAGCGCCGGGGACGGGCCTGTAAGCGCGTGAGTCTCGAACAGCTGATACAGCCCGTTACTGGCTTGGTTAGGACTGTGGTCCTCGTTCAAGCGACTCGCACCACCGAAAAAAGGATCTCTCCCGGTGAACGAAAGAAGGGGGTCCCCGAGAGGGCCGTACCCCATGCTGTTGCAGCCATCCACCTCGAACGAGATCAAGTCCGTCGCCAAAGGATCGAACAGGAACAAGCGCCTCGAAGGGGTCTGCTCTGAAGCCATGCCGAAACCAAGTTGGGCACCAGTTATGTGGAGATGGGTTTGCAAGGCTTACCTACTAAGCGCCACCGTGTAGGGATGCGACTTCCTTCCCTGCCGCTGCGTGCGAAGACGCTGCGTCTGGGTTCGTCGATTTCTCCGGCACGGCGTGGAAACCACGCACGAGACAGGATAACAACAACAACGGGTTTATTAACCCAAGATGCAACACAGTGCGACATTCACGGGCTAGAATGCCGTATAGGGTACTCCACAAGACCGAGCAAGTACGCTTGCCTAGGGCACGACGACTCCCGCAGAAGGGCCGAAGTCGAACGCACGAACGAGAAGCCGTCTGCTAAGCAGCACGTCAACCTCTCGTGGATGCCTGAGAGCATCTGTCATGACAAGCGAATCGTCGGGTGCAACATAGCTCGTAGGAGAGGAGGATGTCACGCGCGGCCCAAAGGGAAATGGCGCTGCGTTGTGACGTAGGCCCGCGCAGCGCCCCAGCGTAGCGTGCCCGGACATGCCAGCGTGTTAAGGAGCCGGCGGTTGACAGGCTGTCACAGAACGAGCGCTAAAAATAGGCGCGTCGCCAAATTCTTGCGATAACGGGGGGGGGGGGGGGAGAAACGCCGCGAGGTCAAAAGAAAAAAAAAAGAAGCAAACGTCCAAGGCTCCCCGGGCGCGCGCTCTCCCCGCAGAAGCGTGGCTTCATCGACGAACCTCCTCACCCCACAACGGCGGCCGAGCAAGCCCGCGATTTTTCTAGAACGAAGGAGGCGTGGCCACGCCGAGATGAGTCATCCGACGCGGAGGGCAGTCGAACCGTCTCGCGCCTCTTTCCAGCCTTCGTTGCGCATCGCGCCGACGAAATGAGGAGAACTTTCTGGAAGGTGGTGCGGAAGGTATTTAATCGAGCAGCCGAGACGAGAAAGCAGGAGGAGACGGAAGTTAACGCCAGAGCGCGTAGGGATTCCGCCGTGTAGTCGGCGAAGGTTTTGGTCCGTGGGGACGAGGCCGGAGATGAAGAGGATTTCCACCTGAGGGGTGAAGGCTCGGGCTACAGGCAAGAGCGTGTGTTTACCGCTATTGAGCGAGGACGCGTGGCAACAGCTGCGGGTGTGAAGCCGACGTGTTCCGGCGAAGAAGTTGAAGCTTGAAGAGTGGCCAATTGAAGACGGGAGGTTTCCTGGAAGAGAAACTTCGAGGGCGCGGAACGACAACAACGCTGGACTTTGAGTGAGTGATTCTCGGAAGAGTATCATTCAGACTTTTGTTCCAAGGACTTTGGACTGAATAGGTTTTATATCTCTTTAGTCTTTAAGTGTCTTGGTTGTTCAATGCATGCGACTGCATTGTAGTGCGTATCGTTGTCTGTGTCCGTTGTTTTGAGTGTGGCTGATTGTACTGTGTAGTACGTTGTTTGATTGGTGACGTATTGTATGGAACTATTGTGGAGTGTGCATTTTTGTGTATTGTTTCTGATCTGCCATTATCGAGAATATAATTTTGTTTGTTTATCAACTCTCGGCTCTGACTTGTTCTTTGGGCCACAGCCGGCGTCTGCTGGCGCGCCAATAAGGACCACTCCTAAATTGTCCACGCTTTCGTGGTGCGGTTCGGAGGGCCGATACTTCGGCTCTTAGAATTAGCCCGGCGATCGCCTCCCTAATTAACGGGACAGGTGTGACAATTAATCTGGCGTCCGCGACAGGACTTTTTGGTGCACAGTGTGTCCAAAGAAGTGAGAAAGAGCCTCGAGTTGTCGATAGTGCTATCGGAACAATTTTGTGTGTTGTTCAGTGTTATCGTTAACGAGTGCAGGGGAGTGTTCCGATAGACGGATCTAGGCAGATACTTTTTGCACGCGGCAAGGTTTTATTTGCGAGACACAATGGATCTCGAAAAGTTAGTTGCTCTTGGCGAGAAGATGGGTCTTTCTGGCGCCGAACTACGGAAGTGGGTAAGCCAGAAGGAGAAAGAGGCAGCGGAGAGAGCCAAGGAAGAAAAAGCCGCTGAGTTAGAACGAGAGAGGTTGGCAGCTGAGAGGGCCAAGGAAGAAAAAGCAGCTGAGTTGGAGAGAGAGAGGTTCGCAGCTGAGAGAGCTAGGGAAGAAAAAGCAGCTGAGTTGGAACGAGAGAGGTTGGCAGCTGAGAGAGCGAAGGAAGAAAGAGAGTAACAATTGAAGTTGGAGCTGGAGCGAGAGAGGTTGGCAGCTGAAAGGGCGAAGGAAGAAAGAGAGGCAAAGGAGCGACAGCTGAAAGAAGAAAGAGAGGAAAGGGAGCGGCAGCGGCAGCACGAGATGGAACTCGAGCGGCTCCGGTTGCAACAGCGAAGTGAAACTCCCGTCCAACCTAGAGTTGAAAGCAGCGAACGGGAAGATCATGGTTTCCGCTTGAATCCAAGCAAGCTGCTTGTAGCGTTTGATGAAAGGAAGGACGACCTTGACGCGTACCTTCACCGATTTGAGACGATTGCGAAGAGCCAGAATTGGCCGGAACATCAATGGGCAACTGCTTTGAGTACTTGCTTGAGTGGTGAAGCGCTCAGTGTGTACGGCAGGCTGACGCCGACTCATGCAGCCAACTATGCAAGGGTGAAAGCTGCTTTGCTGAAGCGATTTAGATTTACGGTGGAAGGTTTCCGGGACAGATTTCGGACAGGAAAGCCAGCTGATGGGGAGACGGCTACGCAGTATGCCGCCCGACTTTGCCATTATTTCGACAGGTGGATTGAACTTTCAGGGACAGCACAGGAGTACGATGAGCTTAGAGAGCTCCTAATTAGAGGACAATTTCTTACTAGTTGCCACCCAAGTCTGTCACTGTACTTGAAAGAGAGGAAGGCTGACTCACTTGAAGACATGCTTGAATTGGCTGATCAATTCTTGGAAGCGCAAGGTGGCACTAATTTGGCCAAGGTCAAGAAAGATTGTCCCGATGAGTCGAAGAAATTGGCTCCCGAAGAAAAGAAGCGTGCACCAGAGAGCATTCCGCGATGTTTTCTGTGCAACCGAGTGGGTCATCGCGCGAAAAACTGTCGAACGATCTTTACGAGCCCTACGGCAGTAAAATGTTTCAAGTGTGGTCAGACTGGGCACAAAGCAGATGCATGTCGGAACGGAGTGAGTCAAACTCACCAGGTATCCTGTGTGCAATCAGCACGGAAATCCGATAATAATGCCGTCACTGACGGATTCGTAGAATTGAAAAATGGAGAGAAAATTCCTATTGTTGGCGGTGTAATGTCAAAACAGCCAATGGGTGTAACGAAAGGAATGCCAACACTACCTGAAAAAGTTGCGGGCAAAAAGATTACGGTGTTAAGAGATACCAGCAGTTCCACTGTTATCGTGAGGAGAAATTTGGTACGGGAAAGTGAGTTGACAGGCAGAACGAAACCGGTTTTCCTAATTGACCGGACAGTTCGGCTGCTTCCCGAAGCAGAAATTGAGGTTGAAACCCCGTACTTCAGCGGGAAGGTTACGGCTTTATGCATGACGACCCCCCTGTATGACCTTGTCATCGGAAACATCGACGGGGCGCGAGGGCCAAGTGATCCAGAATGTTTGGGAGAAGACCCGAAGATAGAGCCCTCGCCAACACAGCGGCCGCGAGATACAGTGGAGGAACATCCCGTGACGGATCTCACTAGAGCCCAAGGTGAAGCTGCGGCGCAAGAGACAGCGAAGGAGAAGACGATCGTGTCGAATAAGTTCGCGGGCCGAGCAACCGGACTTACGTCGGCACGACCTCAATCGACCGACAGTGTAAAGGAGACGGAGTTGGCCAGCCGGGAAAAATGTAGAGGCATGATCAAGCGGGTAAATAAACAGACAGGACCCGTCGAATGTAATGACGCGTTAACGGTGTCGGAAGAGACAACGATGGCTGAGACGACGCCTCAGATATCATCGTTGGAAAGGGCTCGCCGAAAAGGAACGTGGAAACACAAGAAGAGATCGAGCGAGCACTGCAAAAAGGGGCGCAAGCGCTGCTCGAAGTACTCAGGATAAGTGCTGAAGTCAAATCAGAATGGGTTTGGCAGTGCTGAGTGACAGATGTGGTGTTGATGTTGTGGTATCCTGTGTCACAAGTGTCGAAGTGTTGTGCTGTGATGTGATGTATAGTATTGTACCATTGTTGTAGTGAGAGACTTTGTACATTTGTATTATTGGGAATGTGTGGTGGAGTGTTGTACTCATGTGCTTGTGGTTGTGTTTTCACGTGTCGTGTAATTGAATTACAATGTACAATTGTATTAAGTGATCTATTGTGAATGTGAAGTGTCATGAGCGACTGATGGTGTTACAGTCTGTGAGAGTGTGTGGTGACTTTTCGCGCTCGTTTGTGTGGTTTTGAATATTATGAGATAATATTCTTAAAGTGGGGGGCAGTGTCACAGAACGAGCGCTAAAAATAGGCGCGTCGCCAAATTCTTGCGATAACGGGGGGAGAAACGCCGCGAGGTCAAAAGAAAAAAAAAGAAAGCAAACGTCCAAGGCTCCCCGGGCGCGCGCTCTCCCCGCAGAAGCGTGGCTTCATCGACGAACCTCCTCACCCCACAACGGCGGCCGAGCAAGCCCGCGATTTTTCTAGAACGAAGGAGGCGTGGCCACGCCGAGATGAGTCATCCGACGCGGAGGGCAGTCGAACCGTCTCGCGCCTCTCCCCAGCCTTCGTTGCGCATCGCGCCGACGAAATGAGGAGAACTTTCTGGAAGGTGGTGCGGAAGGTATTTAATCGAGCAGCCGAGACGAGAAAGCGGGAGGAGACGGAAGTTAACGCCAGAGCGCGTAGGGATTCCGCCGTGTAGTCGGCGAAGGTTTTGGTCCGTGGAAACGAGGCCGGAGATGAAGAGGATTTCCACCTGAGGGGTCAAGGCTCGGGCTACAGGCAAGAGCGTGTGTTTACCGCTATTGAGCGAGGACGCGTGGCAACAGCTGCGGGTGTGAAGCCGACGTGTTCCGGCGAAGAAGTTGAAGCTTGAAGAGTGGCCAATTGAAGACGGGAGGTTTCCTGGAAGAGAAACTTCGAGGGCGCGGAACGACAACAACGCTGGACTTTGAGTGAGTGATTCTCGGAAGAGTATCATTCAGACTTTTGTTCCAAGGACTTTGGACTGAATAGGTTTTATATCTCTTTAGTCTTTAAGTGTCTTGGTTTTTCAATGCATGCGACTGCATTGTAGTGCGTATCGTTGTCTGTGTCCGTTGTTTTGAGTGTGGCTGGTTGTACTGTGTAGTACGTTGTTTGATTGGTGACGTATTGTATGGAACTATTGTGGAGTGTGCATTTTTGTGTATTGTTTCTGATCTGCCATTATCGAGAATATAATTTTGTTTGTTTATCAACTCTCGGCTCTGACTTGTTCTTTGGGCCACAGCCGGCGTCTGCTGGCGCGCCAATAAGGACCACTCCTAAATTGTCCACGCTTTCGTGGTGCGGTTCGGAGGGCCGATACTTCGGCTCTTAGAATTAGCCCGGCGATCGCCTCCCTAATTAACGGGACAGGTGTGACACAGGCCCAGAGCAAGAGGCGCCCTGGCAGCCATCTTGGCGGATGCCGGTGATTATGCGTGCCCGGGCTACGCTGTCGGCGCGCGCGCGACAGTTGGGGAACGAGGCGCCAGGAAGTAGGGCCCTCTCAATTCCCACAAGATACACGAATCTAATTAGACTGTTTGAGCTAGAGCTTGCTAAGACGCGTAACAAGTCACCCCGGAAAAGAAGACACAAACCCAAAATTTGGTGGGATGAGGGAGTTGAGAGAGCCATAGCAAAACGTCAGGAAGCCTCTAGGGAACACAGACATGCTGAGCAGCGGGGTGAACCGACAGATGATGTTGAAAGAAAATGGGAAATATTTCTAAGCTGTAGAAGGGATGCATCCTTTCTGATCAATGAAAAGATTACAAGAAAGGGTGGTCAGTGGCTGTAAGAAGTACATAAAAAGGACAGAAAGGCCAGAAAAAGGACAGAAAGAAATTTTGGAACCATTTAAACTCCCTAAGAAATGAAACAAACCTAGAGCAGAGGTTTATAGCTACAGCTCAAGGTGCTAGGCTAGAAGCGGACGAAGGTATTGATCAGATAAGAACAAGGGTGACAGAAAAATTTCAGCAAAGAAGTGCCTTATGCACCACAATATACAAGGATGGATCAAGTAGCGCAATGGCTCTATTTACACAACGAGAGTGGAAAAGAGCTGAGAAAAGGGTTCCTAGTAGTACATCAACAGGACCAGATGGCATTCCATTTATGCTGATAAAGACATTTGGTCCGAAGTCTAAGCAGGCTTTGAGAGAGGCAGTGACCAAAATAATAATCATTGGAGAAGTCTCCGATGGATGGAAACTTAGCGGGATGAGCATGATCTATAAAGAAAAGGGGGACAAAGCTGACATAAACAACTGCCGTCCTATAACAGTGACATCAGTGATGTACAGGCTGGTGATGCAGATTATAAAGGAAAGACTGCAGGCATGGATAAAGGATGAGGGGGTGCCGAGGGAACTGCAGAATGGGTTTCGGAAACACAGGAGGTTGGAAGACAATCTCTTCTCACTGACGCAGTGCATCGAAATATCAAAAAAGAAACTCAGGCCCCTGTGGCTCTAGCATTTTTGGATATCCAGGGAGCGTACGATAGCGTGGTTCAAGAGGAATTGTGGGGAATACTGGACACGCTAGGCGTGAAAGATGTAGTCACTAATCTTTTAAAGCATATCTATAAACGTTACAAGGTAGTTATAGAGTGGGAAAAACAGGTATCCATGCCTGCAGAGGTAAAACGGGGGCTTAGGCAGGGGTGTCCCCTGTCACACTTAGTATTCATGATGTACCTACAAGGGTTAGATGTCAAATTAGAGGGAAGTGGACTGGGCTTCAACCTCTCTTTGGTCAAACAAGGAAAACTCATTGAACAGGCACTACCAGCATTGATGTACGCAGATGATATAGTGCTAATGGCCGACAACAAGGAAGATTTGCAGAGATTGGTGGACATCTGCGGTAATGAAGGAGATAGGTTAGATTTCATATTCAGTAAGGAAAAATCAGCAGTCGTGATATTTAATGGCTATGAAAGTAGTGAGCTTAGAATACAGGAGGTCACGCTAGAGATAACAGATAAATATAAATATCTGGGCGTATGGATGAGTAATGGGGCCGAGTACCTAAGGGAACATGAAACATACGTGACGACTAATGGTAACAGGAATGCAGCGGTAATGAAAAGAAGGGCACTGTGTAATTACAATAGGTATGATGTTGTGAGAGGAATATGAAAAGGGGTCATGGTTCCTGGTCTGACGTTCGGCAATGCAGTCTTGTGCATGAGATCAGAAGTTAAAGCAAGATTAGAAATTAAGCAACGTGGAGTAGGTAGGCTTGCCTTGGGAGCTCACGGGAATACACCAAATCAATACAAGTTGATATGGAATGGACATACTTTGAGGGCAGGGAAGCTAGCAGCAAGATAAATTTTGAGAAGCAATTGAGAGAAACGGGGGAGGAGCATTGGGCAAAGAAGGTTTTCAGTTACTTGTACATGAAGAATGTCGATACAAAATGGAGAAAGCGAACCAGAAAATTGACTGGTAAATACTTAGAAAACACCAGGGGGCCAAACCAAAAAGAATAATTGGTTAAGAAGAAGGTGAAGGAAGCTGAGACCGACATGTGGAGAATTGGCATGATATAAAAGTCCTTTAGAGATCTATTGAACATTTAAGCAAGAAATTGCCTAGGAAAGGATCTACGATAATACTCGGGGTAGTTCTCTATCGTTTGAGGCCAGGAAGGTAGTATTGCGAACCAGGCCAAATACGAAGGGGTAGACACGGTATGCAGTGCGTGTGGAGAGGAAGAAGAAACTGCCAAACACTTGATATTGTTCCGTAAAGGTATTCGCCCTATAGTTCCGGATGATGGCGCACAGTTCTTCAAAGCACTAGGGTTTAGGGACAGGGAGGGCAAAATAGACTTTAAGCGGGTAGAATTAACTGAAAGGAGGTTATCTGATTGGTGGCTAAAGTCAAGGCATGAGTGAAAAAAAAATCCCTTCAGTGCAAAGTACGAATCCTCAACCTCACGATTTAAAGAAAAAAAAAGATGAGTCTAGTGGTTAGTTCACTAAGTATTACGGTTAGGTGGCTTTAGCCGCCGCCCGATTCGAAGGGTACAGCCACATGCATCCATCCATCTATCCATCCATCCATGCACGAACGCACGAAATTCTTCTCGTCAAGTTGCTGCCGGAGCCTCGTCACGTTTAAAATCAGTGTGTGAAAGCTGCCATCTGATTTACTATTAAGTTCGATGGCGCCATATGTACACTGCAACACCCTGAGATGTTAAAAGCTAAGCGGCAATGCAAAGAAAGGACGTGTATTGTGCTTCTGTGTCAAAAAAGTTATCTGTCGATCAAGGAAAACGCACTAACGGATCCAGCACGGTTTCCAGAATGAAAAAGTAGGATCAAGAGGGCAGACGGAAGGCTGAATTCAAACGCTGTCGTGTTACAAAAGCATTCTTTGTTGTCGGGAATGAAATCGCTGCTTACACAAAATTTCGAATATTATTATTTATCTAAAAATCGAAAATACCCTTTCAAATTTTATTCACACAGTTTTTCTCCCATGTCAACGTCAGATTCGCTTTCCAACAACGTTTTGAGTATCATATGGGGTGAGTGTCAGATTATTCATTGGCATGTTTTCATTCTTTGTTTTCACTCGTATCCTAATGGAATGCAGGTTAAGAGGTAAAGGTTTTAGGGTTCAACACTGTCGAAATTTGGGCTTGTTGGTCTTCTGTGATAATTCTTGGGACTTCTGTGATAATTCTTGCTCTGAAGAACAAAGCACATTTTAAAAGATAACTCTGGTGGTTAACCTGTCAATGGTTTTTAATATAATTTTTTTTGCATACTGCAACCACTATGAGCATCTATCTATCCATCTATCTATCTATGTATCTATCTATCTATCTATATGTCTGTCTGTCTGTCTGTCTGTCTGTCTGTCTGTCTGTCTGTCTGTCTGTCTGTCTGTCTGTCTGTCTGTCTATCTATCTATCTATCTATCTATCTATCTATCTATCTATCTATCTATCTATCTATCTATCGTATCTCCTACGTCTGGGTGCCCTCACGATCACCCCCTTAACTCAGGGTCTCCGAAATAATTTACAAGGAGAGCCAAATGTTCCTGAAACGCCAATGCTGGTTCCAGTGTTGACTACCCAATTTCATGCATATGTAACGAGGGCAGTGGGCATGAAGCTCGACGATAGAAAAGGAAGAAGACTTGCTGCGATCGCAGGCTTGCGTTCAGTTAGCCCTTGCGCTAAATAAAGCTCTCCTTCAGCGAGTCAACTCCTGCTTGTTCAACAACCCGTTTCAAGTGGTGGAAGTGCTGGGTACATCTGGTCCTCACCCTGGAACTTCGCAGCCGCACACTCCAACGACCTCCTACAATGACTGATCCGGGGCCATCTCATGCTGCTACTCCAGATCTCGCACCTGTGCCTGTCTTCTGCGCTGGCGCTCTCCGGCAGCGCGACCCCCCCCCCATATTTGGTGGCACAGACGGCCAAGATGTGGACAACTGGATTGCCGAGTATGAACTGATGAGCGCCGTCAATAAGTGGAACGCAGCCGATAAGCTCACAAATGTGAGTTTTTACCTGACCGACGTGGCAAAACTATGGTACAGAAATCATCAAAGTGATTTCAGTACCTGGTCGGAATTAGCGAAAACCCTCGCGGAGGTCTTTGGCCGTCCTGCTGTCCGCCGCCTTCGTGCTGAACAGCGCTTGCGGGGCAGAGTACAGAGAGCAGATTAAACTTTCACGAGCTACATCGAAGATGTGCTATTTCTCTGCAAGCTCGTCGATTCGACTCTGGACGAGGCCGGCAAGATCAAGAACATCATGAAAGGAATCGACCACAGTGCATTCCAAATGCTGGCTGCGAAGAGTCCCCAGACGGTCGCCGAGGTGATTCAGCTCTGCCAAAGCTATGATGAGCTGCGTAGGCAGCGCGCTTCTACACGTTGCGCTGCTCAAGACACCGCGGACATCTCATCCCTCGACTATCGCCATGACTCCGCCGACCACTCTGCGTTGATGCCAGTCATAAAGCAATTTATACGCGAGGAGGTTGCCCGGCAGCTATCTATAATCACAAGAACTACCGAGCCGATGGCACCCTTGTCGCCTTCGCTTCGCCAGGTCATTCAATCGCAAGTTGCCGAAGCATTGCCACCAGCTCAGGCTCCACCAACTGTTACCGCACCACTAACGTATGCAGCCGCAGTTGCTCGGCCACGTGCGCCAGCGTCTCCGGCCATCTACGAAGCTACTCGCCACGTTCATTCGTCGACGCCACCTTCCCGCTCGCTGACCGTCCCGTCTCCGGCTGTATATGAAACAGGCCAGAACGTTTATATGACGCCACCACCTGCCATTAGGTACCATTTACGGTACCTTATTCAGCGAACAGTGCCCCTATCGTCAGCCAATGGCGCACTCCTGATAATCGGCCAATATGTTTTTCATGTGGCATCCCAGGCCACGTAGCCCGTCACTGCCGTCATCGCAGCTTCCCTTCTCATGACATTGCAGGGGCCTCACATTACATGCCCACCATGCCCACTCAGCCGCGATATCCCGTTCCTGCCGATCCACCTCTAGACGTACGTCCCGGTCACCGACCATCCGGCGCAAGCCGTTCACTTTCTCCTCGTCGTCGATCTATTTCTCCGATGTTACGTCGCAACAGCCCACCGCGAGGGGAAAACTTACGGGCGCAGTTCCGGAGGCAAGAACTGCGTTGGCAGCGAAAATTTCAAGACCTAAGTGCTGTCCCCCGAACGAAATCGAACTCTATATTGATGGCATTAAGGTACACGGACTTGTTGACACTGGAACTGCCGTATCTGTAATTAGCGAGAAACTGTGCCGAAACTTAAAGAAAGTGACCACACAACTTACCGACCTATCTTTGCAGACAGCTATGTCCCATTATATTCAGCCTTCAGCTTTGTGCGCTGCACGAGTCGTCATTCAAGGTGCGATATATGTCGTCATATTTGTAGTTGTATTCCGTTCTTCGCATGACGTTATCCTTGGGTGGGACTTTCTTTCGTCAAATTCTGCTTTGGTCGACTGTGCTCGTTCTGAACTCGCGTTATCTGTGCCGTGCTATGACCCCGACGATGGTGCTTCGTGTAGAGTGTTTGCTGCTTCCGACGTCGACATTGCGCCTTTCTCAGCTGTTGTTGTCTCGGTGTCGTGTGCCTCCCCTCCGAAATCGCCTGTGTTGTTTATGCCATCGGTCCCATCTGCGTGCCGTCGAAATATCATGCTTCCGTTTGCCGTCGTCATTTTTCGCAATGGTCACGCTGCCATTTGTGTGTGCAATCCCTCGGACAGCCCGTCATCCCTACTACGTGAAGAATGCCTGGGAAGCTACGAACCTTGCGAATGCATTCTTCTGGCTACTATCCCCGATTCTACGGTTTCGCTCCCAATTTGTGCTGTCACTCCTACCAACGCGCCTAATGATGCTCTGGACGTATTCTCGGATGCCATCGACTCTGAGCTCGCACCAACTCACCGCGAAGAGATTATAAATCTTCTTCTCCGCTTTCGTTCTTCATTCGATCGTGACCAGTCAGGCTTAAGCCGAACCTCTGCGGTCGTTCACCGTATTGACACCGGTCAACAAGCCCCGCTAAGGCAGCGTCCGTACCGTGTGTCATCTGCTGAACGCCGTGTCATCGACGAACAAGTGGACGATATGTTGAAACATGGCATCATCGAGCCCTCCAACAGTCGCTGGGCTTCACCGGTTGTTCTCGTCAAGAAAAAAGACGGATCCATCCGGATCTGCGTTGACTACCGCCGACTCAACAAGATAACGCGCAAAGACGTATACCCTCTGCCACGCATCAATGATGCTTTGGACTGCCTACAAGGAGCACAGTTCTTTGCTTCGTTAGATTTATGCTCCGGCTACTGGCAGGTGCCCATGGCAGAGGGTGACCACCCGAAGACAGCCTTTGTAACACCGGATGGACTATATGAATTCACCGTTATGCCCTTTGGCCTCTGCAATGCGCCTGCCACTTTCGAAAGGATGATGGATACCGTCTTGCGAGGTCTGAAATGGAAAACGTGCCTCTGTTATTTGGATGACATTGTGGTATTTTCAAGCGACATTGCGACCCACCTCAGCCGCCTCGAGCAAGTTCTTACGTGCCTTTCCACGGCGAGACTTCAACTTAACTTGAAGAAATGCCACTTCGGCGCTCGCAAGCTTGTAATTCTCGGCCATGTGGTTTCTAAGGACGGCATTCTCCCGGACCCTACGAAACTTAATGCAGTCGCGGCGTTCCCAAAGCCAACCACCATCAAAGAGCTCCGAAGCTTCATCGGCCTATGTTCTTATTTCCGGCGCTACGTCCGCAATTTCGCCTCCAATATCGCCCCCTTGACCAATCTTCTTGCCGGAAGTTCTGATTTGTCAGCGTGGTCGCAGGCGTGTGATGATGCATTGCAGGAACTCCGACGGCTACTCACCACGCCTCCCATACTCCGACATTTCGATCCGTCTGCTCCAACGGAGCTTCATACGGACGCTAGTGGTGTCGGGCTAGAGGCCATATTGGCCCAACGCAAGGAGGGCTTGGCGAGTACGTTGTTGCCTATGCCAGCCGCACCCTCAGTAAAGCCGAGAAGAATTACAGTGTAACTGAAAAGGAGTGCCTCGCCATTATTTGTGCAATCGGAAAATTTCGGCCTTATTTATGTGGACGTCCGTTCGATATTGTAACAGATTACCATGCGCTTTGCTGGTTATCTTCACTAAAAGATCCTAATGGTCGGCTCGCTCGTTGGGCATTGCGGTTACAGGAGTTCGATATCCGTGTTATCTACCGTTCTGGCCGGAAGCATTCCGACGCCGATGCCCTGTCACATTCGCCATTGGCTTCAGAGCCTGTCGGCTCCCCTATCTTCACTAGTGCTGCCTTGGCCATCACCATTTCGGACATGCCTTCCGAGCAACGCAGAGATGCTTGGATTTCTTCTCTTTTGGACTTTCTCTCAAACCGGACGCCTGCTCCAGTTTCCTGGACGCTTCGCCGTCAAGCAGCACACTTCGCTATTCGGGATAACCGGCTTTACCGCCGAAACTACAGCTCGATCGGCCGTAAATGGTTGCTCATCATCCCCCGACATCTGCGCTTTGACATCTGTGCCACGTTCCACGATGATCCGCAATGTGGCCACGCTGGTGTGTTAAAAACATACACCCGCTTGCAGCTGCGGTACTACTAGCGCGGTATGTACCGTTTCGTTCGCCGTTACGTAAGGTCTTGCCTTACGTGCCAGCGACGCAAAATGCCCACTCAACATGCCACAGGTCCCTTGCAGCCGTTGCCATGTCCAGCACGAGCTTTCGATCGTGTCGGAATCGACCTTTACGGTTCGCTTCCATATACTTCCAGTAGCAACCGCTGGGTCATTGTCGCTATCGACCACCTAACGCGGTACGCTGAAACAGCTGCGTTACCTTCTGCTACCGCAAAAGACGTTGCGTGTTTTATACTGCAAAACCTGGTTTTAAGGCATGGAGCACCTCGGGAGTTACTAAGCGACCGTGGCCGCGTTTTTCTCTCCGATGCCATCAAAGCGTTGTTGAGCGAGTGTCGCATCATACACCGCACTACCACAGCCTATCACCCGCAAACAAATGGGATGACAGAGCGTTTTAATCGTACACTTGGGGATATGCTGGCCAAGTACGCTTCATCCGACCAGTCAAATTGGGATAGCATACTCCCTTTTGTGACATATGCCTACAACACTGCAACGCAAAGCACCACTGGATTTTCGCCTTTCTTCCTTCTTTATGGACGCGAGCCATCATTAACAATGGATACCATTCTTCCTTATCGACCGGACCCTTCAGAGATGACTACCGTTTCTCGAGCAGCAGCACACGCTGAAGAATGTCGGAAGCTTGCTCGTGCGTTCACGTCACATGACCAGACGCGCCAAAAACATCGCCACGACGCGTCAACCACGCATATGAGCTTTGCTCCGAACTCACTGGTGTGGTTATGGATTCCTTCTACTGCTCCAGGACTCTCCGACAAGCTTTCGTCCAGGTACCATGGCCCTTATCGAGTTCTACGTCAAACATCCCCTGTCAACTACCTTGTCGAGCCGCTGGATGCATCTCCGGACAAGCGCCGTCGGGGACAAGAAATCGTACACATCTCTCGGCTCAAGCCATACCATGACCCTTCTGTGTACACCTGTCCTTAGGTCGCCAGGATGGCTCCCTCATCGTTCGGGGGTGATTGTAACGAGGGCAGTGGGCATGAAGCTCGACGATAGAAAAGGAAGAAGACTTGCTGTGATCGCAGGCTTGCGTTCAGTTAGTCCTTGCGCTAAATAAAGCTCTCCTTCGCCGAGTCAACTCCTGTTTGTTCAACAACCCGTTTCACATATATTTAGCGTCACTTCATAATGTTTCACTTAATAAAAAATTACAACAGTCACCTTGCATAGAATTGTTTATCAAGTTACGTGGGATCTGCGTCTTTATTTTTTTTTGGCGGGCAGTAGCGGATGGCGAAATGTATGCCACGAAATGATCTTCATTTGGTATTGAAAAGCGTCAGTACTGTGAAAGCAATCGAGTAGTTGTTATACAATGAAGGACTATGTGAAAAAACACTCCAAAAATGCAGGAAAATAATAGTTGGCCTTGCGCGGCTCGGCCTCCTGCAGGCTTCGCAGGGCTTGCGGAGCTCAAGGATTGAACGCAAATGCATGGATGGATGGATGAATGGATGGATGGATGGATGTGGCCCTTTGTGGCCCTTTGGATTGGGCGGCGGCTGACGCCACCTAACCGTAATGCTTAGTGAACTAACCACTAGATTTATCTTTTTTCTTCTTTATTGCGTATTCGGTTGACCGCTCTGGTCCTCTGGCTCAGAGTGGCTGCTCGCAATCCGAGCGCGAGAGGCAGCGTACCAACCGAATACATCGGCGATGTCGGAGCAGCACGCCTGTAGCGCCACCCTGCAGCGAGCGCGGGAAGCTGCTGGGTAAACATTTCTGCACTGCATCGACAAATGGCGCCGGTCAATTTAATGGCGATTTCCGACATGTCTGGACGCGGTGACAGCCGTCTGAGCCCAGCACAGTCCCTCATGCTGGCAATGTATGGCGGTAAGTTAAGTAAAAACAACTTGCGAATGAACTTATCTTTTGCGAGTGACTCGAGCTGTAATGCAGCCCCTTCGTGCGTTGTTCATGAAGTTTTGGAGTTAACACCTGTACCTGCGCCGACGTATTTAACCACGTGCTTGTTTTATTAACGTCAAATCGAGACAAAAACGCGTGCGCTGGTTTTTTAACACTCCTTTAACTTGCTGTTTTAAGCTACGGCGGTTCATTCATACCACATTTTGAATCCTGACAATTTAGACTCAGCCGCGTAGATGAGAGCCAACATTGCCTTTTGAGAATAGATTTGTCGCGACATGAGATGATTATCTCGAGAAATAAGCGCATACCAGTCATGAGTACTGCAGACAGACATTACTGCTGCTGCATTGTTTAAATCGCTCAAGTTGAAATTCAACTTCGTCAATTACGCGGTTGATCAAGCTGCCATTTCGATCGCCTGCATACACACAGCTGAATGCCTCCTGTGCAGCAATATACGCTTTTGCATATAACCGCTTGTAATAGCTATAAAAGTCGTAATAATGAAATTTATTGTTTTTCGTAGGCAACGAGCCAAGCCGAGTCTCGCCTGTGGACGCAGGCAATGCAGATAGCTTGGGTACTTCTTGTACGAGTAAGCATAACCCTCGCTGCTACGTTTTTTTTCAGTTGTCATTGTGGTAGACTGTCTTAAATCAGGCGGGCCTTGACTTAAGTGTTTACTGCTGCCTTGCTCGTGTACTTATTTTAATGCTGCAGTGCCATCAAAAATATCCTTGTGTGGCCATTCAAACCACTGGTTTTTTTAGTACACAAAATCTGAAAATTTGCAGAAATGTCCGTGGTAGTCCAACCCTCTATTTCTTTGGCCTTTACTGCAGTCTTGCACGTACACCTTTCTTTTGCTTACAATAACGCTGCATTGACCTAAAAAAAATAAACTTGCTCGGCCATTCAAACTTTAGTTTTTCTTTCTAGTATACAAAATCTGAATGTCACTTGTGCTATAACCTAGCATTTATTCTTTTCCAATTTAAACAGGACCATGGAGAAAGGAGAAACTAGGCTTTTATTAACACTCTATGCCCAATATTGAAGCAAGGTTGGCCCGATGAAAAAATTTCGGAGCAAGCGGGTCATGTATGAACACATTTCGAAAGAAATACTTCAAATGATTGGAATCTGCAGAACCGCTACACAGTTTGAGTCGCGTTTCGAGACCATAGCGAAAAAAAAACTGAAGACACAAACAACAAGACATCCGGCAATAATCGCTGCCAAGTGTCTTATGAAGAAGAGTTTGCCCAAATAAGGGCTGCAGACGATAGTATTGAGCCTGAAGTTCTCCGCGGTGTGCATTCTGTGACCTACTAGAGTGTTACCAAGCCAGTTGATGAAGCCAGCACATCTACCAGTGCAACTGCATCCTCTGAAAGTACCGACCGCGATAGCTCCGAACTTCTTGACTCCGCTTGCGAGACAGCAGAGGAAGCAGGCCATGAACGAAGAAAAAGAATGAAAAACAGTGAAACTGGTCAGCCCAGTGGTGGTAGCCGAATGATGCATATGCAGTATTTTTTGAAAGAATGGAGAAGATCAACATAGAACGAGAGGCGAAAAGGGACGAAAGAGAAAAAAGAAGAGAGGAACGGCATCTTGAACTAATTAAACTTCACAAGGAGCATATCGACGCACTAAAAGACCTAGCAACAAAGACAGGCATATAAAGCACAGCATACCCTGTACACAAATCTGCGTATGCACATCAAATTCTTCATTAAAACTTAGTTTTGGAATTATATAAACTTTTCTTTGGTTCCTGCTCCCATCACTTCTCATAGCTGCTGCATCAAAGCGTTTCTTTTCAGTTCACCTAGACGGCGCAGCACACTTTCGCGGTCAGTCTGTGGCTGCCTGTTTTGGTCCAGCTCGGCGCGCTCCTTTCTGATCTGTAGTAGTGCATCTTGTCTTATTTCTTCTCTCTTTTCTTCAGTCAATAAATCCTCCACACCAGTGTCACCACTGTCCAGGCATATGTTGTGGAGCACACAGCATGCTGATATAAACTGTGTGATCTTGTCCACTTTGGTAAACTCAATGTATCGAAGTTGGCGAAACCTCTGCTTCAATAAAGCAAAAGCATTTTCTATCACCACCCTTGTAAATGAAAGCCGATAATTGAACCTGCTTTTATCTTGTGTCATGTTGCCGTAATTTTTAAATGGCGTAAGCAGGTGCTCCCTAATAGCATATGCAGCATCTCCAAGGATGTGATACTTGTTCACCTGGCAAAGTGCGGACAAGTCTCATTGTATACTTGATAAGCTCAGCACACGGGAGTCGTGTACCTTGCTTGGTGGTCCAGTAAAAACGCCTTGAAATCTGCCTTTGCTATCGCAGATTCCTTGCATTGTCATCGACACCTCGTCGTGTTTGTTTATATACGTAGACCTAACTTTATTCGCCGGGCAGCGCATCGGAATGTAGGTCCCGTCGATGTATCCTATAACACCTGGAAATCCTGCTAGCTGAAAAGAGAGTAAGCAATTCCTAAGTCAAAATTAACTGTATACGCAAAGGCTAGAAAAATGCGCGAGTACACTCCAGTTTGCAGCATTCAGTCTAATAAGTGGAAATTATTAGGCGTGATCAGCCAAGCCATGATTCCATTTTGTGTATACATGATTTTCCAAGAATAAGCATGCAGTACCTTCTATTATATTGATCTCATTGACATAAAGAAAATGTCGAAGTTCAAAAGAACTGCTTCTTCATGCTTGTTTTAATAATCCTCGACAATATGCATGACTGTGCCTAAAAATAATGTAAGGCAATTTACAAACTCATTTTCTCGAAATCCCTGGCCAATGCATCTTTGTCTAGAACAAAGTGTATGACATCTGGAGCAATCTTGCACAGAAAGCCGAGAACTCTATCAGTCACAGCGAACTGAGTGGACTCAGCCATGTCAAAGAGGACCGCAACCTCTCTCATTGAGGCCTTGTTGACAGCATACCTATAAATATTGTACAGGTTATGAATTTATTTGCGTCGTAACAAGAAGATGCAACAAAATACCTGCAACTGCATAATGTTGCGTGTAAACCAAGACTTGAATCCAATAATGGGACAGCTGAAATGACACTAATTAAAACTTCATGTGGAAGTCACTACATCACTACACGTAATGTTTGTGAGTGCTCTGCATGGGCCTCAAATTGGCCATTTATTACTATATTTGTAGTATTTGTCGCTTGGTAATATGACGAGTATTCATTTTCGCCTTATTGTGCGCCAAGATAAAATAAAACAGCACGTGTTTGCATAACCCCTTAAAGTGAACCAACATTAAATAAGGTCGTGCACACGTCAAAAGTGTAGTTGGCCTCAGGCTGGAAATGTCTGTTGTTTTCCTTGCTAATCAACATCCACAGGAAAGGCTATAATACGCTATGGAATTCCATGTTTTCCGCAAAATAAAAGGTGGAGGGGGGACGACGTGCTTACGGTCATTTTTGTTCAGGCTGTACACGAAGTAAGGCCTCAAGGTTGCGAACACCTTTTCTTAGCATTTCTGGAAGCACAACAAAAAACGCTGTTCCTGTAATGCACTTTTTCAAAACTATGGTGGAAGCACTAAGCAGCATGACTCCTTGAAAAAAAACCTCCATTAATTAACTCAAGGGATGATTAGAAACTTTTTTCACGGCGAATTTGGACACATCTGATCATAATAGAGAAGGAAAATTTGACAGAAGCCTGGCATCTATGTTGACAGTTGAGCTACACTGCATGTCGTACACTGAACATTGAAGCAACGCGTGTGGCATGTAGTTGACAGAAAATGTAACTTGCTCACCAGAGGAATGAGAGAATGTGCTCCTCGGGCGTTTTCACGGGCACACCGCCATGGTTTCTGTCTGACGGGTGAAATTCTGATGGCTCAAACTGTTTGATGAGCTCGTAACACGGTGAACGAGCCAGGTGGAAGTTGGTGCGAAACTTTAAATGGTGATAACATTACGTGCTGTCATGTTTGCCATGCGGCCCGACCTTACCTGTTTATCGGAATAATTGCTGACAACGTTCCGAACATACCCTTGGACTTTTAGAACAACAATAGGCTTGGCGAACAACTCGGCGAACTTGCTAGCATAAATCTGGCGATCGTCGTCGTTCGAACTGCTAGCGTCAAGGCATTCGTCTGCGAGCTGCTGTAACAACAGCATTGACGTTTCCTCTGCCTTCATTAGCCGCCTCCTTTTTGACATGGTGTCCTTACGGCTTTGTAGACACGAACTCGCCACGCAAATACACGCCACGAACAACACCGGCGACGGCCCCTTTAGAATGAGCGCTCGCGCTGTCACCGGCCGGCAACCAAGAGCTTGTGTCACGTGATCCGTCCTCTTGGCCAGATCGCGCCACGCTCTCACTTCGAAGTCAGAGCGGTCGGGAGCGCTCTGAGTCAGAGTTTGACGCTCCGAAAAAACCGACCGAAGGCAGTCCGAGCGCTCGAATTTCACCAACCAAAGGCGCGGCTGCTTTTCAGAGTGCTCTAGAGCGCTCGAATTACCCCATCCGAATACGCCTTTAAATAGTAAGGTTGAGAATTCGTACTTTGCAGTGAAGGGTTTAATTTTCACTCGTGCCTTGACTTTAGCCACTAATTAGATTACCGCCTTCTAGTTAATTCTATCCACTTAAAGTCTATTTTGCCCACCCTGTCTCTAAACACCAGTGCTTTGAAAAACTCTGCGCCATCATCCTGAACTATAGGGTGAAGCCCTTTACAGAACATTATCAAGTGTTCGGCAGTTTTATGTTCCTCTCCACACGCACTGCATACTGTGTCTACCCGTTCGTATTTGACCCGATATGTCTTGGTTCGCAGTACTCCCGTCCTGGCCTCAAACAATAGAGAACTACCCCGAGTATTATCATAGATCCTTTCCTTGGCAATTTCCTGCTTGAAAGTTCGATAGATCTCTAGTGCGGACTTCTTAATCATGCCCATTCTCCACATGTCAGTTTCCGTTTCCTTCACTTTCTTCTTAACCGATAGTTCTTTTTGGTTTGGTCACTGCTGTTTTCTAAGTATCTACCAGTCAATTTCCTGGTTCGCTTCCTCCATATTTTGTATCGACATTCTTCATGTACAAGTAGCTGAAAATCTTCCTAGCCCAACGATCCTCCCCCATTTCTCTCAATCGCTTCTGAAATTTTATATTGCTGCTAGCTTCCCTGCCATCAAATGATGTCCATCCCATATCACCTTGTACTCCCTGATTTTGTGTATTCCCGTGAGCTCCTAAAGCAAGCCTACCTATTTCACGTTGCTTAATTTCTAATCTTGCTTGAACTTCTGATCTCATGCACAAGACTGCATTGCCGAACGTCAGCCCAGGAACCGTGACCCCTTTCCATATTCCTCTCACAACATCATACCTATTGTAATTCAACAGTGCCCTATTTTTTATCACTGCTGCATTCCTGTTACCTTTAGTCGTGATGTATATTTCGTGTTCCCTTAGGTACTCGGTCCCATTGCTTATCCATACGCCCAGATATTTGTATTTTTACCATCTCGTACAGCAACGCACCATGCGGGCGCTGCCGGCAGTCGTCAGCTGCAGGGCCATTTCCTAGCCCGCGCTCCGCACACTAGGCAGTATATTTCTAGACACTGTAGTACCAGCTAAGCGTTTTTCACCTGCAGACCATAGGGGAGCGTCAGTCGAGAGTTGTTGAAGACCAGCAACTGTACGCAGCTATTTCGGAGGCTACGTAAAGTGTTGCGTTGTTGCACTGTCCGCCACGAGTGACGCTAGCGACTGAGAACATTCTAAAATGAAGGAGGGAAAAGGTGTGGCAGCTGTTTTTCTCCTCATGCGGCAGGCACCTTTTTAGAGAAGGCGTTGTCCGTGCCTTTAAACCTAGGCAATGCTAGAGTGTACTGGAAGTGTTGAGGGGCGTGACCGTGCCTAGCCGCCTGATCCCTTCCACGTTGCCTGCAGCGGCAGCGCTGCAGTCGAATAGTACTGTTCATGACTTCTTTGCGCAAACACGTACACGGACACAAGGAAAAGAGGCAAACAACACGGGCGCAAACTCACAACTGGTTTATTTTGAACAACGAACTGTACTTATATCTTCACGTAGCCCACACGCCCCCCCCCCCCCCCCATCGGTGGATCCAGGAACAAACGAGATAATCTAAAGCAAGCTTATTCAGCGCTACGTATGATAAGAACCTCATAACGACAAAAATTGAAGAGTTCACGCATCTGCAGACGGATTGTTGCACGTGCCTTTCAAAAATTCAAATTCTTTATCGGACAAGGTGACGGAAGCTTGGCTAACACATTTTTCTCCCATGTTTCTAATATGGAATGCTTCAATCAACTCTCTGTTAATTTTTCTCTTGTGAGTTGACAAAATCTTTGTGTGTGTAAAAATTGGTACGCACCCACAAGACTTGCAGTGATCCACCAGATGTGTTCGTCCTGAACTACGCAATGAAAGAATAGTAGTGAAAGAGCCGCGCGTCGCGTGTAGGAACTGCTATGCACTTTGGCTCTTCTGTCGCAATTTATTGATGCAGATTTCTTCGTCCCCGCCCATCATTCATGTGTAGCACATGATGCCATAGCCCTTAAAGTATGACACGCTCATCTACTGAATTTGAGCTCCATAAAAGCCCTTCTGAGAGATCAATAACAATTCAGAAAGGGTGTGTCTTATATTGATTTCTTCTCTCTTAACTCTTTCTTCGGTGGTTAGGTGTCTACAATATTCAGAATAACTGAGCTGATTTATTGGAAATTAGCTGTGCTCAGAAAGCTGTGAGATTAAAAAAAACAAATACTGTGTCACACGCACGCAGAACCAGAAAACCACAAAAAAAGATGGGAGAAGGGGATCTGAACCCCCAACACCATGAAATGTTTTGGTATTTGAACTTTTCAGGGTACACTAAAATAATTACAGACATTCACAGTGACCACCGATTGCCAAAGCTTGGCGTTCTGCTGCACACCACACCCCCTAAAAAAATCCTGAGTAGCCCTGCGCCAACATTTTACAGTGGGCGAAGCGGAAGAAAGCGTGTCTCTACAAGTGCGCATTGTATATTTCACCTTTTCGAGTATGAGTTCTGAAAACTAGTTCAATTCTAACGTAGTCGGACGAGAACTGCACCAGCTAAAATTAGTAGCCGTGATAAGGGATATATATATATATATATATGTATATATATATAATGTTACGCATGCCTTGGAAGAAAACGAAGATAGGTGAACATGCTGACTGCCCCAAGCTGGAGGAAGAAAGAAGACGACGAGACTGCGATCATCAACCTGTTGGCCGCTCCGGCGCTTCTCTTCGCGACCAAAATAAACGGCCCCCTTCAGCCGTATACGTCCTGGTCCTCCTTGTGCGTAACAATATATATATATATATATATATATATATATATATATATATATATATATATATATATATATATATATATATATATATATATATATATATATATATGTGAAAGTAGATGCGCTTTCACATAACAACTGTTTATTGTGCCGACGTTTCGACGGGAACCCCGTCTTCTTCAAGGCATATATATATATATATATATATATATATATATATATATATATATATATATATATATATATATATATATATTCCTATACTACTGATAATGACTTAGCCGTGTGATACGCAAAGAAGCGGCTTATATATGTGCCCTGTGTGCCATGTGTAACCATTCACTCCGACGAAGGCAGGCCCACCTGCCGAAACGTTAGTAAAACTAGTGTTTTTTCGCACGTTTGTCGACCTCTTTTTATACTGTATATATATATATATATATATATATATATATATATATATATATATATATATATATATATATATATATATATATATATATATATATATATATATATATATATATAGAGAGAGAGAGAGAGAGAGAGAGAGAGAGAGAGAGAGAGAGATGTATATATATTGTGATGACTAAGGCTGAAACTGGCACTCTGGCACAGGCACGCATGCTAGGTGAATGACGAGGAAGAAGAGGCAGAAAAAACTGCAGGTTTTATGGGTACTAGGTCATCGTGGCATATATATCTCAATGAGATGGTGGATGCACCAGCCACAGTATCTCTTAGCGGTCCCCTTATCCAGATTTTGCCTGATACGGCTTACACGACAGCAATAAGGTTTTGAAACCTCTGTTTGCATGAATACGACTGCTTCGTTGGATAAATATCGAGATTTCGCACATCTAAGATGCCCCTGGAATAGACAATGGTGCGCAACACGGCACTTCGAAGTTACTTTTACAACATTGCGTTGCAGAATTCCGCAACTGAATTATTATTTGCATAAAGTTGGTCTAAAGGCGTCACCTTTATGTGAGACTTGCGAAGAAATGGAAACGATAGATCATTTATTTTTGTTCTGTCGCCGACGTTCTCATCAGCGGAAAAGATACCTGGTAGCTGCACTTAAAAAATTAGGATTAGAATTAAATGTGGCAGTAATTTTGTCGTTTGGCAGCATTAAATTCGGTTATAGCCACAGGGACATCTGCTCTGCGGTATTTGAATACATAATTGAAACAAAGCGATTGCCATGTTACACTGCACCTATATATATATATATATATATATATATTAAGAAGAAGGTGTCCTTGAACCCAGGGGAAAAATACCAAAAAGTGGAGGACGGGCAAAAAGAAAACTTTTTAATTTTCCTATGTTTCAGCCAGGGATCGGCCTATATATATATATATATATATATATATATATATATATATATATATATATATATCATTTGTTTTAGATACACCATTACCTCTGTCTCAAATCGCATCTTATAGCGTGCAGCGTTCTCTGCTCAGATATACTCCTTTTTCTATTTTTGGCTTTTCTTTTTATATATTTTTTTCTGCCAAAAAATAACGTTGTGTTTGAAAAACCATAAGCCTTTTACTTGAGATCCTGCCGCCCGGTTCTTGGCCGATCCCCCTTTGTGGGTGTGCGCCAGAGTATCAAGGATCATCATCATCATAAGAACAGCTGGCCCAGGATCGGGCGTTGTGTTTCTTCTCTTCATTACAATGGCGCAGTTCGACAAGTGAATCATTTGTGGGAACCCACCGGTATGTGTCTTCGTGGTTCGTCAGCAACGCGGGCTTCTCCATCAAGGAACGCCGTTCACGCTTCCTTAGCAATGGGGTCCCACCCGCCGCTTCAGCTACCCTTCAGACCACCAGTGGACGGCGTCCAGGCCTCCTCTGGGGTTGTAGGGTACGACCTCATTGACACCCAGCCACCGTTTCACGGCAGGGATCCGCACCGGCTCCTGTCCTTTGGGAATGCCACTCACGCTTTTCATGGCCTACATTCCCGTTGCCACACTCTTTCAACATACGAGCTGCCGTGGAACGCCGTCCAGGCTTCTCTGCTCGTCAACCTCACCGGCGTGAGTGCTGCAACCGCTACTTATTCGAAGACCGTGATCACCGACTCTTCTTGCTTCACACACGACAGCGCCACGAACCTGCGGCGTACAATAGCGCTACTCCGCGTCAAGACTAATGAACTGACAGTGTCAATCTGCGAGCGAGCTCCTACAATGTTGCCAGAATTGCGTGCCACTAACGCCGTGTCGGATGTAACTGCCTCGCACGATCTTGAGGCAAGCCCATTGGAGCAACCCAGGCATCTTTGGGGCACCCTCCAGCAGCTATCAGACCAGCTCGACGGCGTTGTCTCAGTGATATCCACATTCTCACGTGCCGCCCCACCATCGCCGTCCACCTACGAACTGGCGGAATTCAACGGGTTCCGGAACGACGCCGATTGCTGGGTGGCAACCGTCAACACGCTAGCAATGCGGCGGCCTGGACAGAGAATCAGAAATGGTATGTGGCCATATACCGTCTTCGGGAAGGTGCAGCGGCGTGGCACCGGTATGAAGGTTGGAAGCAGCAGTCATGGGCGGAGTGGAGCTTAAAACTCATAGCTGTTTTCAGTCCAATTCCCTGTGCCATATGCCCAAGCAACTCGACCTTCTCTCAGGACGGAACTCAGGAAAAGCCCAACCTAGAGGATGCAATTCGAGCCACTTCCATCCTGTCATCTCTCGGTGACCAAGATGTAGGGAACAATCACGATCGTGTAACTCTGCCTTGCACAGGCATTTCTGCTGTCGTAATTAGAGCTTCTGAGGAGCACCTGCCTGACGGTGCAGCTGTGTCCGGCGGGTCCCTGATGGCAAGCTTTGCGCAACGCTCCGCAAGAGGCCCCAACGCAGGTCGTCCGGTCGCCTTAGAGACACCGGCCCCCATCCTACTGGACATTCTACCACCTAATGTGACAGGTCTTTCCGCTGAGTCTAATAACATCCCATCTGACGAGACGGAAGAGGATATGCGTGCGACGCATGCACTGCCTGAATCGGTAGAGTCTCCGATTTTTGGAGCGGCTTCCGTCGAGGATCTCCCGCCAGTACGCAGCGTGGCTTCAAGAATCGCTGACTTTATAGCGTCCGCGAGCCCCACAGCGACAACGCTGCGCAAGTCACGGACTACGCAAGTCACGGCGCAGGAGCCACGCCACAGGCCAGCACGAGGACTTCACCCCAAGTTAGCGCAAATGTCTAATCGCACCGAAAAACATCCCTCGATCCGCCGAAAATTGCGCAGACGGCTGCGTAAGATGCTACTTGTTTCGTTGCCGGATCCCCCATTTCCTGCCCTAATTTCTAAAATGTGGTGGGACAAAGGAAAGCGTTTTGTGATCAACCTGCGACCATGTCGATCCAGTCGGGGCCGCCCGCCAGAAGCATCTCCAAGAAAACCACACCACCGCAGGAAACTTCTACCATGAGGATGCCTGCTCGGTCCACCAAAGGAAAATCGAAGTCGAACTGCTTTCTCTGAAAAGTCGCAGCGTGGCCGAGGCTGTAGACTGCCCCGGGACAGTCAATGTCGTCCCGTGGAGTCATCATCAAAAAAGGGACAAACCAGGACCCAGTCCCCACCACGACATGGCGAACGACCCGGGCGACATAGCCAGTGTCGGCCGCCGGAGCCAATTTCGACATACTTCCAGCGTGATCGGGGCCGACCACGACGATGCATCCAACCCCGCCCACTTGAAGCAATGTCAACTGCTGCAGCTAGCCTCACCCACATGAACATTGTCGTGTGGCCCATCGACAATGCTTGCAGTCATGGCCGAGTGTGACGACGAAGACCGAAACTGGCCCTCTGGCACAGACGCGCATGCTAGGCGAGCGAGGAAGAAGAGGCAGAATAAAAACAGAATAAGAGCTGAATAAGAAGAGAATTCCTGTGAAGAATCTTCGAACGACGCTGTGGTTCTCGAACGCGCAAGTAGCTGGTCGTGCTTTCTCTAGGGTTTTGGCCAAAGTTTGTGTAGTGGCTGTGGTTTCTTTGTCTTTATTAGGTGTTCCTATAGTGCTTTTACAGCTAAGTAAGCGCTTTTAGCGCTATAAAGAGCACTCAGATGCCGTTTTCTTCACCTGGATCAGGGGCTTTCCTCTGGTCTGCTTCACTTCAGTCGCAGGAGATACCAGCGGATCAGTTTCTGCGCAACAGCATTCCTGCAGTTCCTGTGGCCCTAGTCCCTAGCAATAATGGCTTCAATCGGAAGAAGAATCCGAAAGTGGTCCATGCGGAGCTTAGAGCTGCGACGTCTCACTTCCACAGCCTCACAGAGGTCCGCCAGTTCGGCAGAGGTTGTATTCTATGTTTTTCATCTGATCAGCTCTGTGTCCAAGACCTATTGAAGTGCTCGAGTTTCGCGACCAATCCGGTCAGCGCCTTTATTCCCCCGCATCTGGCATGTGTGAAAGGTATTGTTTGCGGTGTCGATGTTAACTTGACCCCGTCTGAGGTATTAGGTGTTTGCCGTGATTGGTGCTATCTCCGTTTATAGGTGTGCACGACTGGTAGAGAAGCAGAAGATCCCGACTGAGTCGGTTATTGTAGCATTTGCTGGAGCGAATCTCCCAAGCGAAATCAAGGCATGGCCACTAATATACAGATGGAACCGCTATCACCGCGACCACTCCAGTGTACGAAGTGCTGCCGATACGGCCACACTATTAAATTATGCAGGTCAGAACTCAGATGCCGGGTGTGTGGTGACAACCACAAAACAAATGCCCCGCCGTGGTTGTCTAGTGGCTAAGGTACTCGGCTGCTAACCCGCAGGTCGCGGGTTCGATTCCCGGCTGCGGCGGCTGCATTTCCGATGGAGGCGTAAATGTTGTAGGCCCGTGTACTCAGATTTGGGTGCACGTTAAAGAACCCCAGGTGGTCAAAATTTCCGGAGCCCTCCACTACGGCGTCTCTCATAATCAAATGGTGGTTTTGGGACGTTAAACCTCACAAATCAAATCAAATCGACCACAAAACAAATGACAGCAAAGCTAAAGAAGAGAAATGTTGTCTCTGCAACGAACAACACTGTGCAGATAGTCCTGATTGCTCAGCTAAGGCCCGAGAATCGCAAATTCTTGAATTTATAGGGCTTAGGCGCTGTTCTCGAGGAGATGCCATAGAGGAAATACAGGCTAGAACTCAGGGGTATTCCAGTGTTGCAGCACGACATATCTTGGAAATAAATGGGTCGTTTCCCTGAATATCACGGAGGTCGTAGAAAAGGCTCTAGAAAAAGCCATGTAACGACTGGCTTCTAACCTTTGCAATTCTCTATCTCAATTTTTGGCTAACCATATGGCTCGCATACTTGGTACAACGGGAGCGCCAGGCCTAGTATTCCAACATGTTGAGAGTTCACGACCAATAGCTGATGGTGAATCTGAAACTGTGCTATCGTATTATCCGTCTGCAGGAGCCTCTGCAATAGGCGTCCACAACCAAAATGAGGAATTTAAACCACACCATCGTATTCTCCGTCTGCAGCACCCTCTCCAGTAGATATTCAGAGTCTAAGTGAGGACAAATCTGCAGATACAATAGATTCAGATGACACGAATTTGGACCTTAGGTCTCTGAAGCGATCTAGATCCCTTGTGTCAAGGAAAACTAACTCACCGAAACAGAGAAAGAACAAAAAGTATCTGAAGGAAAAGGAGAGCCTTTCAAAGAGAGATTTCTTGAAAGAAAGCATTCTAGAGAAAGCTATAGCGGAAGCAGCTCTTTCAAAACCATAGGGTCGCTTAAGATTCTCCATTGGAATTGCCGATCAATTTATTCTGCATCTACGGATTTGGCATACTTGACTTCTAAATTCGCTCCTGATATTATAGCATTACAAGAGACATGGCTATCTGTACATAATTTGTTCCAGTTAAATAACTTCCGGTCATTTCGACTAGACCGTCCATTGAGAGGTGGGGGTCTAGCTTTCTTTATTAATAATATAATTAGTATAAAAGTCAAATGCTCATACAAACATATGTCGCCAGAATGCGAAATTTTGGCAGTAGACATTACACTGCTCAACTGCACTCCTTTCACTTTAGTTATTATGTATTTTCCGGATGGAGTTCAAGACACACGAAGTTTGGATCTAGCTACAAAGCAGGGGTGCAAAGACAAAGTGTTCGTTGGAGACTTTAATTCCCACCACACGAGTTGGGGTTTTGTTTGTTTGTTTGTTTGTTTGTTTATTAATACTGTCAACCCCAGCTGGGGTTTTTACAGGAGTGGAAAACAAATGAAAGAAATGGTCATGAAATACGTTACAAAATAGAGACATACAGCGAACACAGGTATTTACACTAAAAGACAAAGTTAAACACAGGCATGTGCACTTGCATTCTGCGCATAGAAAACAACAATTAACAAAGCGAGAGGCATTATACATTGACATCGTGAATTATGACGCATCTATTTCGGAGAAAATAAGCGATTCTAAAGCTGCAGAAAACGCCGTGATAGAGGAAGACATCGCGACTTTGTTTGGTAGTTCATTCCATTCTTTAATTGCCCTCGGAAAGAAGCTGTATTTAAATGCGTCGTTTCGGGTGGCTGGTGGCTGTATATATAAAGTGTGTTTGTGTCTAGAGCGCGGATCTGGAGAAATTTCAAAGAAATCTAATGAGTTGATTTTAACCTGACTACGAATAATGAGGAATAGGAATTTCAAACGGTCATACTTAGTTCTAAGTTCTAAGGCTTGTAGGTTTGCACGGTTGCAAAGATCGGAAGCAGAGTGCATGCGTTGATATTTATTGAATATAAACCTGGCAGCCATTCTTTGAACTTTCTCCAGTTTATGTAGGTTAGTGGTGGTATGAGGGTCCCATACTATTTTACAATATTCAATTATTGGGCGTACTAGCATTTTGTACGCAAGACTTTTTACTTCGGGTGTTGCGTCATGTAACCTTCGCCTCAGACCCCATAGAGTTTTGTTTGCCTTTCTACAGGTGACGTCTACGTGAGTATTCCACCTCAAATCTGGAGTGAATATTAGCCCTAAATATTTATATTCTGTTACCCTTTTTAGATCGTGGGAACCAATATTGTAATTATATTTGAGAGGTACCTTTTTTCTTGTTATGCTCATGCAAACTGATTTTACGGGGTTTAGAACCATCTGCCATTCATTACACCATAGTAAAATTTTGTTTAAGTTGTTGTTCAGGTCTACCTGGTCTCTCAGGGATGTGATCTTGTTATATATAACGCAGTCATCTGCAAACAATCTCACGGGAACAGACAAATCTGAGGGCAGGTCATTTATAAAAATAAGAAATAAAAGAGGCCCCAGAACACTGCCTTGAGGCACACCGGATATAACGGGTCTGGACTTCGATTTAATTTTATTTATTTCTACGTACTGTGTACGAGAATGGAGGTAAGAAATGAACCACTGAGTAATATTTGAGTTTCTGAATATTTCATTTACTTTTAGTAAGAGTTTGGGATGCGAGACCTTATCGAAGGCTTTGGCGAAATCTAAGAATATTAGATCAATCTGTTCCCGTCGATTAATTGCCTGCGCAAAATCGTGAACTGTAACAACAAGCTGCGTTACTGTAGATAATCCCCTTCGAAAGCCGTGTTGCACAGGTGATAATAAATTGTGAGTGTCTAAATAATTAGAGAGATGCTTACACAGTATATGCTCAAGCAGTTTGGAGCAGGTACTCGTAAGAGAGTACCTGATGAAGAGAGTACTCGTAAGAGAGTACCTAATGTTTTAGAACTGATCTGAGTGGGAAACGCTTGTGGGAGTGGACAATGGCTAATGACCTGGCGTGCCTCAACGTCAGAACCCCCACATTTATTCCTAATCACTCCAGGTCGGCCTTAGAATAAAGTTTTTTCAGTTCGGCCATTACTACTTCTTCTTGGAAAGTGCTGGACTGTGGCACCAACAGTGACCACTTACCGATAAGTTTTAAAATTTCTTGCCTGATAATTCCATCTTGTTCAAATTTGTAAAAAACACTAAATTTAAGAATGTTCTGAAGTCAGCATTGGCTTTTCACTCGGAAGAGAGCGATGATACAAAAGCACTGAAGATAACACAGTCATTAAAAGATCCAGAAAAGAGCCGAGTTTACTGTTGAATCCACAAAAAGGGTATATAGCCGTTGTTAGAATGATGAATGTACAAGAGAGCACCGACGACGTCCGGCAGCTTGGAAGCAGCTCTTACACAATCAATCCCCCCAAAACTGGGCCGATTATAAAGTAATTGTAGCGGGCTTTAAAAGAACGGTGGCACAAGCTCAACAAGAATATGACAGATGACATTATGGATACCTGTCGAAGCCTAAACATATGAAAGCACTGTTCCGACATATGAGAGCTTGGAAAATCTTGCCATCACCAGTTAATGCAGCTTGTGATAATCTGTCGGCGCAAGAAATGACCACTACCTTAGAGGCAATCGGTAAAGGTCTGGAAAGCAGATTTACTACAGTAGTGCCAAATAACTGGCACAAGTCTACGACAAAGTCTGACTTTGACGAAGTGACACAGACTGAGTTATCCAACGTGATTAAACATTTACCCTGCGCGTCTACTGGCCGAGATGGTATCGCAGCACCCATGATTCAAATTCTGTTCAATTTATTGCCTAGTGACGTCGCGAATGTTATTAACTACTCCTTAAAAAACTCATGGGTGCCGCAGGATTGGAGAATAGCAAAGGTCATTCCTATACTAAAAAATCCGGGTGTAGGGTTAACAGTCGATAATATCAGACAAATCTCTCTAACATCTAACATGGTCAAACTAGCAGAGAGGGTCCTACATAGCCGAGTAAGTATCTGGATGGCAGATAATTTAGTAATAAAACCGAACCAAATCGCCTTTCGTAGTGATTTCTCTATTTGGTGTGCCCATGCTGATTTAAAGAGCCGAATACAGCTCGCGCGAAAAAGAAGGCAACACGCTGGTTTAGTAACGCTTGACATAGCCAAGGTGTATGACAGTGTGGAGCACTTCATATTGTTAAACACGATAAAGAGATTGAATTTCCCACAACATTTTATTGAGTGGGTGGCAGAATTTTCAAAATCAAGATAATTCTACTGCATCAAGGGTGGATGTTCCTCATCTAGATTTAAACAAAAGCGCGGAGTTCCCCAAGGAGCAGTCTTATCTCCAGTGTTATTTATTGCTTTAATGAGCACAATTCCAACAGATCAAGAAGTTGATGTCTACATTCATGCTGATGACATCGCATTCTTTGCTGCTGACTGTGATATTTACTCACTATAACTTAAATTTCAAAGATAATATATATTAACTTGTTAGAAATCTGGTGGCAGTCGATTTCGTTATCGTTAAATGTTAACAAAAGTGCGCTCTTGGTGTTTCCGCTTCCAGAACCAATTTCAATTTAATTTCTATGTAAACAGGAACCCATCCAGCAAGTAGACTCGATAAAATATCTGGGAATCATTTATAATGACAAACTTAACTGGAGTCCACATATAGAGTATATAACTACCAAAGCACAGCGGGCTTTAGGCTTACTGCACAAGCTAAGTAATCGAAAATATGGGTTATGGAGGCCCACCTTGATAACGTTGTACAAGATGTACATATGCCCAATCATAGAATTAGGATGCATATTGTTCTCGGGTGGCCCTGCTTATAAAACGAAACCTCTAGTTGTCTTGCAGCGAGAAGCACTGCGAATGTGTCTGTGTTACAAGCTGCCACTCAAGCGTCGCCAGCGCGAAGTCGGCGACGGGAATGACAGCAGGTTAGTTGGTTCCGTACGCAAGCAGAGACAGTGACGAGATCAGAGACGTGAGAAAACAAAACAAACTTTATTCTAGTCATATTGCAGCACACGGGATCTAGTACAACACTTCAATACAACTAACAAAATACATCAACACTTGATACAACTAACAAAATACATATAAAAACAATAAATCAGCTTACGAGAGAGAACTTTTACAAACTACACAAACTAACAACAATAGAACTATGGAGGAGAAAGTTCGAAGATATAAACAGGTGAAGGCATACGTGTGATGACCGGCAGCGTTGCGTCCCCGACGATCGGATGCGAGAGGTCGAACAGAGTTTTGGCACGACTGCGATGTCGGCGGTGTTGCAACACTGGTGGCTCCGGGAGGCTAGTGCTTCCAGGTGACTTCGGGCAGGTTGAGCTAACTCGAGGTGAAGTCACGATGTCTACGTTGCAGACGTTAATATCGCGTCACAACTAGACGAACAGCTAAGTTTAGGTGGCCAGCCGATACAGAGTCACACTAAAAACTTCTAGAAGAGATACTTGTTGATCTGTTTCTAAACCATGTTGGTCAGTGACTAGCGTGCCTAGCAGGGCAAAATCCTGCGCTTAAATCTCCCTCGTGTCTCCTCGCTCTCTTCCTTGGGGACAAGAGACCTCTACATGGGTCCAATCATGCGCGTTTCATTGTTGAAAACTCCGCCCAAAAATATATTGACCCCACCCCTTTTTAATTAAGAGAGGGCCCTCACCTAGCGAGAGTGACAACCTGTTGGTGTGCTGTCATACGGCTTGGCCACCTGAAGTTTTCCCGTGGAAACGGTCAGACTGTTTAGCTCTCAGCCGGTGCGTCCCGTAGTCTAAACCTTGTTCAGGGTACATCGCGGCCTTCCACGACCCTGCAGATGCTGCCGTAGGTACAAAGGATCAAACGTCGGCGGCGACGTTCGAAGAAGAACACCCCATTCTGCACTTCCCGGCTCTCTTTCATGCACCCACAGTTCCCGCCAGTCAGCGGGGTAGTACGGCGCCCGTCAATTGCCGTGACGCCGGGTCGCCAAAATGGCAGTCCGTGACATTGCCCCCCACTTTCAGAATGTTATTCATAACATTTGCTCACACGGAGGGGAATTTTTCGACAACAAAGAACAAAACACCACCAACAAGGGAGACATGAGGACTGTCCTTCTCATACACAACATAAATAGGCAGAGTGTATCAAAGTAACAACCAAAGGGAAAAAAACAATTGTTATAGAGTACCAGCTTTAGTTACACGCAACATTATCAATGCACCATACAAACAACAAAAAGAAATAGCCGTGTACGGCTGCTTTCAATACAGAATACACTGCACGAATGTATACTACGAAACAAAACGGAACAGGTGTGCTCCTCTACAGTAGTGAAATCCTTCAATGTGCGTTACATCATGTAAAAACAACCAACAAAGAATCAATGCACCAAGCAAAAAGAAAATAACTCAAAATACACTTCTTATACAATGAAATACGCACATACAAACAGAAAACAAACGACGAAAGGAATAAAAAAAATGGCATGCTCCCCAGACTTCAAGAACTATATCCGGCTCAAGTAATCGGCTCTCATGTTTTCGCTACCCTTAATATGCGTAATGGTGAACTGGTACTCTTGAAGTAGTAAACTCCATCGAAGTACTCGAGCGTTCAGATGTTTTGCCTGTTGGATATAACTCAGAGGCTGGTGGTCTGTCTGGACACAAAAATGTACTCCATATAAGTACATGGAGAATTTCTGAATTCCCCATACCAACGCGAGACATTCGCGTTCGATGGTACTATAGGAAGTCTCCCGTGAAAGCAGCTTTCGGCTGGCATAAGCTGTGGGTTGAAGCTTGCCTTCGTGGGCCTGCATGAGCACGGCTCCGAGTCTTGTGTCCGATGCATCCGTTCGAAGTACGAATGGTTGGTGCAAATTTTGTAGCCGTAGCATCGGCTCCGTAGAGACATGTTGTTTGAGACTTCGAAAAGCCTCCTCGTGGGCTGCTGTCCACTTCACTGAGTTAGCTTCGCCCTTCCGGGTTCTGTAAGGGGAGCGCTGACTTCTGCGTAATTCGGGATAAATTCCCGATAGTACCCGGTTAAACCGAGAAAGGCGCGCACTTGTCGCTAGGTTGAAGGACGTGGTGTAGCTTCGATCTTGTCGAGTGTTTTCCCCAGTGGTCGCAATCTGCCCCTGCCAACTCGGTGTCCCAAGCAGTCGATTTCTTCCACAGCAAGTTCGCATTTGCTGGGGCGCACTGTAAGCCCGGCCCTCTGTATGCGCTCTAAAAGCAGTCCCAGAGACCTCAGGTGCTCTTCCCATGTCTCGGTGGCTACCAGTACATCATCGTAGTAGTGGTCCACACCGGGTATACCTTCTGCAACCTTCCGCATCAACTTAGCAAATACAACAGGCGCTGTCTTGATGCCGAATGGCATGAAGCGGAACTGATATTGTCTCGATGTCGTCGAGAAGGCCGTCTTCGCTTTGGACTCTTCAGTCAGCGCGATCTGCCAATAGCCCTTCACGAAGTCGAGCTTCGAGAAATCCTTCTTCTTTCCCACTGTAGCAAACACCGCGTCACTTCCTGTCATAGGTTCGGAGTCGGCCACCAGAACGTTGTTAAGGCGTCGAAAATCGATACACAGTCGATTTCTACCGTCGGGTTTCTTTACCAAAATGACTGGCGAATTATAAGGTGACTCTGATTTTTCAATGATGCCGACCTTCTCCATCTCCCGCACCTCTTTCTCTACACCTTTCCGCGTTGCAAAGGGAAGAGGGTATTGTTTCACGTGGACGGGGTTACTCGTGGTGAGTTCGAGGTTGCAGTGGACCCAGTCAGTTTTGCCCGGGACATCCGAGAAAATACGAGCGTGTTCCCTGACAATTCTTTTCAGCTGTCCGATATGCTGAGCGTCCAGTTTGTCGGAAAGCTTCACGTCTTCTTCCCCTTCCACTTTCAGCCAGTTAGGTGTTGAAATATTCTCGTCCTCGCTCGATTCCACAACACCAAATGTCACGTTGCACACCTTGGTGGAGGGGCTGTCCCTCTCCACGTATCTTTTTCAGTAAGTTGGCGTGGAAGATTTTTCTGCCGCCAGCCGTGTCTACGACGTAGTCAGCTTCACCTTTCTTTTCCTGGACTTCAAAAGAGCCCTTCCATTGCAGCAGCAGCTTGTTCGTGTCGGTGGGAAGTAACATCAGTACCTTGTCTCCGGGGTTGAAACTCTGCTCCTTCGCCTTTCGATTGTACAGCTTCGTGTACCGTGCTCCAGCTTTTTCCAACTCATTTGCCGAGACAGGTTTTTCAGCCTCCTTTCGGGGACCAGTAGGAGGTCTTACGCCATCGATATTGCCCAGAATGAGGTCATACAGTAGATCTTGCAGGCATAGTGCTGTCAGATTGCCAGTAAAGTAGGGGGTGTCAACCTCAATCCGTGCTTCGGGCAGCATCCTCGCTGTTCCGTCAACCAAGTAGACGAGTCTGTTTGTACCTGTCAGCTCGTCTTCCTTCGCTAACTTCCTCCGCACGATTACTGTGTTGCACCCCGTATCCCGCAACACTGATATGTCTGTGCCTCGGAGGGTCCCTGTGGCCACTGGTAGGTTCTCGGCCAGATTTTTTGGCGGTGTCACACTTACGGCGTTGACGAAGGGGACTTTTTCGCCATTCCTAAGCTCGATATACCCGTCGCATATGGGATCCTCACGCGTTTCCCTTGGTTCGCAGATGCAGGACGCCTGGAGTGAGTTAGTTGCTCCTGACCGGCAGTCGTTTGCCCTATGTTCTTTTTTCCCACACTTGAAGGAGACGATGGCTACATTAGCGGCAGGTCTGTTGCGACACACGTGCGGCGGGTGATTCCCACGATTGCAAATATAGCACCGTGGTAGTGGTGCTTGGCTGTTGCCTCTTTTCTCGTATTTCCCCTTCTCGTCCGTTATGAAACCATCTTTCTTTGTTTTCACTAGGCTTGCTACACCCTGAGCTTCCAAAAACTGGTCTGCCTGCTCAAGCATGTCTCTCAGGGATTCCGCCCTCTCTTCTTTCAAATATAATGCCAGGTTTGAACCACATTCATGCGAAAACCTCTTTCTAATCAACAATGCGAGGAGGGACTCGAATTCTGTCTCAGTTTTAAACAGCTCAACCCATCTATCAAAGTAATGTCTTAAGCGAGCCGCGTACTGTGTTGCTGTTTCACCCCCTACTGGCCTCTCCTTATTAAACTTGTTCGGAACCCATCCGCCGTGAAGCGAAAGCGCTTCAGAAGGGCAGTTTTAACCTTAGTGTAGTCCGCTGCATCTGTAGGCGGTAGCCTGCCATGAACGCTTAGCGCCTCTCCTGTAAGACATGTCGAAAGCACCGTCGCCCATTGGCTTTCAGGCCACTTTTGCCCTCTGGCGATGCTCTCAAACTGGCGTATAAACACATCTAAGTCGTCCCTTCCTTCGTCAAAGGTGACGAACAGTCTACCTGTGTGTATTCTCAAACTTGGCTCCTCCCCGGCATCGCCGTGCTCCCTGCTGGATCGGCTCACACTGCTACTCTCACTGAGGCGAATGTTTAATTGCAGTAACTGCACTTCCTGTTCTCCGCCTTCCCTTGCCGCTTCCTTTGCCGCTTCTCGTTCTTTCTCCCTTTCTTCGCGTTCTCTCTTCCTTTCTTTGCGCTCTCTCTCCTTTTCTTTGCACTCTCTCTCTTTCTTTTTCCTTTTCCTCCCGAGCCAGTGCCCGCTCTTCTCTGGCTAACGCCTACGCCTGTTCCTGCAGCTCCTTAACCCATTGTCTCAGTTCGTCGCCCTCGAGGCCTAACTGTTTACCATGCGCGATCCACTTATCAAAATCCATACCCTCCATACTGCAAACTGTCCCTATAATGCCACTATAAAAACAGCGCAATTATATTTAGCATGCAACCGCTTCAACTGTGCGGCTCTACCACCACGCTGTCCGCACGGTTCTCGTTCACACCTTACTGTCTTACTCTTTTACGGAACGTCCTCGTCGCGGACGCCAGTTTTCTGTTACAAGCTGCCCCTCAAGCGTCGCCAGCGCGAAGTCGGCGACGGGAATGGCAGCAGGTTAGTTGGTTCCGTACGCAAGCAGAGACAGTGAAGAGATCAGAGATGTGAGAAAACAAAACAAACTTTACTCTAGTGATATTGCCGCACACGGGATCTAGTACAACACTTCAATACAACTAACAAAATACATCAACACTTGGTAAAACTAAAAAATACATATAAAAACAACAAATCAGCTTACGAGAGAGAACTATTACAAACTACAAAAACTAACCACAATAGAACTACGGAGGAGAAGGTGAAGGCATACGTGTGATGACCGGCAGCGTTGCGTCCCCGACGATAGGATGCGAGAAGTCGAAGAGAGTTCTGGCATGACTGCGATGTCGGCGGTGTTGCAACGCTGGTGGCTCCGGGAGGCTAGTGCTTGCGGGTGACCTCGGGTAGGTTGAGCTAACTCGAGGCGAAGTCACGATGTCTACGTTGCAGACGTTAATATCGCATCACAACTAGACGAACGGCTAAGTTTAGGTGGCCAGCCGATACAGAGCCACACTAAAAACTTCTACAAGAGACACTTGTTGATCTGTTTCTAAACCATGTTGGTCAGCGACTAGCGTGCCTAGCAGGGCAAAATCCTGCGCTCAAATCTCCCTCGTGTCTCCTCGCTCTCTTCCTTGGGGACAAGAGACCTCTACATGGGTCCAATCATGCGCGTTTCATTGTTGAAAACTCCGCCCAAAAATATATTGACCCCACCCCTTTTTAATTAAGAGAGGGCCCTCACCTAGCGAGAGTGACAACCTGTTGGTGTGCTGTCATACGGCTTGGCCACCTGAAGTTTTCCCGTGGAAACGGTCAGACTGTTTAGCTCTCAGCCGGTGCGTCCCGTAGTCTAAACCTTGTTCAGGGTACATCGCGGCCTTCCACGACCCTGCAGATGCTGCCGTAGGTACAAAGGATCAAACGTCGGCGGCGACGTTCGAAGAAGAACACCCCATTCTGCACTTCCCGGCTCTCTTTCATGCACACGCAGTTCCCGCCGGTCAGCGAGGTAGTACGGCGCCCGTTAATCGCCGTGACGCCGGGTCGCAAAAATGGCAGTCCGTGACATTGCCCCACAGCGCGGTAGTACAGCACCCGTTAATTGCCATGACGCCGAGTCGCAAAAATGGCAGTCCGTGACATTGCCCCCCACTTTCAGAATGTTATTCATAACATTTGCTCACACGGAGGGGAGTTTTGTGACAACAAGGAACAAAACACCACCAACAAGGGAGACATGAGGACTGCCTTTCTCATACACAACATAAATTGGCAGAGTGTATCAAAGTAACAACAAAAGGGAAAAAAACAATTGTTGGAGTACCAGCTTCAGTTACACGCAACATTATCAATGTGCCATACAAACAAGAAAAATAAATAGCCGTGTACGGCAGCCTTCAATACAGAGTACACTGCACGAATGTATACTACGAAACAAAACGGAACAGGTGTGCTCCTCTACTGTAGTGAAACCCTTCAATGTGCATTACAACTTGTAAAAACAACCAACAAACAACCAATGCACCAAGCAAAAAGAAAATATCTCAAAATACACTTCTTATACAATGAAATACGCACATACAAACAGAAAACAAACGACGAAAGGAATAAAAAAATAACATGCTCCCCAGACCTCAAGAACTATATCCGGCTCAAGTAATCGGCTCCCATGTTTTCGCTATCCTTAATATGCGTAATGGTGAACTGGTACTCTTGGAGTAGTAAACTACATCGAAGTAATAGTACGTTATGTTGGGCTAGTTGGTACATATTAGGCTGAAATACGAGGCGCAAGGTTGACCAAGAGAAAAAAAGACAGACAGATAGAGCGCCAACTCACAACTGAGTTTATTTTCACGAAGCATTCACAATGTATAGGCTCTTGGAGGACATGCGCAGATCATATCATTCACCGCACGTGCAGGCATGAACATTTTTATGATGTAATAACTGATAATTGCAGACATGATATCTGGGAACCAGCAACAAACAGATATGCCTAAAGTAGAGACGCCGTAGGTTCAAAGGATCAAACGTCACGGCGACGTTCAAAGAACAACACCCCATTCTGCACTTCCCGGCTCTCTTTCATGCGCCCGCAGTTCCCGCCGGTCAGCGGGGTAGTCAACAACAGAGCTGGTCAGACAACATCACCCCTCTGCGCATTCTGCGGAGAAATGGAATCACTAGAACATTATTTTTTGTATTGTCGCCGCTACGCATACTTCGAAAGAGGTTACCAGTTATTCCATTTCTGAAATTAGGCGTTACACTAACGGCGGAAACTGCGCTAAGCTTTGGTGCCTCAGTTTTGAAACATTGCCACAGGGATGCTTTCAATGCCGTTTGCAATTATATTCAGGCAATAAAGCGTATACCTTTGTGATCTTCAACCAAATAATCATTATTTATTACTCCCCATGGCAAAGTGAAGTAAACGCAGCTGAGTGGTAATCACAACACCCGAAGTCTCAAAATTGCTCAACTTGACTTTTCTACTTTTTTCTCTCGTTTGCTCTCTTTTTATGTGGTTTTCCTTAAATTTGTCGTATTATAATACAAATTCATTACACATAGTTTAATTTAAATTATCACAGAAAAACTGCACTACATTTTCTTCGCCAATCCTCCTGAGTGGGTATGAGCCATCAGCCCAAGGAAACAAACAAACAAAGAACAGCTGACCCAGGATCGGGTATTGTCTCTTTTCTCTTCATTACTATATATATATATATATATATATATATATATATATATATATATATATATATATATATATATATATATATATATATATATATATATATATATATATATATATATATATATATAGACGTTTCGGCCTAGAGTCTGGCCTTCATCAAGATGAAGGCCAGACTCTAGGCCGAAACGTCAAAATAAACCACGTGTTGACCGCTCACGGAGGATCTACTAGACTATATATATATATATATAGATATATATTCCTGCGCACGGCTGGTTATCTGTTCATTCACTTTTCTTTCTTCTTATTTACATTCCATTGGTTCTAATAACTTCCCCTGTACATTCCTTGGCATTACTGTCTGTTATATCTCATTAATATTGTGTTAAAACACGGAAAAACGAGCCCTTAGGTATACACTTCTTTCCCTTATTTCATTGAACGAGGGTCTCGTACTGGCAGACTTGGTGTGTTTAGGTTGTATAAGAGGGACAATTAATCAGCTGCCCGCTCATAATAAGTTCACGTACTACGTGACGCCAAACATGCGCATAAGAGTGTTTTCACACTCGTTGTTTGGCTTATAGATGGCGCTGACTGTCGCTCCTACTTCTAAATTCACAGATAAACCCAAAAAAGTGGATGGAGGGAGGGCCGCTGTGATAGCTCAGTGGTTAGAGCATCGAACGCGTAATTCGAAGGTCGTAGGTTCGATTCCTGCTCACAGTTGGTAATTTTTTCATCCACTTTTCTTTCTTCTTTCTTCTTATTTACATTCCATTGGTTCTAATAACTTCCCCTGTACATTCCTTGGCATTACTGTCTGTTATATCTCATTAATATTGTGTTAAAACACGGAAAAACGAGCCCTTAGGTATACACTTCTTTCCCTTATTTCATTGAACGAGGGTCTCGTACTGGCAGACTTGGTGTGTTTAGGTTGTATAAGAGGGACAATTAATCAGCTGCCCGCTCATAATAAGTTCACGTACTACGTGACGCCAAACATGCGCATAAGAGTGTTTTCACACTCGTTGTTTGGCTTATAGATGGCGCTGACTGTCGCTCCTACTTCTAAATTCACAGATAAACCCAAAAAAGTGGATGGAGGGAGGGCCGCTGTGATAGCTCAGTGGTTAGAGCATCGAACGCGTAATTCGAAGGTCGTAGGTTCGATTCCTGCTCACAGTTGGTAATTTTTTCATCCACTTTTCTTTCTTCTTTCTTCTTATTTACATTCCATTGGTTCTAATAACTTCCCCTGTACATTCCTTGGCATTACTGTCTGTTATATCTCATTAATATTGTGTTAAAACACGGAAAAACGAGCCCTTAGGTATACACTTCTTTCCCTTATTTCATTGAACGAGGGTCTCGTACTGGCAGACTTGGTGTGTTTAGGTTGTATAAGAGGGACAATTAATCAGCTGCCCGCTCATAATAAGTTCACGTACTACGTGACGCCAAACATGCGCATAAGAGTGTTTTCACACTCGTTGTTTGGCTTATAGATGGCGCTGACTGTCGCTCCTACTTCTAAATTCACAGATAAACCCAAAAAAGTGGATGGAGGGAGGGCCGCTGTGATAGCTCAGTGGTTAGAGCATCGAACGCGTAATTCGAAGGTCGTAGGTTCGATTCCTGCTCACAGTTGGTAATTTTTTCATCCACTTTTCTTTCTTCTTTCTTCTTATTTACATTCCATTGGTTCTAATAACTTCCCCTGTACATTCCTTGGCATTACTGTCTGTTATATCTCATTAATATTGTGTTAAAACACGGAAAAACGAGCCCTTAGGTATACACTTCTTTCCCTTATATATATATATATATATATATATATAGGATATGGCACAACGGGAGCGTTGTCAACAAGGATAAATATATTTATTTCCCAACAGTTTCGGGAGGGATCCTCCCTTCATCTGGGGATGAGTTATACTGACATGAATTTCCAAACTTCGTTGCTGCCGCGTCCCTCTCGCCTTGAAACATGTTTGCGAGAGTGAGAGGGAGCTAGAAAAAAAATGGGGGGGGAGAAAGAAAAAAAGAAAAAGAAAGAAAAGAAAGAAAGTAAAAAAGAGGAAGAACCACTGTCAACATTGAGAACGAAACCAACTCTCCGTGTACGTCCACATACGTTTCTTATCACGTGCTGTTCAGTTCTCCACGTGTGTCGGGCCACCCAAGATTGTCGCCGCGGTGCCGGGAGGGTCCATGACGGCGTGCGTAAAGAAAGGGTTTCCCCGTAATGGGTCGGTCCGCGTGCGTAAAGGAAGGGGTTCCCGTCAATGGGTCGGTCGGCTTTTTTTACCTTTAATCTTTAAATCTTTTAATCCTTTAATCTTTAATCTTTAATATTTACCTTTTACCTTTAAACGGATGAACATTAAAGGTAAAAAGAGCCGACCGATCCATTAACGGGAACCCCTTCCTTTACGCACGCCGACCGACCCAATACGGGGAAACCCTTTCTTTACGCACGCCGTCATGGACCCTTCCGGCACCGCGGCGACAATCTTGGGTGGCCCGACACACGTGGAGAACTGAACAGCACGTGATAAGAAACGTATGTGGACGTACACGGAGAGTTGGTTTCGTTCTCAGTGTTGACAGTGGTATCTTCCTCTTTTTTTACTTTCTTTCTTTCTTTAGTTCCTTCTCACTCTCGCAAACATGTTTCAAGGCGAAAGGGACGCGGCAGCAACGAAGTTTGGAAATTCATGTCAGTATAACTCATCCCCAGATGAAGAGAGGATCCCTCCCGAAACTGTTGGGAAATAAATATATTTATCCTTGTTGACAACGTTCCCGTTGTGCCATATCCCATACCTTCACAAAGACTAACTGGCCCATTGAATCTTTACTCCCACTACATATATATATATATATATATATGTGTGTGTGTGTGTGTGTGTGTGTGTGTGTGTGTGTGTGTGTGTGTGTGTGTGTGTGTGTGTGTGTGTGCATGTGTGTGTGTTTACTGTGTACATTTAAAAGGAAGATAAATTTCTCAAAACAAGATCCCCACTACCTGCCTACACTTTTCACGCTTATTAATACAACTACGCTTATAATACAAAACATCGTCATAAACTTGCTCGCTTGCAAAGGCATTACACGAATGGAATATTTGGAAAGCAGCCCAATTTAAGCTGTTCATACAAAATGAGAATTGGTTACAATGAATTTACGCTGATTAACAAATGGGCATATATACAATTGGCACTTTTTATTGTTTGAGTGTTCTTTTTAATAAGTTTATTATGTAATAAGCCTTTTGGAAAGCAACAATTATCTTGCACAAAACGGGCATGATAAAAAAGAGCCCACCAATGAATTTTGTGACAACGTTACTTACACTCTGGTTTCTCGTGAAACAATAGAGCGCATTTAGGCTCATATGAGGAACACTGTGCTCTGGATATCGCAGAGACTGCTGACAAAACGAGCGCATGATTTAATCATAGTTTTGATACTTCTTCTCTCTTTGTAGTTCGCTAGTAGCCACCTATTATGTAACACAGCCCAAATTGCTGATTGAGTCGGGAGCTAGGCGGATCCATGAAAATTTTGATTGACATTTTTTTTCTGGGTCGGCAGCCTCTTGAAACAGTGATTGTATCGACGCAATTTCAGCGTGCCTGCATGGCACGTCGAAATTGCATCGTGCACCATGGTGCGTAGCAGGTTCGCTCACTGATAAAGGCTCAGAAGCGCATTAAACGGGCTGAAAAAGAGGAATTACACACTTTGGCAGGATCGGGCGCGCGTGCTCCCAATGCAGACACTGCCGCGATCTTCAGTACCATGAAGCTACAGCACCACCATTACTGTCACCCGCCGGAGAATCAGCCAAGATGCGGCGCGGCCGCCTCGTTCGCTCCACTGGCACCTTCTAGTACACTGTAACAATGCATACAATGTTGCCAGCAAAAAAGTGATGTACAATGTTGCCTACAAAAAAGTAGCCCTCGTTTTATGCATGCCCAAGAACGTTTGCGTCGTGTTGTTTAGGTACAATCGAGAAAGACGATAGTTCATGCCTTTGTCCTTAGATAAACCCCTTGATTCTCCTTGAGCGGGAAGCCCTTTGAAGTTGTTTGGGTGTGCCAAAATTCACAGCTAACAATGTTTTGTATCAAAAAAAACTCGGATATCCACCCTTGCTTGCAGATTCCGTATTTTAACAGTCAAAACTTATTTAAAATTTTCTGAATCCACTTTAAGAAGGTGACAGTTTGTATTCTTTAGAGAACCTGGTGTCTTTTTCAATGAGTATTGGTCGAACAGCATGTGCTATTTCTTCGAACACTTCTAGATGCTTTAAATGCTAATATATTCGAGATCACACCATCTGACAAACCAATCGGCCAAGTGCAAACAGAATTTGACGATATCTTCCCCATGAATGCTAAACACTTGCACTCTAAATATTTGATTGATGTATTAGAACACCACCTGTCTCAATTAGGTACTAATATATTGATTGCAACGGATGCATCTATGAGGACGAGAATGCAGGTGTGGGTATTTTTTCTCTCTCATTACTCTGGTCATTTTCATTACGCCTGCCAGATTATACACCAATAATTGAAGTGGAATTAACGGCCGTTATACTAGCTATTCGTAAACTTCCTGTGACTCATTCGACAGCTGTGATAGTGACTGACTCGTATTTCGTGTGTTCATTTTATCATTGTCGTCGGCATCAGCAGTACTAGAAAATTTTAAATCATTAATCCCAGGAAACATTCGTCTAGTGCGAATGATATGGGTACCAGGCCATCGTAGTTTATTTACAAATGAGATGGCTGACACACTCGCGCGAACATCCCTTGATCTTCCCATTGTGCCAATCATGCCTCCTACAGCTTATGTACCAGCAGCGAGGTTTAGAAAACTTTCCCTTCTTGAAGACTCATAAAAAATTACGATACCGAATCCAGATTTTTCGCACCTGCACTTCACATCGAATAATAAATAGTGTCCCACACGTAAATTGGAAGTCTCTGTAACAAAATTACGTTGCCGTGTACCACCTCTTAATTTCTACTTAAATTGGTCTGGTCTGATGCCATCCCCTCTGTGCTCAAGCTGTAATGAACCTGAACATATCGACCATTTTCTTATCACAAGTCACCGTTTCAAAAATCAAAGAAAAAAATTGCTTCCAAATTTTAATAAAAAAAACTAGGAATATCTATTACTACTCCTAATATTTTGTCTTTTGGGGCTGCTTCATTGGGACACAGCGTCAGGAACATCTGCGGGGCTCTCTGCGAATTACTATATAACACAAGAAGATTACCTTGCTGAGCCATTGATCAGCTCTCGAATTTTACTAGCCAATCTACCATTTATTATTTAGCAGTTTCACTGCAATGATTTCACCTTCAGAAGAAATTCATAGAACGATTTCACCTCAGATATTCAACAAATTCTTTTATTTCTCTCCTCCCCCCTTTTTACATTGCGCCAAATTAATTTCACAGTCAAAAACAATGTATTCCTATTCCCCTAGTCTAGAAAACCTAAAGGTATTGACTTGCATTAACCACCGGCTTCTTGGCCATTTCCCCTTAGTGGGTGAGAGCCACAAAAGAAAGGAACAAGCAAGCAAGCAAGCAAGCAAGCAAGCAAGCAAGCAAGCAAGCAAGATTCGCAGGCGCTGGCGTGTTGCTGTCTCAAGCTCGCGCCCTGCTGTTCTCTGGCCTTGCTCGAGTGAAGTTTTTCTTACACCATGCTTTGTCTCCGCGAATCGTACAGCTCTCTAGTAGACAACGTAGCACGCAAATCACTGTCCCGTAGCCATTTCGTCAACACCGGGGTGACTGTAATACTTGCTCGATCGACAGACGTAGCGAGCTGCAGTGCGCTACCTTGCCACGAAAGGTAAGCAGCAAGTGTTTAGCTGTCCTCTGCGCAGTTGATCGCTATACAATATGTAATGGCCAGAAATACCTTTCATATCAGACAGCGTGACATAATAAAGAGCTATGCTGCCGGGATTCGAAAATACTTTCCCAGAGGCTTCCAATGTATATAAGCATTAAAGTGCTCAATTCTTTGGCGCCTGTTATAGCATCCTGAAAAATTGTGTAACTTGCTACGAGTCATCCTCTAATCACGCTAATATGCGAGAATATGGTGAAAGTAAACTGTGTTTCTCGTTGGTCATTTAGGATTGGAGAATAACGCTGGTGTAATTGTAATGGCCCCAAATGATTATGTTAAATTATACATGCGCACGCTTTTGTGGAACTGTACTGCGCTTAGTACTCATAGAAAACAACAATCATTGCTTCAAGCGCGTTGAAAGAACAAACACCTTTGTTCTCCGTAGCGCACGTACATAGGCAGTGAGCGCGAAATTGGTAATTTCAGTTTAGTAAATTTATATTTACTGTGTGCTTCTCCGCAGTGCAAGTGCACAGCTGTGAAGCCGAAAATGTTAATGCTGGTTAGGCCAATTTGTAATTGACTTTACCTCACGCTTCTCCGCAGTGCACGTGCATAGCAGCGAAACTGAGCGTGTTAAAAGGACTCTGAAACGGTTTTGATGATTTTTTTACTAACACATTGGGCCAGTAGGCCAAGTCCGAAAGGTAATTTAGAGACCGATTCGAGCTCTCTGCCTAAACTGTGTAATTTATTAAAAATCTTTAAAGTTGCGAATCGCCCGAGATCGCTGCAGATCGCTTCAACTCGGCCAAACGCATTTTCAACCGCCCACACACCAAGAGACGCGATCTGCCCTACTGACGTCATCGTTTTCAGCTGATCTGCTTGAGTGCAGAACACTCAGCGCAGGTATTTTTTTCTAATAAACAGGAAACGAATGTTGTTTGCAATTTGTAAAACACATTATAATTTATTTTGATTAAAAAATTTTCGCAAAGAAAAAGAAGACGATCGCAGTTTACAACTAAGCTTTGGAACTTCCGGCACACGGCAAACGTTGTCTGCTTGGATCCCACACGCTCCATGTAGACGTGAGCTGCGCAACGAGTGGGCATCACGCGGTTGATTCGACACCACAGAACACCTATACACTGTGACACCATCAATCACCCTTGCCTCGTTGTGGGCTGCAAGTCCGTTGATTGGCGACAGGGGAAGATACGACACCATGTGCCTGGAAAAAACAGCAGGCGCACCAAGGGGCTGCAGCGCATCAGATTGCCCGTATCAGATCGGCGGAGGGATTTACGCGTATGCGGTCGCCACTTTAAGCTGGAAGACTACGAACGCAATTCCGTGCTTGTGCGGCGATGTGAAGAGGCATCCCCTCAAATCCGACGCACTGCCGTCTTTGTTCCTTCTTGTTGAAAAGGTAAGTTCACGGTCAATCCGGATCATGCGACACGCACTGAAAACGCGGTTTGCAAGTGTGTGTTCAGAAAATACTATAACTTCGTTAATCATAACTATAATGACTGTGTCTTTTCAATGCAATGTGGTCCACATCGCAATAATTATATACACGCTGAAAGACTTTCGCCGGTTCACGATTTCCAGAGCCGATTATGAAACGACAGGCTGCCTTTTTGCACAAGTGTATACGTTGCAGGGCCAGCTGTATAATGCAGGTTCAAATGTACGGCATGCATGTTATACATGATGAGCTCAAAGAAAGCCCCGAAATAGTGCAACACGTGTTCGACGGCATTGGTAGGCTACGGTCCGATTGCTCGTGTTGTATTCGTGCTACGGCGCGCTAGAAAATCGTCTCACAGTGCCGGCATACAAAGTGCGTTTAAGCTTATGCTTCAACTGTGGCGCATATGCTTTATTTGTTCATTTATTTGCCGGTGTGAATGCACATTTATATATGGGTAAAGGCAGCCTTGCAAGAGAAAGCGTGCCGATTGATGGGTGGTTTAATTAATCGACTGTGCTTCGGGAAATTCATGCAAAAAGCCTATGGCTGCTTACGGGGCCGATTATAAGCATGCAGCTTTAAATTCTGGCATATTATGCAGGAAAACAAAGAAGCCGAGAAATATTTGCACCACAGTGTCTCTTAATTAATAAATTAATTGTGTAACTGCAATACTCAATTTGTTTACGTTATAATGCATGATCACCAAATCACAGCAGCGCAATGAAGTGCGGGCTTCACATCTAACAAGTACTTGGCAGCTCATCAAAAGAGATGTGAAAAAAAAAACGAAAATGCCGAAGTAAATTTTATACTAATACAATAAAATCTGCAGCCTCTTTGAGTATTATACAAAATTTTTTTGGCAGCATGTTTTTAGTACACACACATAAAACAATTCATGCTATCTATATGGAATTATTGCAATGTGTGAATGGAAATGCAAAGACAACACTTAAAACCATTGTCATCCATTGTGCCTGCGGTTACAGAAATTACAGCCTTTTCCGCATCACACACTGCCCCAGAAAAGTGTCGGAGAGTGTGGCACAGTCTTGGTACCTTCTGCTAGCCAGGTTAGTCCTGCTCTGTTTGTGTACATTGGCACTGCACAAAAGTTAGAGTGGAATGTATATGTGTTGCATAGCATTGCTGCATATTATAGAAAATAACTCAGTAACACCATTCTTATGCAGCCACACATTGTGCAACTAGCTGATGCCGGATAAGGCAGCTCGATTTCCACAGCTCTCAGCTCCCAGATGAGAAAATATTTTGAGTTCTTTTAAACATGACTTGGCACCAGCAAAGTTATCGTAAAAACCAGAAGCATTTTAATATTACTAAGGGTGATGATGTTGTTTAAAACAAACACAAGCTATTTCGTATAAAGTCATTTAATATCACGTGGCCACAAAGAACTGTGTGATGTATAAAATATAGTTTGTCAAAAGTGCAGGTGTAACATAATATGTTTATTATCACCACCTCCTATCCAGGCAACCACACAAAAAAACTCTGCACAAGGCAGCCATGAGTACAGTGGTAACTCGGAAGACCATGGAATGCCGGTCCGTCGGTAAGTTGACCTAAAGGTTGAAAAATGCACGTATGAGGCATAAAATTTACAGTAGCTGTTCAGTTACAGGATTCACACCTAAGCTCATAAACAAAGAAAACTAGCAGAAAATAATGCATGATGATGAACGATCGGGCATGACACCATTCGAAGAAGTTTTGTTTATTTGAGTGTTTCATAACCATCTCAGCTACGCAGGTGAACATGATCCTGAAGGTGCTTGTTTCCGCTAATACACAGACAGCAGCTGCCTTCACCACAGAATCCGCAGTACGGACACAGTGTGGTGCTTCATCACATGAGCAGCAGTAGCAGCTTCAGCCGATGTTGCTTCAGTGCCACAGCTCCCAGAGGTTTCAGGACTCTCGGTGGGTCAACACCTGTGCGAATGGATGAATCTTCTCCCGCTAAAAAATCCAGCTGCTGAAACATCTGTCCAAATGGACGGATCTTTCCCTGCTGAGGAAGAAAAGCCAGCTGCTCAAGTTGACATCACATGCTTGCCTTCATGCAGCGAGAGTTTCTGCAGGTATTACAAGCATTCAGTGAGCTTTAACATGTGATGGGCATATACTCACAAACTAGTTCACATACTGAAACCACCACGTGAGACAGGTAATCTCTGTGGTTGTGTATGCCCTTTCATGTTTGCGACAAAGGAAATTAAGCCCCTTTGTTCCCTGAAACATTTCACCTCAGAGTAGTTGTGAGAATTTATTAGAAGGCAGAGAGGTCAGCCTGAGCTAGTGCGCTGTAGATTAGTTCATGACAGTTCACGTATTTTTGCCAGAACACAAATAAACCATTCTGCAGTGCATGCTTATTTTTTTTTCACCTGTGCGTTTTAAAACTATATGAATGTTACGAGGCAGTCGAGATACTTTCATGCATTACAGGGCAACCTGTAGATTTTTTAATGATGCATATAAGATCTTGTACAATTAAATTCAGGCCCGTTGCGAGAAAATTTTCAGGAGTGGCCCACCTGCTGAGGGCCTTTAAAAACCCGTATTTTATTATTCATGTTTGGTAGAACGCACCCCTCCATCCAAATTTCAGGGAGGGTAGGGCTGGCCCCTAGGGCATGGGTCTCGTTGAGCACCTGTATAAGAGACATGCACTTAGGAGCAATTGAAGAATCATGCAAATTTTCTTATCAACCTTATTTCAAAGTAGGCACACTGGTTTCTCTTATGCCACTTTGTCTCTTTTATGAGTGCATCTTATATAAGGGTTAGGGTATATAAGCAGCATCTATAAAGCCTCTTTATTGACATTAGCTAGACAAGTGGATTTCTAAGACAACAACAACGAAGAATGTTGGTACTCATTTGCAATTGATGATGCTCTATAATACAGCAGTATTTTTAGATGTTGCTACAACCTCTAATTCCCCTGCAGTAAGTGCGCTTAGGCCCAGCGGTAAGATTAGTACGGCACTTATGCAGAAACCTATGCCTGACTAGAACAGCCCGGCCGAAAGCATAAGACGTATTTCACACGAAAGCACACTGTGGTTCAGGAACGCTTTCTTTTATTACAAGCATTTCTTTTCATATGTTCACCAAATAAAAAGGGGCACACTGAAACACGAGTAAACTGCATTTTTCGCAGTATATACTAGGGGCTGCCACACCAAATCAGTTTCACAGTGGACACAAAGAAACAGTAAAATGATTTCATGTGACACTATTCACACATTATTTATGTGCTAATACACCAACTTCTTTTGTATAAGACATTGCCAGTTACTTTATATAAGACTTCCAAACAATGCTACACTTAGCTCATAGAGTAACTGTTTTGTGATAGTATACTTGAGCCGCGTTTCTGGCTATTATTAAAATGAAGTGCGCCAATTACGTTTTATTAGTTGTGAAGAGATGCACCTAAAGGTTCCCTGCAATGGTTAACTGAAGGTGCGTTAGCATTTCTGCTACAGAACAATGTAATAATAAGCACCGTAAATTCAGGTATTCACCTTGCATCATGACTGCTAAAAGCTACAAGCTTTTTAGCAGTGCTTTCCCTCCTGATTTGATCGCGAATGCAACTGTCACTAGTGCACGATTGAGCTGTAGCTATTTGTCAACATTATGCTTGAATCTTTCACTACAACGACACTACCTATATCGGCCACTTAATTTTTCTCCAGTGCACTTATAATCAGTAAACTCTAAAAAGTACTTGGAGAAATTAAGTTAATCGAGACGGTAAGCAATAAAAAATTGTAGTAGTATCTTTGGAGGTGAAGTAATGGCTTCGGGTGAGTGGATACTGACACCTATTAGATATCCCACTGTTCACTGTACTGATTGACCTCGGCAACTCTTCTCGAAGGTTGCCTAGCATTAGCACTAATCACTAGATTAGTTGCAAGGTGAAATGCAAGAAGGGCAGACCATCAAGTAAGACTTTCAGGACACTGAAAGTCTTACTTTTTTCGTGTCAGTCTAAAAAAAAAAATACGAGGCTATCTCGTATTTAGGAAATGGGGTTCAAGTGAAGCCTTGCTTTGGTGGGTCTGGCTTTTCATATACTTTTTCTCGCATAGTGCAATGCTCGCACATGCTAAGCACCCACATGCTAAGCAACACAACACATGCTACAGACAACATAATGATTGCGGCTAAAACCTCCGTCACAGTTACATTACAATTACTTTAATAACACCACCTACACTTTCCTTGGAACAATTTCCAGTCAGTTCTCATTGTATTGTCTAACAAAAAAAACACGCCCTTAAATAAACCCTAATTTTTTCATTCATAGCGAGGGTCTCGTTCTGGCAGACTTAATGCCATTGAGTAGTATGCCAGGGAATATTAGTCAGCTGCCAGCCGTAAGAACATCACCTGTTGTACGATGCCTATAGGCAAAAAATGAGTGTCCCACACTCGCTGCAATGGCAACAGGCAGCGCTGACTGACATTAGCACATTTAAATGCACATACATATCCCACAAAGTGGACGGGGGGATGGCCGGCGTGGTAGCTCACTTGGTAGAGTGTCGGATGCACTATTCGAAGGTCGCAGTTTCAGTTCCTGCCCACGCCAAGTTATTTTTTCGTCCACTTTTCTTCACAGTTACAATGGAATGACTTTATAATAACACCTATATTTTTTGACATAATTGTCTAAGTTACCACTAACCTAACCAAGCCGTATTATTGAGAACTAACGAACAATAGTGCCAAAGAAACTATAGGGGACATTATTAGTTGTGAATGTAATGTAAATGTGAAAAAAATAAAGGTGTATGAAAAGATGGCTTTTCGTGAGTTGGGACAGAACTTGTGAACGTCTAATTACACATCCGATGCTCTACTAACTGAGCTATCGCGGCGGCCATTCCGTCGTCCACTTTACGGGAGACATATGTGCACTAAAACGCAAGTGCATTAATTAGCGCCACCACGTGCTACGCGACACCAACAGGCAGAAAAAGTGTTTCACACTCGCCGTCATGGTTGCTAGTAGCGCTGACTCACGCTGGCACTTGTAAATGCACATATATAGTGGATAAAGAGGACGAGAGAATGGCTGCCGCGTTAGCTTATTTGGTAGAGCGTCGGACTCGTTATGAAACAGTCGAAGGATCAGTCCCAGCTCCTAGCAAGCAGTTTTTTCGTCCACCTTAATTTCTTCTTATTTGCACAACATTTACTATAATCAGTGTCCCCTATACATTTCATGGCATTATGGTAGGTTAGTTCTATTAATATTATGTCTAGCAAAGAAAAATGAAGCCTTGAAAATTTTATTTCTTTCTTTCAGCCAAGCCATGTGACTTGTCCATTGTGCAATTTAGTAACACACAAGCACTAACATGTTTTGTGGGGTCATTCATCTGCAGTATCCATCAAGACAACAGCACTGGTTTTCTAACAATGGAAGAACCTCTCCACAGATAATGAAAGTTCATTTTGTTTGAAAGCTCTTTTCATGAACTGCTCCATATGTGGCCAATTAGTTGGCAACCTGAACTTTAGCGTCATGGGAACTCTGGTCGTTGTAGAGGGGGTGTGCGAGCAACTTCACAAGCTCCGGTGGAGAAGCCAGCCACTTGTTCGAGGGAGTGGGGCTGGAGTTGGCAACTTTCTCCTGGCTGCTGGCATGCTGTACTAAAGCTGCGTGGTGGCTGCAACCTTCCAATGTCTTGGTGCTCAAGTCATCCCGGAGTGCAGCTTCTACAACTACCAGAGGGCCTACTTGCTCCCTACAGTAAAACAGGTGCAGTTATTGGTCAACATTTAAATATAATTACATCAAGACTTTTAGACATATTACGCAGCGTGAACACAAATGCTTATACTTCTCTTGCCTTACAGTGAATCTTACTTTTTTAGCATAATTTTGCCATTGATTTACACATTGCAAATCATTTGCTTCCATCTCTGTATCTTTGTCAATGTAATCTAAATTTAGAACATGAAATCATTTTGTATAAAACTTGTACAAAAGTAGCCCATCTGATTTTTTGGTTACAATGCGAAAGAGAAGCCTAATATTTTTGCATGCTAATATCAAATTGTAGAAACCAGTCATCTGGAAAAATCATAGTTTCACAAACAGTTTTAGCATACTGCCTTATTTATCTTACTGCGCAATATGAATACTGATGATAGAACTGAGTTTGAGATGATGAACATGTACAGTGGTAAAAATCTAGCAGTGGTGGAGTACTCGTGGGCATATCGGCATGAATCATCATTGCTATTATATCAGGCCCCGGAAACTCGGTGCTAGTTCCCGTTTCAAAGAACATGCACGCTCGTAGAATTTGCTGGGCATCCTGAGATCCGGTTGAATGGAGTGAGGTTGATGTGAATGTTCGCATTTATTGGCCATCACAAGTTTTTACAAACAAAAAAGCCTACGTCCCGCAAAAGAGCTTCTGTTTTGTTTATATGTTTTTTTTTCTTATTCCTTATTTTGTGAATTTTAAATCAGGTGAAGCGCAAAGAGTGATTGACTTGCGTTCGTAGCGCTTGCCTCCGCTCCTTCTTGCCTCTCGCTCAGCGATATTAGAAGCTGGATCTCGCTCAGAAGCTGAATCTCGCGCATAAACTCAAAGCGTCACCAACTTTTGCCAAATTACTAGCCTTCAAAATGATAATACTTCCTAAACTGCAATACGCTTCGGTCGTATGGAACCCCTTCCTTAAAAAAAATAAGTACCGGCTTGAAATGGTGCAAAGACGCGCTGTACGCTTTATTTTCAACAAATATAGGACCACCGACTCGCCAACTTCTCTAATGCTGGCGAATAGCATTTCAACCCTGGAAGATAAACAAAAAATCGATAGGCTGAAACTGCTGTTTGCTCTTTATACTGGTTCCACAAAGGTAAATGCATCGGTATACATTCAACCATTTCAATCACGCCCCACGAGACATCGACACACGCACAGTTTGCTTCCGTATCAAGCCCACGCGAACACGTTCAAGAATTCGTTTTTCCCACGTACAGTATCGGAATGGAATTCACTGCCTGAAGTGGTTTTCACATCTCAGTCTATGTGCCATTCTGAGCGTGCAATATTGTCTGTACTGTAGTCTGTACTCGACTTGCTTTACTGTTTATCGCAATTGTGAATGTATAATAGGGAGATAGACTCATCACCGTTGTTCTGAAGGTCGTATTAACCTGTGTTTAAGCTCATCTATATATCTTTGTATAATGTACTTAGCTTCTGTATTTTGTGCACATCACTCATCTATCTCGCTTACATGTGTTTTCCACTTAATTTTTGTGCCTCTCCTGCTTGGTCTTTTTCAAGACCGCAGTAAGTTGTAAATAAAAAAATAAATAAAATCTTGGTCGGTTACCGTGTCAACTACGAGAAAGATAATGACGGCAACTTGTGACGGGCAGAGAATGAACCACAGTGAGCTATGCCGAACAAGTAAACCATGCATTCGTCAAAGATGGCTTATTCGGGCAACACATGTTTTTTGCGGCTTTGAGGTGTGCTAACCCAGGCATTTCTAGTTCCGTGAAGGTTTTTCAGCGTTTTCTAAAAGCAACGGGTGAGCACAAGAACTTGGACCAATTATTGGAGCAAGTATTGATTTTGCATGAGTACAAATGAGCAAACCCAGTTCTCCGCAAGCCAGACTGGACTGAGAGAAGTGCTGTGTCGCTTGACAGATTGGTGAACACAGCAGCCAAGCTCCTGTCGAAAAAATGAGTTTATTGAAAGGCTTAAATTTGATTTTCTCAACTACATTGTTTTAGCTACTTTTACTTTTGGAAACTAGTTAAAATGATGTCAAATAATTATAGGCCACTTCCTGCTTATGAAATTCTTGTAGCGGTGGTTTCAAATTTTGCGAGTCCTTACTTTTAATAATGTCACTCGAATACACGTGATGGACTAAATGCTTCTAAATATTATTACAGAGAATGTCGATGGAGGCAGTGTTTTGACAAGTCAACTTTTCTTCGTCAAGGCAACGCTGTTGCTCTCATGAGGACAAGTGAACTTGCCGAAACATTGTTTTCAGCGACGTTCTTTCTCGAAGAACTGATCGCTTCAAGCCTCTTCGTGCCTCTGAACTTTAGTCTCCTTTGGTACTCAATTTGTACGCCCGTTGTCATAACAAACGCGATTGAGTCAAATATGTGTCTTATCCGTCATTGTTGATGATTTTAACATTGGTTCAGATATTGGCTTCAACGTTTGCTCAATATGTCCATATGTCAGTTGTAAATTGAAGCTGAATCTATAGATTGACACTTTCACACTACGTGTATGTACCTGTTTTTTACGCAAGACATGCAATAAAAAAGCATTTCATTCGTGTCGATTGAGTTTCGTCTTTCTGTGAAATAAGTAAGCTTAACTTTGCCTCTTCAGAGATTACCAAAGTTTTATGGCCGTATTGCCCAAGCGGCCAGTGGATCTGCAAGAAGGCACGAGCACACTCCGCTTGCATGCGAACAAGGAAAGGAGGGCTTCCACGGCAAGTCTCCTCCTCTCAATTTTTGTCCTTTCCTTCTATTTGGCGACCTAACCAGCGACGTCATGAAAGAAATTTTCTGTTCGTGATTTATTTCTACCAGGATGCCCGTCAACCGCCAGTGGTAAAAGAAGCGCTTCCGCTTCCGAGAGCGAACACACGGGAAGAACATGAACTTTATTTGTCGAATCCAGACGATTCGAGTCCGGCGTTTTTTAGTGGGCCTGGGCACCCACCGTGGATGCGGTTCCGAGACCTTGCCTCGAAGCAGCTTCCTCGGCACGCTGGACGGCCCAGAGTTGTGCTGTCAGGTTCGAGCTGAGCAGTGCAGCCTTCCAACGCGAACAGAGGCTGGCGGTGGAAGAGTGAGACGAATCGGCACTGTTTGAATTGTTTATTAGGCCCTGACACTCCCACAGCAAGTGACTATGGGTGGCAACCTCGCCTCATGACGTGCATCTGTTTGTAGTGTATATGTCTGGATACATGGCGTGTATGAGTTTAGGGTTTCTGTATGAATCTGTTTGTAATTGTCTGAAGTGCACCGCTTGCGTTCTGTTTAGCCTTTCGTGAGGAGATGTGTATATGCGTCTTTGTAATTGGTAATGCGTTGTGATGTCGTGAAACCTGGTCATACAATCCTCCCATGCCCAGATGTCTGCAGTTCCCCGCTGGGGCTCGTCGTCCTCCGGCGATGCTCGGAGGGTGAGGCCTCGAACAACGCGGTGAGCCGCTTCGTTGGGGGTGCTCAGTCCGGTACGTGCCGGGATCCATAACAGGTGCCTTCGGTTATCAAAGTCGACCTCTCCTGGATGTATGGGATGTCGTTGGAGTATGTGAAACACCTCTTGCGAGATGCGTCCGTTGGCAAAATTGCGAATTGCTGTTTGCGAATCACTGATCACGTATGCGGCATTGGTCTGTGTGAGGGCCAGTGCTATAGCCGCTTCCTCTGCCGCTTCAGCGTGTGCCGTATCACAGTGAGGCTTGTGATGTATTTTCCGCGATGGCCGGTAACTACCGCCACAAAACTGTTTTTATTCGTATAACTCGCGGCATCATTGAAAACCGCTTCAGTGTCGTTAGAGTAGCTTTGATTAATGCGTTGTGCCCTGGCTTTACGCCGTCCCGTATGGTTTTGGGGGTGCATGTTGCGACGCAATGGGGGTACGTATACTTGCTCGCGTACCGATCTTGGAATTTCGACTTTGATGCCGTGCTGCGTATGGTACGTGATGCCGAGTTTTTCGAGTATGTGTCGGCCTGGGCGGGTCTTGGATAGGCGCTCGAGCTGGGAAACTTGTTGCGCCTCCACGAGTTCCTCGAGGGTGTTATGCAACCCTAGCTCTAGGAGTTTGCTGGTGCTAACTCCGGGCGCCGGTCCCAACGGGAACTTGTACGTCTTGCGTATCAGGGCGTTAAGCTTGTCTTTTTCTGCAACTGTCCATTTGTGAAACGGGGCCGTGCACATTAGTTGTGAAATAACAAAGGCTTGTATGAGTCGTATGACGCTGCTTTCACGCATGCCCGCATGTTTGTTCGTGATGCGTCGGATGAGTTGCATCGTGCTGGTGGCCTTTGCCATTATCTTGCGCAGTGCTTCACCATTGCCGCCGTTCTGCTCAATCATCATCCCCAGTACCCGGATCTTCTTTACCATTGAGATTGGTGAGCCGTTTGATGATGTTAGTTTGATTTCTTGTTTTTCTCAAGGTACGTAGCCTTTGGGCGGGCGTCCCTTTTTCACCGGTCTATATAGCAGTAATTCGGATTTTTCGGCCGACCAGGTGAGTCCCGTGCCTACGAGGTAATGTTCCACGCATTCTATGACCGCCTGTAAGCGATCCTCGATCTTTCCGTCTTTGCCAGTTGTCGTCCAGATCGTAATATCATCCGCGTATAGCGTGTGGTGCAGTTCATCAATTTGATGTAATCGCTCAGGTAACCCCAGCAGGACGAGGTTGAAGAGCATCGGCGAGATCACTGAGCCCTGCGGTGTACCCGAGCTTCCAATGTTGATTTGATTTGATTCTAGCTGTCCCACTCGCATGCGTGCGGTTCTTCCCGTGAGGAAGTCTCGGACGTAGTTGTACACTCGCATTCCGATGTTCAATCTGTCTATTTGTTGCAATATGGCGTCGTGACGAACGTTATCGAAGGCCTTCTTCAGATCCAGGCCAAGGATGGCTCTCGTTGAGCCCCCAGGATTTTTTATGATTTGATGTTTTAGTTGCAGAAGAGCATCCTGTGGGGAGAGATGTCTTTTGAACCCAATCATTGTGTGTGGTAATAGGTTGTTGTACTCGAGGTAATCTGTTAGTCTATTGAAGAACGCAAGCTCCATCAGTTTACCTACAAATGATGTTGGGGAGATGGGCGCAGGTTCTGCAGCTGCAATTTCTTGTCGGGTTTCGGTATAAGTATGATCTGCGCTTCTTTCCATGGCTGGGGTAACTTTCTACGCACCCAACACTCATTAATATAATCTTTGAGTTTCTCTAGCGATCTGTAATCGAGGTTGCGCAGTGCCCTGTTCGAAATTCAATCTATAGGCCTGGGGCTGACTTCGTATTGAGTTTGACGAGGGCAGCCTTGATTTCGGAAATTGAGAATTCTGCGTCTAGGATGCCGCTGCCTTCTACCCTGTAGTCCGGATGTACTTGCGGGGGCGTTTGGGATATGTAATGGAGTTCCGCTTCCCGTAGGAAATCTTGCTTCGTTCCCTCGTAAGCGTGTATGATTTTGCATATACCTTGCCTCTGTGAGGTCTTGGTGTTCGCGGGATCTATGAGGTACCGCAGTATCTGCCATGTGCGACTCGTAGTGAGCTGACAATCCATCTGCGTGCATTTCTCTTCTCATTGCTGTTGTTGCAGGTTAAGTGCGTGCTTTTCTATTCCTTTGTTGAGCTGTGCTATTTGTTTGCGTAGTCTCCTATTATGTCGTTGTCGTTTCGAACGGCGATGCAGTTGGGTCTTGGCTTGCCACATGTGCAGTGACCGGGTGTCTATTCTATCAAGCCCAGCTGTTGACGGAATCATTTGCGTCGCCCTCTTGATGTCGCGCCGAAGTTGGTCGGTCAATTGCTCAATGTCTCTGATGTCTTCAATCTGTTGCTTGTCTCGATTTTTTCGTAGTAGTTCCCAATTGATGATCTTCATTTGGCGACTGGCATTGTGTTCCTGTGGGCCGCCTTCTGCTTCTATAGAGATAATGTAATGGTCACTGCCCAAGTCTTGCACGGTATTTCTCCAAGTCACCTCTCGTGTATTGCACGTAAAGGTAGGGTCCGGTGTGGTGTCAGTGCTGACGCTGTTGCCCTGCCTAGTTGGTGCCGCTGGGTCAGTGACCAGCTCGAGGGCGGCGAGTTGCGCCGTTTCCCACAAATGCCTGCCTTTCGGCTGATGTGTTTGTAACCCCACGCCGTATGCACCACGTTGAAGTCGCCTCCAATGAAGAGTTGTTGCCCCTGGGCGATATTGAGTGCTCGTTTGAAGAGGACGTGAAAGCGGTGTTTGCGGCATCTCGGACTGCTATAGACGTTGAGTACAAAGATGCTGTCGGGCGTCTTACGCGGTGGAATTAGCTCTACGAGGACGTTTTCAATATTCTTGATTTGGGTGTCGTGTTCGATAACCGTGAGCTCTCGCTTGACCAGTGTGGTGACGTTTGGATTTACCTCCTTGCCTGTTATAGACTAGTACCCTGAAAGTTTGGCGGGGCCGTTTGTTTCCTGCAGTATGATGATGTCTGGGCGTTCGGGGATCGTTTTCAGGTATTGTTGTAGGTGCGCTTGTTTGTTTTCATAACTTCTGCAGTTCCACTACCATATTGTATGTTTTTGTTTCGAAGGGTGTCTTGCCATGGTTATGTGGTACTACATGTGTGGCGCCGCTTCGCTATGCGACGTCACCAGCGCGCTGTTGGCAGCTTCTAATCTGGATAATCTGAGATAAATGCTCTCCAAGCTCTGTTGAACCGTATGCGTGATAGTCGCGGTGATAGTTTTTTCGAGACTGCTCACGCGAGCCTCGAGTGCTTTCACTCGGGTGTCGCCTGTTGCTGCGCACGTATGCTTGAAACGAACTGACTTTTTAAGAGAGATAGCCGGCACACGTTTAGTATCAGGGCCTTCAACCTCACCATCCTCAATTAGTTCTTCTTGTGTTTCCTGCATTGCCTGTTGATCAGTCTCGCTGTGAGCGGCAGACTGGAGCTTTTGTATGAGTTCGTCCTTTGCGTGAATCTGTGCCTACATGCATTCCATTTGCTTTCTCATAGTTTGTATCGTCTGTGTTATTTGAGCTATCTCCACCTCTATCTTAGTGTGTGTTTTGCCGCCAGCCTCCGCGTTTTTTGCGCGTTTTCCTTTGACCACATCTGCAAAGCTCACTGAATCTGTTGCCTTGGCGTCCCTCGTTGGGGTCCGTCCAGGTTTTCGGCTGCGAGCTCGGCGTTGCTGCTGCTTTCGGGGTCCCGGTGTGCGGCTACGAGATCGAGAGTGGCTAGGACTGGGTGTCCTGGATCTTGAGCGGGGCTTGCTGGTGGAATAGTTGGTGGCAGTGGCCTCTGCCTCCTCGTTGACCCTGCGTCGTTCCCATTGTCTCTTCGTCCCGATGTAGGGCGTTTTGTACCTTGCACGGCAGTTGTGGTCCGCCGTCATGTGTGCGCCCCCGCACAGCTTGCAATGGGGGAACACTGGTGGTTGGGGCCTGGGTTAGGGGCGTCACAACCACGACACACTTTGTCTTTGGGCTTTGGGCACACGTCCATGCGGTGACCAAGTCTCCCGCAGCAGTGACACATGTCGATTTGCTTGTGATACAAGGTGCAGTGAAGGAGAGCACCGCCGTACCAGACGTAAGTGGGCACCTGCGGTCCTTCAAACGCCACTATGACGGTCGGGGTGTTACTGAGCCATTTGGCTGCCAGGGCGTAAGGGTTACGTGCGTGAACGATGCTGGTATGAATGGACTTGGCGTCTTCTTCCAACGGGATGCCTTTGATTATTCCCTTCACCGTGTTGTCTGGGGCCGTCTCGTATGCACTAACCTCGTTGCGGCGGTCGCCGATGGTGATGGCTTAAAGCTGTCTGTACTTATCGGCATGAGAGACATGGGGTGTCCTCAGGACGATGACGTTTTGGTGGTTGCTGGAGCACACCGTGTCCTCCCCTGCTTCGTGCGCCGGTACGTTGGCCGCACGGTAAATTGCCGATGCGAGGCGCACGGTTCCAGTGGTGGCCACGTCAAGGCCTCCTCGTGGTCGTATCACGATCTTGAAATCGCTCCGTGGGAGTAGTGGCATTTTGCTCTTTCTAATGACTTGCTGCTTGATGTTACGTGGTTGTCGACGCGAAGGCTGTCGGTTGCAGTCCGCTCCCTCGCCGGTGCAGGAGGGGGCTCCGTTCTGGGTGTTGCTCTGCGCGTTTGCGCGGTTAACTTAGGTCTTAGATCCGATGGTGCACCAATCCGTGCCCTCCAGAAACTCTTCGGGTGAGATATCTTTCCCGTTCACTTGGACTTCCATCTTTGATGAGTGAAGAAAGTGCCCGCGTCAGAGGAGACGCTAAACGCGTCTCGTCGGGTGGCCGGCTTGCGTGAGCATCGGGCCAAAGGGGCGCGGGTTGAAAACCTCTCGAATCCGACAAAAAGTCCTTTCCAACCTTGAATTTTGATATCAGTGGAATCCTGGTCACTTTCCGCACGCGTTGTTGTAAAATTCACGGGCTGAATGACCGAAGATCACTGGCAAATAGTTCTTGGAAGACGGAACCGACATGATGCGCGTCCGCTCTCTTCGGCGACCAGCGCGCCCTCCCCGAATACATGAGAGGTACAGGGAGTTTCCGCCCCCTGAATATACCGTGGAATACTAAAATAACCTATGCATTGTGCCACCTGTCTTTCCAGCTCTTCCTCAAAAAAACAAGCAGCCATTGTGGATGCACTCAGTGATGGGCGATGCGACTCTCCTGGCTACAGCGCCAAGTGTCTCACATACAGTGTGCTTGCCATGCAGAATGGCTGTATTTTACACACTGAGCTGGTGCAAGTTGGAGAGTTAAACTTGCAGTGCTACTAGTATACTTTTCAAGTGCTAACAAGTGCTGAACACTTTTGTTCAGCATCACCCAAAGTCCCCTACAATGTCCCCATGAAAAAGCAAGGACTTGCTAAGTGCCTGACTGCTGTTGAGAATCTAGGCATCCACATACGCTCGTTGACAACAAGTACCATATGTTTGTGAAAAATTTTCAAGTGAATCTAGAAACATTAAGTTAATAAAAGTATATATTTATGTGAAATCGTTAAATTGCTGTTTCAAAAAAGAATGTTGGATGCAAGGCGGGGGGGTGATGGGAGTTTTATCACTCTTGTAGAAAGCACTGTGTGTGCCCATGACAGCAGGTCCAAGGGACCTATTAGGCATAATTTTTCCCAGATTGACATCCTCGTGTCAAGCTATACTGCCGCAGGCACAAGGCAAACAAGCCACACTTGTATGATGTTTGGCACGTTGGTAAAAGTAAGCATGTACACTGTTTATAAAGTTAGTGTGGTGCATGTGCAGTAATTTGACCCACTCTGAAAAATTACCTCAAAAGGCTTATATTTACACATTAGTAACATCTTGAAAACTGGCTTTTTAACTTGTAATCATGGTAGACGCACTTGCAAGTTTCCTCTTGCATGCATAATCTAATTACAATATTGAAGACAACCAGCAATAACATACTAGCCTATAAGAAATTCCGGGACTAGTGTAACTTTGAACAAACTTGTACCGAAAATTTGCTGAAACATTTGTATTTCATTCTTCATATTTGTAGCGAAAAAAAATACATGTGCAGACACTATCAATAAACTCATACACAGTACGAGCACTGGTCCTACGTATGTGTTTCTTATGTCTGCATCTGTTTTTTTTCTACAAGTATGAGCATAAGTGACTCAAAACAACTAGCCCCATCACCACTTTGGCTGCTCAAACATGTTTTGACATTACAAGCAAGCACCTCCCCAATTACTTTCAGTAGTGACATTGCTCTCAGAAAAGCTTTTCTATTTTACAGTTCACTATAACAAACAGAGCTGACACCGAAATTTCTGTCATCTGAGCTCTGATATGCTATCACATTAAAAGCAAGTCCCTGTACTGTACATGAAAACCCGATACCTGGAAGTGTAGTTTAAACAAGGCCAATGATCGGGCATGAAATCTGAGGGTTGGAGGTTTGGTAACTGCACGTACAAAGCTGTCTTTTTTTTCACACTTATGTCACAATTACTACTACAGTACCAATAAAAGAGCACAATTAACATACTCAATATATTCATTGGTTTCTGTATCAGCTAATTTTAATTACTTCATATAAGGAGGCTTGAAGGTGACCCTCTACTTTTTGTAGTGTCACCACTGCTGAGGAGCTTTCAGCTGGTGCAGCTAGTAATAACAGTTCAAAAAAAGTGTGCGCATCTGGTAAGAAATATTGACAGTTTATTGAACAGATGCGCTTCTAACAAACTGTGGCACTTCAGATGACAAGAAATGACAAGGTAATAGTTAAACAAAAAAATTATTCTGAACAAGCCTGCTGTAATTATATGCTAAAAGCAGAGCCAGAAGGGAAATAGAAGATTGCAACCATGCCACAGCATGCGTGATTCTCATGTTCGTGGTGGTCACCAGCTGCACCAGATAATTTTTTATGGTCACACGAACACCTCCCCCCACACCCAAAATGTGGATTTATATCACTCATGAGGTAGGTTGACCTACCATCAAGTAAATATGGTAATTACTTTTATCTTGTGATGTGTCCTTGCATAATAGTGACTTTGTCTCTCTTCACCATGCACTCTATGTTAAGGGCTGTTGAACATGTCATGGACCTTCATGAACTCTCATCTTATAAGTATAGCTTTACAAGCAATGAGGCAGCAAAGCCATGGAATATATCCCTCACATATGAATGGCCAACTAAGTAGGAGCTCATTGCTCTGAGGCACACACGCTTTCCATTATCATCGACCTCGAATCAGTGACATGCATTTATTCTGATGATGTTGGTTTGGGTTCAATGCCCGAAAACAGGGATGCAATGATAATGAGGTACGCTATAGTGAATGGTGCCAAGAATTTTGGTCGCATGATGTTCTTCAACATGCACCTAAATCTAAGTACAAGGCCTCAGTCATTTTCGCCTCCACTGAAATTGCAGCCGCCACGGCCGAGATTTGATACAGCATCCTTCGGGTTATCAGTTCAGTACCACGACAACTAGACTACCATGGCGGGTAGTCACCAATGTTTAGCACAAAATGAAAAGCTTACCATCAAACTGGCATTGAATCTATTTTCACGTGTGCGTGTTCTGGCTGGCAGCACAGAAACAGCCACTGTGTGGATCGAACGAGAGAGCTTCACTGAATTGAAGCAACGTCGAAAGCTCAGTGAAACAGAGAGAATGCAACCGTAGAGACGACACAGCTGAAGGCTTCTCGCTTTGGTGAATGGGGCAACGTCAAAATGACGGTTAAGCAGAGAGAATGCAACCATAGTGATGACGCAGCTGAAGTCTTCTGACACAAGTGCGATAGAACAAACCTTCTTGGCAGCTGGGCAACCATGCAACCATGACTGATTTGTGGAAACTGCTGTCAAATGTTATTTTAACATGTGTGCTATACGTCTGGAAGCACACAGAGAGCCACTTGGTGAATCGAGCGAGAGAGCCACAATTGACTGAAGAAACTGCCTCCCTGGCAGTCAGGCAACGATGCAAACATAATTGCTTTTTGGGTAGTGTGCGAAATGTTATTTTTACATGTGTGCTACGGCTAGCAGCACACAAAAGCCGCTGTGTGAATTGAGCGAGAGAGCTACATCATATTTTCGCGTCTGTGTGCTATGGAAGGCAGCGCAAACAGAGCTACCTCTACTTGAGATGACATCACAAGTTTGACAGAATGACTAGATGGGCGTACTTGAGAAATGCCCCTCGTTTCTTGTTTGGGTGAGTCTTCTGTTTGGCAGTTGCTTCTGTTTGACGATTCGGCACCAAGTTTTTAACTGTTGACTAATGAAATAGTCCGTGATTACCATCATAAGCGATGTGATAAGCAAGCCCTACATATTATTCTCTTAAAAGATCATGCACGAAGTACAACTATTTTGGAGCAAAAAATTGCATGACAAGTTCATTGGAAAAAACAAACATATGCAAAACATGTCAATCTAAAAGGACATAAATGGGGAAATCATTTGTGCACGGATATCTTTGATGCGTAGTTGAGAGCACGGGCAGCTTGCAGTTTAATTTCAAGTATAAATATAAAAGCTTTCACGTGAGCACAGGAGTATATCGGAAGCCCACGTAGTCAGCTGACGGAAACTGTTTCCGGGTGTCGGTGACTACGCACGCAGGTAATACAACTATGTTGCGTCACCTAAGCCTCTGCCAAATCCATAACTTGAAGAAGCGGTTCACAAGAAAGTGATATTTCCTGCAAGAATGCATAAGATGACGTTGCTGGAACTGCAACCTCAAAATGTTTTTTTTGTTTGTTTGATACACTATTACCTGTGCACTTCTCTTCCAACCGCGACGCCGTTCTCCAGCACGCAGCACCGCGGAGTCCAGGCACACGTTTCGGAAGACTTCGTGCCGAGTTATGCAGCTGTCCGGACTTTCCCGAACAACTTGCGGTATGTCGCGACAGCAGAGTTGTTCAAGGGCCATTGGCACTGCTCCACAAAGCCCACTGTCGCCCCTGCACTCGCGAAAATCAGCCTGAGTTATCGTTATCACGGACACCGCACAAACTCCACAAAACGAAACACAATGACGAAAGTGTTTCTACGCTCGGAATTATGCAGCACAATGTACAAGTTACAAGCGCGTCACAGCAAACGCGGACGCGAGGACGAACAAGTATCAAACAAGTAAGGTAATGGGCCACTTAAATCATTTACACTTACCCGTGATCGTTGACATCGTCGTGGAAGTCCAGTGAGTAAGGTGGCGGCGCATCACTGCTGTCATCCTCGGCACGTAGCGCAGAATCGCGAAATGCTGTGTCGCTTATGGTTCGAAAACCATTTCATCGCTCATTCGGCGCAAATGCTCTTTAAGTCCAAGGTCCATGGTGAGCAGTGGTCCAGAGCGCCATGAAACAAAACATAGGCTGCTCGCGTTCAGCGCACAAACAGACGATCACCCAGGTGGCCCAGTCGCAATCAAGCGCCTGACTGCCGGTGGCTCTGCTCTGGCTTTGACTTACCGGAAGCAGACGACACACAAGACGCACGCGTTCTGCCACGTCACATCGTGTCGCAGGCTCTGTGAAAAAGGAGCTTAGCCCCGAGCGCTCGAAGGAAAAGTTGAGGTTGTAAGGCAGTGCAGAGGATGAGGGTATCTTTTCAGTACTCGTAGCTCCGTTAATAGTGGGTGTTTCGAATGAATTATGGTGGCAATGATTTGCTCCAGTACTGGTCTAATCAAAAACGAAATGTGAAAAAACCGTATCAGGGGCTCTTTAATGCATTACATTGTTTGCTTTTATTGCAGGCATAGAGATGAGGTTCCAAGTTCAAAACGGTGCGTATTTTCTTTTACGTTATTTGAACGACTTAAATTTTTCTTGAATTATGTGGAGGCATTTGTCATGGACTTGCCCCCAAAATCCCAAACTGTCATATTGCGGAAGAACACGTCATTTTTTGGTGTTCTCTACACACTGCTGTACCAAGAAATCGACGTGGAGGCTGCCTCTCATGCGAATACATACTGGCCGACAGAAGTGCCATGGGATGAATCTGTAAGCAACTATTCAGTCAAGCTGACATCCTCAAAGCCCAAAGAGTGGGATCACGCATTGACCCAAATTTACTGACACACTCACTGCTACGCTCCACAGTGTACCAAGACAAGTGACCCTAGCGCTTAGTGGTGCCAACACTTACGCATATTGTGTACGAGCGCCCTTCATATCCCAGTGAGGTGAACTCAATACAGACCAACACAATGCCACATTGGTCTTCAGAAATGCAACTCTCTGAGAAGGGCATGAAGAGCTTAGTGGTTGCCTTGGACCAGGCCTAGTAAGCTGGTAGTCGATGAAGCCATAAGATCCTTTCGCTCTGAAGAACGCTTTAGCTATATAAACGTTCTCTCTATTCTTGCTACAGCCCAACATATGCAAGCTTGTTTGGACAATTCGCTTTCCTAACATGTGTGGCATCCTCTCCGGGCCCTTTTACACCAAAGCCTGCCAGAGAAACTAGGAAGCTTTTGGTTCTCAAAGTTTGTTTAATTTCAGCTAGAGTCTGATTTTTTCAATATAATCTACTGGGTAAACTGCTTTAATAAATTGAAAATGTAGCATCTCAATCGATTTAACAAAACTGCAACCAAAAAGCAAATGGAACAGCAACTGCAATGTAGTCTTTCATTATTAAAGCGGCAAGTTGGGCGTGTCAATACATTATTCTGGTGCACTGAAGCACATTTTAATGCACTGAAACATGTCTTACCAAAAAGCGACAGTTCGGCTAGTTGGTGGCTTATGCTTGAATGTGAAAACAGCATAAATTACACACAGGCAGGTGGAGGAAGAGATGAAATGGCGTTGAACTCGCAACTAAAATTTATTATAATGAACACACATATATCAGACAGAGGTCCTAGTCAAATGACACACCATGGCGACTGCGCAGCATTCCTTCGTAGTTGTTATTTTGTGCTGTTTTACAGCAAATGATTTTATAATATCAATACTCGGGTCACGTGCCACGCCGCAGTTTTCTACCGCCGCCGGTGTCCGTAATCAATATTCCAGGTTAAAAAAAAACCTAATACCAAGGACACAGTGGGGCTCGAACACGGGTCCGCTGTGTGCTAGCCCAGTATTCTACCACTGAGCCACGCCGGTGCTTTTTTTTCACGGTATTTAATAAAGTACTTGTGCAATAAAGACAAAATAGCGAACAAAAGTACAATCAAATCGCAAAAGTAAGCGCTCAAGCATTACTCATAAACACTAAATGGCTAACACAGCGTGAGTTCCTCACATGAAGAGTTCTTCACATCGTGTTATACAAACAAAAACGGGGTGAGGTCAAACAGTTCTCTAAGATGGAGTACCACTCCAGTCTAAAGTCTAGCTCGTCGTAAATGCTTTTTAGGTGGATAGCCATTTGAATGAAGTGTGCGCTTGAAGAGCTGGTGGGCTCTGCATTGCGGTCTTGCATTCGTGTCTTCCACAAGCTGTGCATACCCATGAGGAAAAACATATCATATGGTACTTCATCAAGCGCTGCTGGCAGAAGATAACGTATTGTGTGAGAATTAATGACGAAACGTTTTTTCCGGTGCTCGCTGAAGGACATCCCAAAACAGTATGGCATCTTTGCAGCTAACAAAGCAATGTTCAATCGTTTCCAGCACATCACATAGACGGCAGTTAACAGACGGAATGAAAATACCTTTTCTTTCTAACCATGTGTTTACTGCCAATGTTTCAGAGTGAGTTTATAGAAGAATGTTTTTGAATTCGGTGGAATGTACATTTTGCGCACTTGCTTCAACACATCGTGGCCTGGAAGATTGGAGTACAGTGAACGGTACAATGGAGGTGGGAAGAGTGTACTCAGTAGGTCCTTATACAGCACCTTGTGCGATACTGTGTATAGGTATTCTACAGAAAAGTGAGCTTTAAGGAACTGAACTACGAGGTAAACTTCCTGCATGAATCCTCCCAAGCATGGGCGTTCGGAGAAGTTGGATGAGACAATTAAATCTGGTAAGCAATCAACAAGTGTAACCTGCAAGAAGGAACGGATTACAGGAAGGGAATTGTCTCTAAAAAAGAAGAATCTGGACACTATTTGCCATAGATAAAGGTGTTTTAGTCCTAACCCACCCTTACTAACTAGCTTGAATATATTATCACGACGCATGGGCTCAAAAGTCGAAGACCATATGAAAGTAGGTAAAATCCGATGAAAGCGTTGTATATAGAATCTTGCGCAATGAATAAGTTGCAATACATAGTAAAGCTTTGTTGCTAAGAAAGTATTGCAAGCTTCAGCTCTCCCAAATATCGAAAGTCGATAGGGAACAAATGTCTGGGCCTGTCGTTCAAGCTTAGGGACACGTTCCTTCCAGTAATGCGCACTGAATATATATGCATGCAATGGTACAACGAGGTATGTTGGAGGAGTTCTTGTCCAATTAATCCCTGCAAAGTGGTTCGGTGTGCTACCCCACAAGCCAAACCACAGTCCTAAACTTTTAGAGGCATTTAAACGAGCTCCCGATACTACGCCAAACTTTTCAATAGTAGATACCACATTTTCGACACTTAGTTTATCTGTGCAAAAGAATGCGACATCATCTGCATAAGCCAATACTTTAACTTCACTGCCTAATATACTAAAAGCCACGAATGCAACTCGACTGTATTATGCTTTAATTAGCACAGTGGTTCTAGATAAAGTGCAAATAAAAGAGGTGACATCGGGCATCCCTGTTTTACAGAAGAGCGAATAGAAACTGGCTTGGAGAGTTGACTCAGGCGAGTTGAGCATTCATTATAGCATAGTTTAACGCCTTTAAGAACAACTTTGTCAACATTAGCTTGTTCAAGAAGAGAAAAAAGGAAGGAATGACGAACACGATCAAAAGCTTTTGCAAGGTCTACCTGTAGCATTGCAAGATGTTTTTGAGAACCATGACAGTATTGAAGCACTGTTCGAGCGACATGTATATTTGTTTGTATAGATCGACCTCTGATCCCACATGTCTGATGAGACCCAATCAGGATCGACAAAGCGAATTGCAACCTATTTGCTAATACTTTTGCAAAAATTTTGTAGTCCACGTTTGACAGCGGTATTGGTCTGTAGCCCTCGACGAAGCGAAGTTTTTCCTTGTCAGTTGTTTTCGGTATTAACACAGTGTGGCTTTTGCAAAAAGATTGTGGGAGTGTATCCATGTCATAACTTATCTGAAAAATATTCAGCAATATAGGAGCACGTGTTTTCTTGTAAGATTTGTAAAATTCACCTGAGATGCCATCAGGGCCCAGTGTTTTCAATAAAGGCAAGTTGTCGATTGCTTGCTCAATTTCCTGTATAGTAATGGGCCCATTAATGACTGCACAATCAGTGTCCTTCAAGGGGTTCACAAGAGAAACAAAACTAGCCTTGATGTGAGCGTCGATATTATCAGAGGGAGAGCTAAATGAACTGTTATAGTACGTTTCGAACGCCAAAGTAATGCCTTCGTTGTCTTTTATGAGCACATCGTTAAAGTACAAGTCTGGGATAACTTTAGAAATCGCATGGCGTTGCTCATCAAGTAAAGCTTGGCGCGCCAGCTGCTAAGAATTTAAAGTGCGCTGGTTCCGAGATCTAATACGTGCGCCTTGATAGCGAGCAGCATCATATCTCTGTAGTTGGCACTTAATATTCTCAATGTCTTTGATGTACTTTCCCGGCATTTCGCATTCCATCTCATAAAGATTGCAAAGACTTTTAACAAGTATCTTTTCATCATTCTTTCTACAGAAAGACTTAACAGCCCCAATTTCTAAAGCTATAGCACGAACTTCTTGTTTAAAAAGCTCCCAAGCAGCGAAGATATGAAAACCAATCAAAAAAGATTGCCTTAATGCCATCTGGACGCGATTCATGAATTCCTGATCACAGAGGAGCTTCGCATTCATTTTCCAAAGGGCCCACTGGGGATGGAACTGTTTGTGACGATTTTCACCAATTTGCGCTATGACAATACAATGGTCTGAGAATGATACAGCTTCGGTGCTGCAGGACGTTTTACGAGATAGGAGTGATGAGGACACGTAAATCCGGTCAAGGCGAGCATGAGAACTGCCTTGTACTCTTGTTAATGCTGTTGCCCGATTCGAGACCCCGATGTCAATTAGTCCTGCATTATGTACAATACCGGATAAAAGCTCACCACTCCTGTCTCTCTTTCCAGACGAATTATAACGATCAATAGCTTCACATACGCAGTTGAAATCTCCCATAAGTACCGTGCATCTGTCGACGTCAATTAAATTACGCACTTTTCAAATAACTCAAGTTGTTTCGGAACATCATTAAACACATATAGATTGATAATTCTCCATGGCATTCCTTGCAACAAAAAATCACAGCATATATACCTGCCCTCTTCATCAACACTAGTGCATAATGCTGATTATGGTAGGCTCTTTCTCAAAAACAACCAACAGCCCGCAGATAAACCTTTAGCATGTGAGACACACACATTAAACTGAGACAGAAAACGCCGCAGGGCCTTCTCGGTCTCTTACTCGCTCTCGATCTTTGTCTCTTGAATGGCGAAAAAGTCGAGACGCTTCCGATTGAGAAGTCTACGGAGCTGTGCTTGTTTCTGCGAAGACCTAAGGCCGCGTACGTTCAAGGTGGCAAATATGAGTCGCTCAGACTGCGCCATGGTGACTACCTTCGAATGCGCTTATCGTCCCACTTGATCAGTCCCAAGAGTTGGCGCTGAGGCTTCCCGTGAACCCCCACCAAGCCTCCTAAATCGGGATCGGCGACACTTCCCCTTTGGCATGGACTTTCGGTGACGGCGTGACTCCCTAGTCACTGACGCTGGGTCACTTCCTTTGCTTGAATCCGAGCTGGACGATGCGCGATGTTTCAGTATTGCTGCATCCGTAGAGATCTGCATATCATCTTCCGACATTGCATCTCGATGAAAAAGCTGCTGTGGAGCTGCAGCGCAAGCAGGTGATGAACTTTCTGCGGCATCCAGCCCAGAGTCTCCATCTTGTACTGGTGGTTCTTCGGCATCTTTATGGGTCAGCGCAACAGCACTCTTCATAGGAACTCCTACTTGTGCTAGGGGTTGTGCGGAGTCATTTTGGGTAAGCTGCTTGCATGATTCACTTGGCTCTTTTTACGCAGAAGTTTCAACTGTGTCAACAGCGAGTGACTTTCTTTCCTCTTCTGGATTCCTTGTGGTAGAGCCTGCAGCATATGACATTGACAGAGTGTCTCCCGTTGCGTCCAAAACCTCGGTGGCATCCATAATATGCTCTTGTAAATTATCATCTGGCTGTTTTGTGTACTGTCGCAGCTTGTTGGCGTATGCCATAACACAATCTTCGGCCGAATGACCGAAGCGTCACAGCGAGGGGTCCTGCAGTTTCGACGGATGTGTCCAACCTTACTGCACCGAAGGCAAAGTGGTGGGCGGCCAGGTATCAGGACGAGGCTTTGCGCTCCGCAGACAAGAATATGAGGAATATCCGCAATGCGAACTCCATCAGCAAGGCACAAAACAACATCCCTATTTAGCGTCCGCATTTGTTCCATGTCCGCTACTTTCCAGCTTTCTTGTGATATTGTCTTGGCCTTCCCAAAAGCTTGCAGTGCCTCGCACACATAGGCGTCCTCCAAGCGCTCAGGAAGCCACATAAGCTTCAACTTCACTTCTGTGGGCTCCAGGTCTATAACGAGGCATCGACGACTTTTGATGAAAAATTCGCCTCTTGTGACCAACTTTGTTTTCGTCAGCGTTGACTTGCATGTGACCATCCAAACATGAGACATTTGAAAGTGACCTATGGAGCTTATTTTCTTCAAGTCAATGATGTCCCGAAGAGCATCTCTGAAATCTTGAACCCGGTAAGGGCGACCAGCTAAGTCCGCATGTAGAAAAACAGAGTCCACAACAAGCTTACCGGTGGGATGGCGAGAAAGTACAACACGGTAGTCATTGCCGCTGGCTGAAGCCTGAGCAGCACCTTGGCCCATGGCCGATAAATCCTTCGAAGCGGAGAACATGAAAAACGCGCCCGTTCAGAACGCCGTCTTCGTCTTTCTCCCACACGCCGGTGCTTGAGACTTGTTCGCGAATTCGCCTCAGGCAGGCTTGATGTTGGAAAAGCAATCACATTATTATGAGTAATAAAATGTTTTAAAACAGCGAAAAAACAACCAGTCGTCGAACTATGCAAACAGTGTAACGAGTGGGACATTCAATGTTCAAACCTATTACAAAAGCTTGTTCTTCGTCACCTATTAATTGTGGCGCATACCCACTTCAGGGCAAAATTCATCATCGTCAGCCACTGCATGAACAGTTGGCACAAAATTCCTTGCAAGTGTTTAGCAAACACCACGCTTCTCAGAAGAACAATGAAAAATAGCATAGCAAATGCCGGCCTACTGCCCAGAAGTATATCATTAATAATACCGTAGTGCATACCCAGCAAGTGTGCTAGCGGAAGTTACCCAATAAGTGGTTAGAAAAGGCCCCGAGAAGCCGCTTTTCTAGCTTTCGCTGTGACTGTGCTGTGCCTTCCACAGAGGCCTGGCGTTTTTTTACATCCAAGCATGCCTTACAGTCGAAATTATGCTTCTCTAGAGTCCAACTAGTTTATCCAGCTGCCCTTCTTTTGCGAAGGTACGTGGAGTGCGATGCCCCAGTGATAGCGCAGACAGTCATATGGCACGATGCGAAAATTCGAATGTACCTGATTCCCAATAACTGCAATTGGTTGTACTGTTGCAAAAAAAAGAGATGCAGATATGAAACTTACTGGACAGATCAGTAAGGTTCAGAGCTGGGCTAGTTTGTGACTGGCTATTATGTTGTATCGTTAAGTAGCGCGCTTTTGACGTAGATGAAGGGAACAAGAATGTCGTGCCTTTCTTGTACCCTTTGTCCACGTGAAAAGTGTGCTACTTCACCAGATGGTATAATGATTAGACTACTCTGTCTCATCATTGTGGAAAATATTCACGAGCATAATTTCAAATAGGATACGAGGCACACTTCACATCAAATGGGCCTTGCAACTGTTTTTGAAATCTTGTAGGAATTTGGGCTACATGATCATTACATGAGTTGAACCACTAATGTAGCCACATACTGTATATCAAGGCAGCTGATACCAATTATAGTTATACTCTTCTTTTTGAGACTGGTTTGCCTCCTGAACTTGTCAAAGAACCAGCCATTGCTGGCGACTGCAGGGCACTCAACGGGTCAGGCTCCTCTGAATGCGCCGTCGGGCAAGAGATTCATTGATATGTAGGGATTGGCGTTCTAAAACCACCATATGATTGAAAGACGCTGTAGTGGAGGGCTCCGGAAATTTCGACAATCTGGGGTTCTTTAACGTGAGCCTGAACCTGAGCATACAAGGCTACAGCATTCTTGCCTCCATCAAAAATGCAGCCCCCGCAGCAGGGATTCAATCTTGCTACCTGCGTGTCAGCAGCTGAGTACCTTAGCCACCAAACCACTGCTGCAAGGCCAGTCGTGCAAGAAAGACCAAACACATAAAGCGATTAAAATCTGCTCTTCCCCAATACCACCCTTCTTACTTTGTTCTCTTAAGCTGCTACAGCTGAAATGAAATGAAAAAAAAATATCCAAAGGCAGGTGAACAAACAGTGTCTGAGAACAATCGGCGTTAACTTGTGCTATGCAGTTGTGTCTTGAGGAATGATGCTACCGCTGCACTAGCGTGGATTATGCAGGTGTTGAGTGGATAGTGCGACAGACACTCACTACAGCTGAGCTGAAATGACTCTGCTTGCCAGATGTCTCACACAATGCTGAAGCATTAAAGCTCATCACTAGCTAAATTTGTGGCACATAATTCAGCTAGGCCAGTCAGTGTTGTCCAGAAAGGCAAATTTGGCGATGAGTACACTCAAACACCTTCGGTCAACAAGGAGCACGTTGGAAAACAGTCGGATGACACTTGCCATCAACTATAAGTTCCAAGGCTACTGTTACAAGGAAATCACAGTTATTCCAAGACCAGCAGCAGTCACTCATACTTTGTATCATAGACTGCTGCATCTGAACTCGAAACGCGTTTTCATTCTGTATGTTTAGGATGAAACGCCTTTTTTCAACTTTGCCGTTGTCTTCCTGCCTGACAGTCACATGACGAATATGAAGTTTTATGTCGTAATCACCTTGCATGCAGACTACAGCCACTTGAGAATACTTTTCTTTGTAGATTTCTTCAAACTCTTACCACTTTAAGTACACGCAACTTACTATCAGCGTGTTGAAGTAAACGCTTATAGTGCCTACATTCCATTCAGGTAGCCAAGCTGTTCAGGTGACTTGGCGAGGTAGCTTTAATTAACCTCTTACAAACAAGTGTTCGCAACTCTTATGCCGTAACAAGTGTTTGTCTGATGACCATCGTACTGAATTGAAAATGCTTCACTGTAATGTGCCAGCATTCTTAGTTGAGATACATTTCTGGCATCAGTGATCGCTTCAAAAGACCCACCAAAATTTAACAAAATTTGCACAAAAGCACAGAGGAGCACTACGTTACAGTAAAAGCTCCTTAATTTGAGGAGAAAAGAGACTATAAAATTTTTCAAATCAGCAGACAGTCACTATAATAAACAGACATCACGTCACACGAGGTGGCAATAATTCATAGAAGGCACCTTCAGACTCGTTCCCGCTAATTAGCGTGTACTGCACACTTGTGGCAGGTCATGTCATAAATTTAGGTTCATGCTCTAACAGTGAACAGAATTTGATTAGTCAGCGATACGTCAGATACAAGCAGAGACGCATTCACTTGAGCAGTGGGCCAAAGTGGCAAAATATGCGAGGCCATTTGTGTTCTAAAACACATTCATTTACACTGCAAAGTCAATGCAATCAAAATTTAGTCTTTCTTCAATAGTTTATTTAGAACAATATTGAAATTAGTCTGGAGGAACACGGCTAAAGGCAAACATTGCCGCTCTGGTTCGTGCCACTCATACAGCAGTAGCAGCAGACAAACTACATTTGCAACCATAAAAGCATCGATAGAAATCAATTACTACACTTGTTTTACACAGATGGAAGTCATGAGTAATTTAAGTGATGATTCTAGGCCGATTTATGTGAAGGTGGCCGAAAGCCAGGGCCTTCCAGTTTGATTTGGCCGTTGTTTGTCGATACAGGTGCATTCGAATTATTGCCAGTTTTCCCCCGTTCATATACCTCGGGCTGTGGGAGGACCAGGGCGTCAGTTTTAAATAACTGTAATTTTGAATTAACAGAGTTTAAATTAATGAGATTTTACGGTACTATGTGCCAGGCCGAACTGCAGTGACATAGCTTGCCGAGAGACTAAAATTATGTGGGTGATTCAGCATCAGGTACAGTCCTCTGCTGAACTTTGTTTGCAGCTGCTTGCTGGGCACCTGTTTCGCAATCTCCCTTCAGGAAAAAAAAAAAACAATCATCACCACTATTTGAATGATTATTTTTTTCTTGCAATGTTTAAAACATCACTGGCGTAAGCAGCGAGCAGGACATAGAAATCCTGCCATGAACACAGAAAAAAAATGTAATAAATGGTTTGAGATACCTATGTGGGGGAGAATAGAACACAAAATATTCTGGCTCTGAAATTTCGGTTTCAGGGGACCTTTAAGCGGCACAATCAATCTAAACCCGCAAGCCTTGTTGAGAAAACAAATGCATTTTCTCACTTCACCATTCCGCTTAACACTAAATTTGCTGGCTACGAACATCGGCAGCCACGCCACTGTGAAGCGTCTGTTGTTTTCCAGTGAAACCCTAATACACTACCGTGTATCGACATTCTATTTGAACAACCACATGCACGAAAATTGTTAAAATTCACTAAAACCTGTGGATAACAAGCTGTTGCCCACTTTCAGCATGTACTATATGTACCAAAGTGTGCTGCTATTGTGAAATATGGTGCAAAACAAGGTTTTAATTCATGGCCTTGGAAGAGAGTTTTGCAATGCTTATTCTGAATATGGACTGAATTTTTTTAGCAGTTTCCATTTGTTCTTTGAAGCCTTTCTCTCTTGGTTAGGTGAATATGCTTCCTCAATATGAATTTTAGAAGCTTGGCGTGCAGTCTGAATATATTAAAATATAAAAACAAAAGCAAATTCCCACATTGTATTTTCATTCACACTTCAGGAATAACATGGTCAGGCGACTAAAGTAGGTGCCACTTTTGGATGGAAATTACATGTTCAAGAATGGTTGCAAAATGTACAAGGACAATATTGGCATTCTCCTTGCACCATCAGCTGTTGCAACATCTGCGAGCTGCAAAGGAGAATGCACTGTAATGAAAACAGGGCCTTGTGCATGCACTGATACAAGTCTGTTCAGCTGTGCTATAGAGCACAAAAAACTATTTTATTTAGTCGTTACGCACCAACAACAGAAATAAAGGCGAAAGATCAGCCCCACCAGTGTTAGAAGGTTCCTAGGAACCTGTATATCGGCATTCAATTCTTTTTACTTGATCGTAATTGCTTATTCTTTTGCGCGATATTTGTGTGCATTTACCTGCCAGGCAATCGTAATATAGGATGAGTGTAATACTTCAGTGTTCTAGCGCCACTAAAAAAGAAGGAATTAGGTGGGGAACTAGTGAGGGCAGCATTCGTAGCGTGTCCATGGGTCTGTGCACGCAAAACGAAAAATGGCCTAGGTGGTACCTTGCATGTGTACTAGTATTAGTTGCTCCTTTCAAGGTTTCAGTGTGACAGTCTGCTGTGTGTTCTACGGAGACTTTGCGATTTTTGTTACAGTGGAGCAAAGCTCTTTCAGAGGAATGTTCTCTCGTGAGGTGTTCACAAAAACTCTATAAGTATGCACCCAAAAAAGCAAATAAGTGCCAAGCAGCTCCCAGCATAGCATAGCTTTGCATAGTGTATAATATAGCAAAGGGTGGGAAAGGAAACGAGGGTGAGGAATGATCTTAGGAGGAGTAGGGAGTACAACGTGTAGCATAGTCTATCATAGTATAAGGGGAAAGAAGTTACGAAGTCGCCCCCTAATGAATGAGTCTCGCTTGCGTACTAGGTAGGGCAGTGTTCGCACGCTCTTCATGAATTTGACTATCAGCGCTTTATAGAAAGTCACAGTTTTGCCAAAAGGCCGAAGCAGTGAATGTGATAGCAACTTATTCGAATGTTTTACAAAGCAAGGCTAGCATATTTAGGAGCAACATTAAATGTAGTAAATGTGCACTTGTTGGGTAACCAAGTTTTCTGCAGCGTGGTCACAGTAGATGACCACAAGAAGTCTCGTGCATAGTGACGGCAATGAAGAGAAACGCCTCCTGTGGGCAGTGCATGCTTGTACTAAAGGCTATACGTCGTGTGTCACCGCTGGTGGCAGTTTATTATGTGTAGAGCGCACGTATATGTAGACGGCCTTTTTGCATCGTTATTTTTGTGGTGATAGTGGAGCCCGTAGAAGCTCTCGCTTGCTGTGCGGGCAAGATCCAGGTGCTGATCGTTGCCGCGGTACCGCGGCAACCATATGTCTTTTTTCCCTATTCGCTCGCAAAACGAGCGCGTGCGCAGATGACTCAGCGGTGTTCGCTCCACAGAAACAGGAGGCTAGCGCATCCTTCCCTGTATATGTATATACATATATATAT